>NC_060142.1:435512719-435866469 GCF_021461385.2 Schistocerca piceifrons | reverse complement strand
CATGTGAAATTCTTATTTGGAACTCAGTTGTTACCTTCTGTGATAAGTATAAACAGGATCAGTTTTCATTGAGATGAGATGTTGCATGAGAGGAAAATGAGAATAATGATTTAGCAGCATTTAAGACATTATTCTTTCTGCTGGTGATTTACAAACAGTTTTATCGGAGATAATTATGAATGAAATTATTGTAATACTTGTCATGTACAACTAAAAAGTGTGTGTCAAATGCTAATCTTATTTTTGTACTACATTTATGTGTATTTTCTGCTTAAAATACTGATATTTTTGTATGAGTACGTTAAATAAACAAATACTAGCTCTGATCATAACTTGCACAGTTCTTAAAAGGGATACAATGTTACCTTGCCTGGTTGAATAAAGATGGAAAAATACTTCACCTATGTTCACCACAGTTTTTAATGATTTTGACAGTAACTTGCATCTTGAAATTTGTTAGGGAAGATGAAGTGACATGCCTGCAAGTGACTTAGAATTATGATGAAAGTTCCATTATTCACTCATATAATAACAGCTAGTAGTTGATTGTTGCTCCCTATTCATTACTTGTACTCTGGGTCATGTGACCCAAGCCTTGTAGAAAGATTTTCTTCAGTTTCTACGCACTTTGTCTTCTTTATTCTGATGAAAAAAGTTTAACAAATTCCAAAAGAGTGACATTCAGTTTTATTTCTAAATTTGTCAGTGTGCTCCAGTTGTTTTTGTTTTGGATTTGGTGACTGGTAAGTAGATGCCTCTTCTTCTAACATAAATATTGTTCAGACAAAATCATTTACTAAATTAATTATAAGTTTACTTTGTGTCCCTAGGCTGTACTTGACATTATTGTTCCAGTCCTAAGGTGAGGTGCAGTAACATTAAAATCATTAATTACACTGCTGATTAAAAAATGTATATAATCAAGTGGATGTATAAGTTTTCCACTGAAGCAAATAGCGGCCAGGCTATTGGTCATCTCCTTATCATTCAGGTTTCTTGTAAATCTACATTGGTACGATCAAATATTGACATAATCACTCAACAAAGGCCACTGTTGCTCTCTTCTTGTGTAACAAAGGAGGAAGTGAGTTCCCTCAGATGATCCTGATGATGATTTTTTTTTTTTTTTTTTTTTTTTTTTTTTTTTTATTTTTTATTTTTTAAAAAAAATAGCTAGCAACTGATGTGCAGTTCAGGTGAATACCAAGATATGCAAATGTGTGTAAACACTAATACAAATAAAAACACATGCTATGTACTGTGTGCGCACTTTTCCTTTGCCATTTTCAGAGTGGACCGGAGAGAGGAAGCTCCAGCCAACACTAGGAGAGTCGCTGGGAGCACCGCAATGCATAGGGGGTAAGCTCTATCTCACTTATGTAGTGTTGACAATGAGAGAAATGGAATTTACGTTTTGTGTTTCACGTGCAGACCAGATCAAAATGTGAATATAATTGAAATTGTAATTGTCTTGCAAATTTATAGATGTACATAATTGTGTACATTGCTCCATTACAATACTGGTTCTCAAACAAACGTGATGTAAAAACTAGTTCTTCATCAGCAGCTTCTGTTGCATTAATGTATTGGTGGTTGTGAATGAAGATGCGGTATTTTGCAAAATCTTGGTATGTGTCATTTTTATGCAAGACCCTGCAAATGTGCTCTAGATGCCACTGCAGAAGCCCAATGCAATGTACATTTTTCAACTATAAATGCAAATGAGGACTTTCAAAACATTCTCAGAGCGATCTGAATGACTGCAAAATGCACAGTGAGGAAAAGCGAGTTAATCACGTCATAACTGCCCATTCAGTAATATCAGTGCTGAACACCATGTCAGTTACAATTTTCAATGTGTTCACAGGTTCACCAATATCTTAAGACAGTGTATCGCCATACATAACGAAGCATTGCTCTATACAATTCCAGATATAAGTGACTGTAAATGATAGAATGCATTTTCATGACAAAGAATCTGTCACCAATATTGGCTGAATGTTCCTAGAACTTAGTTCAAGAAAGTCTGTTATTCTTGTGGTATATATTTTTTATTACCTGAAGAAATAAACTTTGAGAGGTTGTGCATATGATTTTTAAAAGTATATCTTGTCCTCAGTAAGCTTTCAGTAGTACTTGTTCAGTCTTAAGTCCAAAAGTCACAAAATACTAATGACTTTATTGCCAAATGTGGATCCAAAACTGACAGAACAAAACGTCTTCAGGTGCTCTTTTGTCATCATCTACTCACAATTGGATGTGCGAAGACTTTGGAGGGCACTGCTTTTATAGTTCCCTTGACACACGGAGTTCATACTTTCCATCTGGTTCTTGGAAACACATATAGAGTTTGTGTGCCAGTCATTTGTCCATTGATGTGTAGCTGTGTGTTGCACTATTAAATGATTGCAATGTCAAGACATTGTGTCTTTCCCCCTTACATGGATAGTGTTCTGTAGAAAGCAAGCTCATAGTTGAGCAGACTCTAATCACAGTTCCATACAGAATTCATTTGGATCTCTTCTCTCTTGGTACGCCTGTTGATTTCAGCAACAAATGTTTGAGATGCTTGAATTCTCTCTTCTTATTCTTCTTCTTCTTCTTATTTCTCATCATCCTTACCTCTTTGTGTGTGTGTGTGTGTGTGGGGGGGGGGGGGGGGGGGGGTGCGTGCGCGCGTGTGATGTTATCCTAAACTCCTTTTTCTAATTAGTAATACATCCCAGTGAATTTCATGTAGTATATGTGGATATGTGGTAACTGGATACTACTACACAGAATTTAAACTTCAGTGTTTACATTATTATTTCAACAGCTCTATAATGTATAAGGAACAGCTGATATATTTACAACACCTTATGCAAATTCTGCATAGGAGCATGGCACAGCTTTAGATTGTTTGAGCGGATTACAACATCCCACAATGCTTAAAAATGCAACATGTTGAAATTGCAATTGCAATAAATAATGTTTTAACAACCAAAAGCAGAAATGATATCATTTAAAAATCCCAGTGACACTGTTAAGTTGGTACATTGGAGATTTCTGGCTACTCCCAGTGCCCAGTGTTTTAAATGCCAGTAAGGAATGGAAGAACTGCATTCTCACACTTCACCAAAATCTGTCATTACATGCTGCTTGATGACATAGAACTGCAGAGTACAATTTCCTTTGAAAACTGTATTGGCTTTTCTTTTCTTCGCCACATAGTCCAATATGCTCTTAATATTCCTTTTAGTCTTCAGTTTAGGGTATCTTTTCAGGAGCTTTTCATATGTGTTGAAATCTCTGACATGATAATCATTATAAATGTTCTCTTGTGTGTTGTCATCAAACACAGTGATGACAAGACTTTAAGCTTCTTACCTGGAGGAAGTTGGAATTCACTTTCAGTGCTTCCATTGCCTCTTATTGAATTTGGCATATCACTATCACTTGCAGTGATATGTTAGTCCGTATATTTGCTAGCATCATAATTATGTGTTAGTGTTACATCATAATCTGTTTCTAAATGGTAATAATATTTTGGCTCTGTAATACATACCAGAAAACATGTAAATGATTGATCTTCCACTTCAGTACCATCTTCATGAAGAATTCATTGTAACTTCATCTAAACCAGCCGCAATACATTAACAGGTTTGATTACCAACAGCTGACTTACACAAATAACTTAACAAATAACTTGTCAAAATGCACCTTCACATACGCACTGCGTTGTATTGACTGGTTTCAACTGGCGTAGCAGCAGGCAAAGAGGGAACTTAGCTCACCCTTTTTTTTAGATGATATACTGTGAACTATGGATGAAGGGCAACAGGCAGATTCCATATTTCCACACTTCCTGAAAGTGTGACATGGTGCCGCTTTGAAAGCTGTTAAAGGAGGTAAGAGAATATGGAACAGGTTCACTGATATGTGAGTGACTTGAAGACTCAAGTGGCCTCTAATGGAAGACTGCAGAGGATTGTAAATAAGTGAATATCACCTGTGCAATAAGAAACTTTTAAAAGATCCGTTCCAGGATTATGATATAAATGTGTTTGTTCGAGCTTAAATACGTTCCTTTTTAGAACCAGTAAGCCAAGAGGCACAAGGGACTTCAGATGCAGATAAGAGAAATTTGATTACATGTAAGACTGTTTGGAAATTTGTGTATTACAAAGCTGCTTTAGTGAGACATGTGAGTTGGACAGTCTGCATGGTAAAGCAATAGCAAATGAAGTTCATACCTTTAAAATTATGACCTTTTGACCAAAAAAGTCACACATCAGGAAGGCGTAGACAGTCAAACTTAGTGGACAAGCCACTTGATTAGTATAGTGCCACATGTAGTTACATGGCCCCACCTTTAGAACCCGTATATGTGTTGCCACTCATATCTGATAAGAAAATGTCCAACAGTGAGAGGTGACTAGTAGAACTGTGCTTGTGCTTGTGATTGCTGAGTGAAGCACCAAACCTCTGTGTTCTCAACAAAGAGTTGTCAGTTAATTGAGATTGAGAAGTAAGACAAAAAGCTCACTGTTCAAATTACTCTCCACTTACTGTCCAGGCCGTACTCTCCACTTAGATTGTCCAGACCAAAGATTTGGGTGAACTGAAACTAGCAGATGCACGACACACACACACACACACACACACACACACACACACACACACACACACACACACACACACAAATGTGTAGTCCATAAAATACAAAGCTAACATTCCACATCGTAGCAGTTGTATATGTGTACTTTTTAAAAGATATTGTGTTGCAGTGCTGTATGTGGTAATAGTTACCAACGATTCAAGATATTATATATTCCACACATATTACCAAATTGTATGAATCTTTTTTTTGTCATTATTAAATTTCATATGGAAAAAGTTAATTGCTGCAGGTTGAAGGTTAACATCCATTGCAAATGTAAAACTAACAATAACCACAATAATTCCAACAAACACAGAGCTTCAGACAGTCCATGATTTTAACAAATCGGGTTTCTCAGGAGAAAGAGAGAGAAAACATCAAGAAGAATATTACAGTTATAAATATCTCTTTAAAAAAGAACTTGCACCACATCAGATGCTACATTAATACAGATCTTTGGCCTTGCCAAGAATTCTGTAGCTATAAAACAGAAAATTATACTTGGGGAAAATTAAAATTTGGTGTTACTAGAATTCCTCTAGCATGCATGAACTGCCATAGAAGAAAGTTGAGGATCACTTTGACAACTTGCAACATAGGAGTAAATCTAATCTTAGAATGAAGGAATATGTGGAAATATCGAGGAAAGTTATCTTCTGAAGACCTCTTGTGAAATGGGTTCACAGCCTGTATAAACTGTTGAAAGAAGAACATTGACTGCTCAGGCTTATGTTATGATTTTGGGTGGTCAGATGATTTGTTCATTCCATTTTTCAATACTTTGACAACCGACCCAGTTGTCTTCTTAAAGTGCTGTGAGCTAGATTATTATCTGTACTTGGTGCCTGGACTCCAACCAGGCTGTGAAGTATTGTTGTAGTCATGCTATTATTTATAGGAAATTTTGACTACCTTTGATGTAAGGTACAACTTGTTCGCCTCAGCACCTTGTTATAAAGGTCAGAATACTGATTATTTACCAACATAGTACTGATAACATAGTAGTCAACTTTTCTTTTGGTGGAGCTTACACCATGGAAAATCTCTTCCCCCTACCCAAAAGCACACCATTAATGTTGAAGGCCATCATGTCCCACTTAAGGGTATCCAGGATTATATTTTTACTATTGCAATTTTAGTGTTTAGGCCATTATCAAGCACAAATAATGTTACAAATGCTGAAATTGCAACAATAAAAATATGATCCTGGACACCCATAAGTGGGGTATGATGTCCCGACTTTGCAGGTCAGAAAGACAGCAATGTTTACTGATGACACAAGTTTACAAATCAAATGCCATCATTCTTCCATACCAGACATAGCCCAGATGATAACTTAACAGGTCAGTAACTTGTACATGAAAAGCTTTTTAATTTTTAAGGTCCATCTTGATACTCATGATTCTAGGCCTCAAGAGCTAGTTTAAAAAGTGTGCACCCATCAGAATGATAGTAGTTGAGATGCATTTTTGAGACTGCCTAAGCACTTGCTACAGGGGGGCACCTGCAAAAAGTACAAGATAGTGTTCATGAGGTAGTGTTCATAGTTGCTTGTGGACACTTAAGAGTTGACTTGATGGAAAAATTGCCACCTCTTCTATGACTGAAACTATTTGGTGCAGGAGGGGGACGGAGCGGAGAGGGAACAGATGAGAATAGACAAGAGGTAACTTTCAGAATATAGGAACTTGAACCCTTATATGTCCTAATTCACAAGAGCAGCATACTGAAGATCACAGTAATTTTGAAAACAAGTTTTTATGATAAGTTGTGAAGTGCAGTTTGGTGTAGGGTTGAAATATGACATAAAAAAAGACACAGTTCCATGATTGAGTGACAGTTAGGAGAAAGTTCTTTGCAACATTTATCCATTCATTCACACATCCTGCTCCATAAATCCTGACATGAAGGAGAGCTTTCAGGAATGTGAAATGAGTCAAATTATACATTAATAGACAGAAGTTGCCAGTCTAGGGTCGTATACTAGCAACAAATTATGACTAATGTTGTGGCACATCATGATGCCAAGGGCATTTGGGACCCAGTGTTCCAGTTGCTATCCTGAAGGCTTTCAGCTGACGACTGACGACATGCAGAAATTCCACATGTTAGATCAACATTCAGAAAGGGTCTCATAGTGAGTCTGCCACAGCAATGCCCCAACCAGCGCTGCATTCCTTTGTCACCAGACAACCAGTCAGTCACTGGGTTGTTATTTATGGTCAGTGTTGAAGCTGCGAGGCAGAGATTTGAGCCAGCAACCATAATCAGCTGCCACAGCTCCAGCATCTGCTGGATGACCATCATTTTCATTAGCCCATCTCTTGTACGTCAAGATCCTAAGTGCTGGGCACTGTGCCACCCTACCTCTGTGCAGCCGCTCAGCATTCCACACTTAACTGGTCACCACCATCCAGGCTGTGGGAACCTTGGCTGCCATATGCTGACTCAGCTCCTGGTACATCAGCACCATCGAGCCACCATGCTACCACACAGATAATGCGCTGCAGCCCAGCGTCACTTCACCATGTGCCTTGAGATTTACACCTGTCCACGCCCTTGGAATATAGATGCCACGAGTCGGCAACAGGACACGCTACATGACGAGAGCATGCACTTGTAACTGCTGTAGTTAGTAGGAGTAATAAATAGTTTACATGCATTCTGTCTGTCTTGCTGCAGCTGCCTTTAACTCTTATCGGGTGTCATAGCACTTCCAACCCTTCAACCCCTCAATGTTCAGGACAGAGAGCCATTGGCATTCTGTCTTCTACCCCACCATAATGGGATGGGCAATGCAAGTAAGTAGCATCAGGTGGTTTTTTAATTGCTTTTAGGGTCCTTGTTTCAATTTTTCCTGATTTTGTTTAATCTACATTTACATAGAGAGTACGCAATCCACCATACGGTGCGTGACGGAGGGTACCTCATACCACCACTAGTCATTTCCTTTCCTGATACACTCACACTCTTCGTGGTCCTTACGTGCAACATAGATTGGAGGCAGTAGAATTGTTCTGCAGTCATCTTCAAATGCTGCTTCTCTAAATTTTCTCAATAGTGTTCCTCAAAAAGAATGTCGCCTTCCCTTCAAGGATTCCCATTTTTCCCCTAAGCATCTCTATAACACTTGCGCTTGGTCAAACCTACCAGAAACAAATCTAGCACCTCCGCCTCTGAATTGCTTCAATATCTTCCTTTGATCTGACATGGTATGGAACCCAAACGCTTGAGCAGTACTCAACAGTAGGTCACACTAGCATCCTGTGTGTGGTCTCCTTTACAGATTAACCATACTTTCCTAGAATTCTCCCAATAAACTAAAGTCAACATTCATCTTGCCTAGTGTGACCCTTACATGTTCCTTCCATTTCAGATTACTTTTCAGCACTTGTCCAGATATTTAAACAATTTCACTGTATCAAACAGGACACTACTAATGCTGTATGTGGACATTACAGGTTTGTTTTTCCTACTCATTCACATTAACTTAAAATTTTCTATATTTAGAGCTAGTGCCATTCATCACACCAACTAGAAATTTAGTCTAATTTATTTTGTATCCTCCTGCAGTCACTCAGCTTTGACACCTTACCATACAGCACAGCATCATCAGCAAACAGCTGCAGATTGCTGCCCATCCTGTCTGTCAAATCAGTTACGTATGTAGAGAATAACAGCGATCCTGTCACACTTTCCTGGGGCACTCCTGATGATACTGTTGTCTCTGATGAACATTCACCATCGAGGACAACATACTGTGTTCTATAACTTAACAAGTCTTCAAGTCACTCACATATCAGTGAACCTGTTCCATATTCTCTTACCTCCTTTAACAGCTTTCAAAGCGGCACCATGTCACACTTTCAGGAAGTGTGGAAATATGGAATCTGCCTGTTGCCCTTCATCTATAGTTCACAGTATATCATCTAAAAAAAAGGGTGAGCTAAGTTCCAAATGAGTGATGCTTTCTAAAACCATGCTGATTCATGGACATAAGCTTTTCAGTCTCGAGAAAATTTATTATATTCTAACTGAGAATATGTTTGAGGATTCTGCAGAAAACTTATGTTAGGGCTATTAGTCTGTAATTTTGCAGGTCCATTATTTTATCTCCTTTTATACAGGGATCGTGTGCGCTTTTTTCCAGTCTCTTGGGACTTTGCGCTGGGTGAGAGATTCACAATAAATGCAAGCTAGGTAAGGGGTCAATGCAGTAGAGTACTCTTTGTAAAACCGAATTTGGATTCCATCTGTTTTCAACAGTTGTTTCTTTATGTCAGGGATGCTTATTACTATGTCGTCCATACAGGAGTCTGTTCGATGGTTAAACAACATTATGTTTGTACGATTCTCCTTTGTGAATAATTTCTTGAACATGAAGGTTAAAACTTCATCTTTTGTTTTGCTCTCTTTAACTGCCACATCAGACTGGTCAGCAAGTGACTGGATGGAAGCCTTAGACCCACTTAATGATGTTTTGTAGGGCCAGAATTTTCTCAGGTTCTCTGCCAATCTTTTCCTAAGGTATGACAGTGGATATAGTTGTATGCTTCACGAATAGATCTTTTCACAGACACATGAATCTCTACTAACCTTTGCCTGTTGTCATGCGTGCATTCTCTTGTGAACCAATAGTGCAACAGCCTCTGCTTCCTCAGCATTTTCCAAATCTTGTTATTAAACCATTGCAGATCTTTTCCATCCATAATCGACTTACTAGGCACATAATTCTCCACGATTTACAATCTGTTTAAACTTTGCCCATAATTCCTGTATGTCCATCTTACTGGCAGTAAAGGATGTCAGTTCACTGCCTTAAGTGAGATGATGATAACTGCTTATCTGCTCTTTCAAGCAGAAACACTCTCACAACCATTGTAACTGATTTATTGTCTCCTTAACCATAGTTGATTTAATGACATCATGATCGCAAATCTTCATTTCTATACTGATGTTGTCGATAAGGTCTGGCCTATTTGTAGCTACAAGGTATAAGATAATTCCATTGCATTTGGGCTGCTGAACTGGCTGCTCAAGACACATTTTCAGAAAATGTGTTCAATAGGACTTCATACAACTGTCTATCTGTACCATTTGCAGTGAATCCATAAACATCCCAGTCTATACTCGATAGGTTCAAGTTGTGTCTGCCAAGTATTGCATGATCTGGATGTTTACGCACTAATGACCATAGACTTTCCTCAAATTACTAGCACTATCACAGCAGAATCGGATGGCTGGTATAAACATCCAACAATTAACTTGGTTTCATGTAGGTCTCCTATATGCAACCAGAAAACTTCAATGTTACACTCAACTTCGACCTCAGTAAAGGTAATATTTTTGACACCTGCAGTGAACACTCCCCCTCCAATGGCCTCTAATCTGTCTTTTCGACATGTTCCATGACTCACGAAATATCTCGGAGCATTCCACTTCAGCCAGCTCCTGGTCCCGAGAAGAATTTGATTGCAAGAAATTTCCTGGAGGGCAGTAAATTGAGGAACTTTGTTACAAATGCTTCAACAATTTACTGGTAAAATTTTGACAAAGTGTTTTTACTCTTAACGCAGTGTGACTTCACTTGCTGCCCATCGACTGTTAAGTGATCATAGGGTACCTCAAACTACTACCTATCGTGAAAAACCCTCATGTGCACTCCACAAGTACTCTGCTACTCAAGTAGCTGCTTTCTTTGTCTAGCACACCCCTAACCTATCAAGGGGAGTCCTACAACTCCCCATCCGATAATGCAGGTTTAGAAATCTGCAGCCAAGACTGTCACAGAGTCAACAAATCCTGTTGTTGAGACTTGTATTGGCACCAAACCAAAGGACCCTCATCAACTCTGAGAACAATGCTGCAGGTTGCGAGTTCTGTTTGCACTCCATGCACGAGGCCAGTAGCCTTCACCACTTCTGCCAGTCACCTTTATGAACTCGGGATGGCCTTGTAACCCATGTGGCAAGCATGGTCGGTGCCGATGTGCGCCACAACTTGCAGACGACTGCACCCTGCACACTCGATAGCTGCAGCCACATCTCAAATGAGCCCCCCCCCCCTCCCCCCGCACTCCCCCGGCAGACAAACCAGGTGCACATTGGCTTTCCTTCCAGCCCGAACGCGACTTATGTTGGAGGTGCTGATAACTAGTAAACCCTTGCCCCCACCCCCCACCCCTCCTCGTGTACCTTTTTGGACCCTGATGAGGGAGCTGTCATTTCTTCACTCACAGGAGTAATGGGCAAGGCCAGATGACCAGTCTCCACATTGGCCCTCTGCCTTGAGTGACGTGACGTGACACGAACGCATTACCACTCGCCACTCAGTATTCAGTGAGGCACTCATAACACAATGGGCTACGCAGATGGTTGTTCAGAAGAAATGAAAGCTGCACTTCAGACTCCCTGAATTTATACTTACAAAATGTGAGCTTACACCTCTTAAACAGAAATCCCACACAAAATTTTAGAAATATACCAGAAGTAAAAACACGGGAAAAGATAAACACTTAATTTGCTGCTCTGTAGATGATATCAGCAGAGCTCTAGGGCCTGACTGTGTCTGTCCCCTTTATCTCTTTTCATGTGGGATATGTCAGGAATGAATAAAAATGGGTATGGGAGAGGTATAGGCAAGTGTAAGTAAGAGACGAATATGTAAGTGGTGGACGAGTGTAGATATAATTTAATTTTGACATATAAATTATAATTTTGGAGTTCTCCAAGGGTCTGCACTAGCAGGTGTGTGGTTTGACATTGAGTGCACGAGTTGCATGCGGAGCTTTTCTCTTCTTTTTTCATTCCTGCGCTCTTTCCCATTGCTTATTCAGTTTTCTAGTAAGGTAGCTGTAAACAATGGTATAGTGCTGACAAGGTGGAAGGCAGATAAGTGTCGCAACAGTATCTCATGGTTTGGGATTTTTGTCCTTGCATCATGTGGCACTAACTCAAAGCAGCAATTCACTGAAGGTACCACATGGATACTATTGGTCCCGACTTCGTCAGTTAAACAGTTCCAGGTCTGCTGAAGTATAGTGCACATAATAGCAGGATAACTGTCATAATCAATGGAAGGGAGAATGTATAGGGTACTAAGAAATTTGTACAATATCATAGGTGTACTAAGAGGCATAGGCTGTTGCTGGGAAAGCACCTGTGGCTAAATATGTCAGTGGAATCGAGGAATGCGTGCAGCACATGCAATACGCTGTACTATTCTCTGATATAATTGTGAGTTGGGACACTGATGCTTATTATGAAGCATTGAGGATTTATAGTGAAGATGTAGTCGGAGTTATAATGGAGAATGCTTATGGAGTAGTATTGAGTGATATTGAGGGACACAAGTTGTAGCTGGGCAAGCACCATTGGTTAAATATGTCAGCGAGAGCAGAGGGCTCATGGAGCACAATACACTGGATGGGTCTCTCATGTTGAGTGATTACGCATAATTTGTTACGATAAGTAGCGTGGAAAATATAAAGTAAATATTGGTGATCATTGAAATATGATGAAGATACATACGAGTTTAAAGTAAATGCATACTGTTTCATAATTTTAGATAGGTCAGGCAGTAGTAGTTTGGTGTAGAGATTACTTAATTGTAGGTAAGACTTCTGTTTTTGAGGACTGTGCATGGGTGTAATGTGTATTATGGAACTTAGCATTCTCTGTCTGGTAGGAAGTGTTGGTGTTACTTATTGCAACATGATGTGTGATACTTAGGATAAGTGGTAAGTTTTGAAGGTAAGAGTTGCGAAGGATAACATGCAAGAAAGAATGAGTCCACAGTTTTATAATGCAATAGGAGGCCTCCTGGAATGACGAAAACTTTCTCTTTGAGGTAGTTTGACATGACTGCCAAATGGACAAGTGGATGTCGTGGACTGTAAGTGCTTTGTGGACTAGCTTCACCTAGTCTCAACAAGATGGCATAGGAAATTTTGCAAGAAGCAATGAATGGACTGTGAACACTGGACCAAACCATGAATAGTGTGGACAAGAGAAACCTGTGGAGTCAAGTGTAGTAATGTATATCAGATATACTAGAGTCTGTGTCGCAGAACTTCTGCATAGATTGCAGAACCAGCCAGTGACTAGAGCTATAGAGAGAGAGACTTGCATTCCTAATTGTGTCTGAGTGTCTGTTCTAGCTGGCATTCATTGGAACAGCACCAAGCTAAATTTGGGAACCAAATTACTCTGGAGAAAGGACATCTGTTGTGGCACACCAAAACACCAGTGGGACTCAGGACACAGTGTTCTAATTACTGTCCTGATGACGTAACTGACTTACAGAATGCACGAAACATTACATGTAGCAAGGTTCTTGTAAGGGGCCATCAATGCAGCAATGTGCCAAGCAGCACAGCTTTCCTTTGCCACCAGACAGCCAAACAAACAGTCACTGGAGTGTTATATATATGCAGCATTGGAACCATCAGGCAGACGTTTGAGTCAGCGACCTAACCGTGGTGCAGCACCAAGTTAAATTCAGGGGCCAAATTTCTCATGAGGAGGGAGATATGTGCTGCCAAACTGCTCCAGCATCCATTGGACAGTCCTTGTTATTATCACCCCACCTTTTGTATGCCTTGAACCAGACTTTGTGGTGCCATGCCTCTGCGCTCACATCCAGTGCTGTGTACTTCGTCAGCCGGGCTGTGGCAGCCTTGGCTGCCAGTGCCCAACTCAACTCCTGGCGCATCAGCGCCAGCAAGCAATCGTGCTGCTGCAAGACAACGCACTGCAGCACAGTGTCGCTTCTCCATGGGCCACGAGCTCGACACCTGACCGTGGCCTTAGAACGTAAATGCCATAGATGGCCGATGGACCACACCACTGGAGAAGAGCACACATATATCTTGCTGCAGCCACCTTCGACCAACTTAGGAAGACCCCATCGCCCTCCTGACTGGTAGAAGAACAGCTCTCTCACTCTATACAGCAGTCATTACATTCCTGATCCGTCACATCTTGGCACCAAGCGGGGTACATGCGACCATTCATGTTGCCCCACCACTAAACTAGTACCGATTTACTAATACTGATAATTTTAGGTCTCCTCCTCTTGTGCTCTACAGCTGTTGTTTTGGTCTAATACTTCCAGTGAAGCATTTCTGTAACATTGCACTGAAAACTATCAGATGATTATATACTGGTAAGGTCAAGATCTGTTTAACATAAACATCAGCTTTATACAGAATTCATATCTGTGAATCCAAATTTTTGGATAAATTCCAGATATCAGGTAAGGTTACACTTGTGTACACAATTTTTGTGGTTAATAATAGTTATTCTAATCATTTGCTTGCTAGAATTAAAAATGCAGTTCATTTTGCTGAGTCAGGTTTGACTTTTGTGTTACTTTTGTATACAAAAAAGATTGCCTTTTTCATCCTTTTGGTTACGCTTGATAATGATTTAATATTTCAAATAACTCTTTTTGTGTGACACTGTTGGAAACATGGTTGCACAGAAAACCGTTTGTATTGTAATAGCAAAGAAATACAAAAAAACAATTGTATAATGTTATGTCATAAGATACATTATGGTAATAAAATATGAATACAACATTCAAAATTAAGAAAGAAAAAACATTTTTAAGTGTATCAGATAAGTCATAAGGAGTATCTTCATCCTTGGCATCAAAATGATCACTAAGATCATCTTCAGATTTTCAAGAATGTTGAAGAATCTCTGCATCACTGAGTGAACTTTTGCCAGACAAATTGCTTAGAGTACACAGTGTGCTAACAGTGATGTTCTACTCTCAAATGACTAGTTTGACTGTTTAGGGTATCAGACTGCATTGTTATGAACTGAATTGTCAGAAATGTGTACAAAGTACTTATGTGCCTTCTCTCACGTGCTGGATGTCTAGTATTACTCGAGAGCTACCATTTGAACGGGGAGTGCTGCCCGTAATATTATGAGCATGGTGGTCCTCACTAAGAAGTTGTGCCCATAATATTATTGGCCTGCTGCTTTAAGTGTTAAGCAACAAGTTTATCATATAAGAAAATTTGTATTATTATTGCAGACAAAAGGGACAATTATTTGACAAATGTACTTGTGCAAACAACAAAATGTACTGCAAATATAAATTAAGCTTAAAGAAAGCAATTTCCCACTGGAACAAGGGAAGTATTAAGAAGTACGCGAGGGTGTTAAGCAAATGATTGCAGGAACATTATAAAATACGCTGAATTAAACAAAACTATTTGCCATTGTCACTCAGAAGATGTGAGGAAATTTAATTTATTTAGATAAACAATTGGAAAAATAAGTGTGTGAAGGAGACAAAATAAAAACTTATGGTAGGTAGGTAGGAGAGGTAGATACTGCATATTTCATTAAGCTGGCAGATGACAAGATGACACAAGAACTAACGAAGAGTAAAGTGAACTATTGTTTGAAGATTTCCGTAAATGATTTTGAAGTCCAGGAAATAAAGCGTAAATGTAGATAATTAATAATGAAAATGTCATTCTGGAAGTAATGCCAGATAAAGTATACAAGGCCATGAAGAAAGGAAAATTGGCTGTATTTTAAATAGGAGTAGTTAAAGCTGGAGAAAATTCAAAAGAAGCCTGCAAAGTTATTTACAGAATATTTGTGAAGGAAAACAATTTCCAAATCTGGGACAGTATGATAATTGCTCTCCTTCAAGAGACTGGAGTCAGCGATGTCAAATGAAAGAAATCGTAGACCTATCAGCCTCCTCCTCCATGATGTAAAGTATAAGTTGTTAAAATTATCACTACCACGTAGAAAAACTAGATTTTAGTAAATTAAAGAAAACTGCTTGCTTTAAAAAGTTATAGAAGTGATCAAAGATCATAAACTAATGCTTTGGATTTGTAACTACTGACAAAGCTTATGATTCACTTCAACACAGTGACAGCAGAGTGGCCGGAGGTGGCCACTGCAGAGTCTCATGCCTAATGCTTGTGCCTGGTCCAGGCTGGTGTGAAACATCCTTCACTAAGCATGTGTCAATGAACGTGTTAACAGAGGGCCTGCACTAATAGCCCATGAGAAACATGACAATGATTCAACTTAAATTAGTATTCTGTAGTATATGGACGTAATTGCTACAGCTTCTCTTATATGGTACATCTTATGACAGTGGAAATTCACGATTGAAAGGGATGTCCGGCAAAGCACTTCCGTAATATTAAAACTATTCTCAGCAACCATACGGAAGATTTCACTTCCCTAAATTGGGAGGAAGAAGAAGAAGAAGAAGAAGAAGAAGAAGAAGAATGAAATCTGTTAAAGCAACCTAACTGAAACTTCAGAAAACAAATGGGAAAAACATAAAGGAGTAAATCAGCCTAAGAAATTAGCTACAATATCACTACAGTAATTTAAAAAGACGGAAAAGAAAATAGTACAAATTAACCATGAAGTTGTGGAACCAGTTCAGATGATATTCAGACAACAGCTGGGTAGACAACAAAACATATTAACTGAAGAATAAAGATTCACTGAAGTGCTCTTGGTAAACTAAATGAAGTTTTCAAATCCAAGCTTCAAATTGTCTAAAACAGGAAGTGAACAATCAAAATGAAGAGTCACTTGTTGGGAATAAAATGAATAAACAGATCAGGGAACAGACTGGAGCGGGAGATATAACTATAACCACAATGAAAATTAAGTGGAAGTCGGCAGAACATGTAGTGAGGCGTATGAATGGTATATGAACCAACGAAGTTCTTTGCTGTATTCAGAGAGATAAGAAAACACAGACAGTGACTTGACAGGAGGTGGGTATGTCGCATTAGAAAACATCAATACATATCTTTAAAGGAAGCCTTTATGCAGTGGTGGACGTCACATGGCTATTGGTGGTGGTGGTGGTAACTGAAAAAGATTAAGGGTTTTTGTATTTGTTTTACATCAATAACATCATTCATCAGGCACAAAAACAAGTTCACATCTCAGTGATCCTTATTTCATTTGTAAATCTGTGGGAAATTAATAATTTTGCTCCTATAGGTAATCCACAAACTCTTCTAGGAAGTACTTCTTAATGTCAGCTGATGTTAGGGACACATGTTGGACATAGAACACTATGGAAATCCGTTTTCGAGTACTGCTAGAATGATTGGGATCCCCACCAGGTTGGATTAAAGGAAGACTTCGAAGCAGTTCAGAGGCACGCTGCTAGAACTTTTATGTGTAGGTTCAGTCAGCACCCAAGTATTGTGGAGGTGCTTTGTGAAATAGAAAGGGAAGACAAAGCTCTTTTCGTGAGGTGCTATTGTAGAAATTAGAGCCAGCATTTGAGGCTGACTGTAGAATGATTCTACTGCCATCAATGGTTCATTTTGCATAAGGAGCACAGAGATAAGATGTGAGAAATTAGAGCTCATACGGAAGCATTTAGACGGCCATTTTTCCATCTCTCTGTTTGCCCGTAGAATAGGAAAGGAAATGACAAGTAGTGGTATGTGATACGCTCTGCCATGTACCAGATGGTGGCTTGCGGAGTATGTATGTAAATATAGATGTAGAGGTAGATATGATTTCTACACAAGTTTTGCTACAGTACATGAAGTAAGCTGAAATCTTTCTCCCGCCGACGGAAGTTACTATGATACACATTTTTTGTATGCACCTTTTAAGACCCTGCTATTTAAGACCATAATTTTAGTGCAGATGTTACAAAAATGGGTTTGGTAATATTGCTCATTTTGTAATGTTACTGTTTCACTTATAAAATACTAGTCAGACTTTCCCACCTGTAGGGATACCTCTAAAGGAGTCATCACAAAATTCTTCTACACAGAGGTGCCATCTTAATTGCTGCTGCAAGCATGATTTTACAGGTGTGAAATATGAGGATAAGTTCCTGAAAAAAATACTTTTTTCATACAATATTTTATTCATCTTGAAGAAATGAGCATCTAATAAACAAGTTCATTGTGGCTGTGAAAAGAATTTTGATTATTAAAGTCTGCCATTATTCCGTGTTAACAATATACATTTACAATTTACGTATGGGGTCATATATTCAATGCACACATCATGCTAACATAGATCTACTATCTGATAGTACTAGCAAAGAATATTTCACATCTACTCTGACATCATTTCTTCTGGAGGGCTTCTTCTATTCTAGGACAAATATATAACTAAAACCTGGCAAAAGTGTAGTATGCCAAATGCCTTGCCACAGTTGTAACACCAGTTCCCGTCAGATCACTGAAGTTCAGCAATGTTGAGTTGGGCTAGCACTTGGATGGATCAACATCCAGACCTTTAGAGTGCTGTTGGCAAGCGGGATGTGCTCGGCCCTCGTGAGGCCAGTGAAGGAGCTACTTGATTGAGAAGTAGCAGCTCTGGTCATGAAAACTGACAATGGCTGGGAGAGTGGTGTGCTGACCACATGCCCCTTCATATCTGCATTCAGTGAAGCGTATTGGCTGAGGATGACATGGTGGTTGGTCGGTACTGTAGAGCCTTCCAAGGCCTGTTCAAGCTGTGTAAACATATCAAATGTGTAATATAGTTTACCTTTTCATTAAATTTGTTTCACTTGTCACATGAGTTATGACATCTTTATTAAATTTAAGCCACTATGCTATGTACTAACCAACAAATGGCCAGCATGCTTTCACACAAAAACAAATTGTGTGCTCATAGCCTGTAACTCATTCCATGTCATTTTTATACAAATCTTACAAATGATCTATGGGAAATATATTTAATTAATTTACTGTCAGTTTTGTCACTATTGCTTGAATTGTTTCTGTATTGTGTACATTTGAAAAATTGAGGTAGCTGAGAAATTACATGCTTGGGCAAAATGATTGGTATTTTCAAATTGAGCTTAAGTAAATTATAAATGGACTGTTATAAAATCTTTTACTTGTGTTTTTTAAAGTATATCAGAAAGGTTAGTTGCAGTTATTGTGCCACAAACTACACTGATGAGCCAAAACAATATGACTGAATGTCACTTGGTAGTGTTGTGGACATGTGGCATTGTAAGGGAAGTATGCAAGTGGAGCAGATACATGTGGAGAATAGTTTTAATGATTATACAGCCTGCAAATGAAGAAAGCCACTAACACAGGTCATACTGACAAAGGGCATGTTGTTACAGTCTGGCACCACGAAACAAGCACCTCAGAAATGGTGAAGCAGGTGTGGCTGCTTGTGTGCTACTGTCATAAGCTTCTATGGGAAGTGGCTGAAAGATAGTGAAACCACAAGTAGGCAGCAAGGTGTTGGGCGTCAATGCCTCATCACAGAGCATGGAGAGGCTTGCCCTAAGTGATCTGTGCCTGTTCTCATGTTGACCCCACAATGTCATCAGTTAACATTGCAGTATACGAGATCATTGAGATGGGACCATGGATCAAAGGAAATACGCCGCTTGGTTTGGGGAAATCAAATTTCTTGTTACACTAGGTCAATGGCAATATCTGGAGACACCGTCATCCAGGCGAGAGGCTGCTTGAAATGTACACCTCACCATGGACAAAGGCCAGTGTGGACAGTACTAAGCTGTAATGGAGTAGTGGAGGGGGGTGGGGTGGGGGGGGGGGAGACAGTCAAATGGATCTCCATGGGACCTATGGTAGTAACTGATGGCACCATGGCAGCTGTGGACTGCTTGTACATTATTGTGGACTATATAATATTCCTTTCCAGTGAGCAACACAACTGTAACATTTTATCCTGGACAAGCAACACAGTTGTAATACTCAGTCCCAAACCAGTAAGCCATAAAGTTCAACATCAAACTAAGTGCCTTTTAGGTTGGATTTTCATCATTCATGCTCTACATATCTAACAATGGGACAAAATTATTACAAACAAATAATAATTCATCTCATCTCTCTCTCTTGCTTCCAGCTTTTTTCTTAAGGTCAGGTTTGTTATGTATTTTTCCTTATTCATTTCATAAGAATTATCACACCACATTTGCAAAATAGAAGGAAACTACAGTCTGAGATGAGACATAATATTTATAAAAGCCAAAATCATACGTAGACTACATTTACATGTTTAAGACAGGAGACAAGCTAAGAATGTAGTTGGTGCACTTTGCTTGCATTTAAAATTTCACTTTTCGTGCGTGAAAGTTCTTGAAACATGAACATTCTAATTACAATAAATTTCTAATTAATATATTAATTTTAACAAAATTATGTATTTTCAGAAACTATAAATTTAGCATGGCAAGAATATAATACTGATTATTTAAAGCTGTTTCAGTGTTATGAAAGAAAGTTATAGAATTTAAAACTTTATTTCATGAATAACTTTAAAAAAAAAAAAAGTATTTTTGAACAAATGAAATTATTTTTTCATCAGTAGTTAACATAATGTTTCAATTGAGAAAGGTGAAAATATGCATAAATATTTTTTTATATATATGTAGAAATATTATGTAATTCCCATCTAGTTAACAATGTAATTTCACTATTTTTCTTCAAATAAAATGTTTTTTTTTTTTTAAGAAAACTGCATTGCTACATTCAGGAGACTAGAATAATAAAATTTGTTACCAATCCATTTTTAATAAAATTACAATAATTTTTGGAATGTACTGGTTCACATTACGTATTTAATGTACTGTATGAACGAAAATGCCAACAGCCTTGCCACACTGGTCACACCGGTTCCTATCAGATCACCCAAGTTAAGCACTGTCAGGCTGGGCTAGTAATTGGATGAGTGATCCTCCTGTTGGCAAGTGGTGTGTGTGAGGCACACTAAGGTGTTACTTGACCAAGAAGTAGTGGCTGTGGTCTTGTAAACTGACATAGAGCCGGGAGAGCGGTGTGCTGACATGTCCCTCCATATCCGCATCCAGTGACGCCAGTGCGCTGAGGATGACATAGCAGCCGGTCAATACCGTTCGGCCTTCATGGCCTGTTAGGCGGAGTTAAGTTATGAGTGAAAAAATATTACTTAATGATTTGCTTCTACTTTTGTTTATATGTACTGCTTCTGTTCCAAAATAAATGACGAGATGACAAACATTTATTGCTGTATGTTAGATGTACGTATTGTACTTGACTATTAAAATACATGGTGAATGAACTTCTGAGTGATCATCTGTATCACGTAATTCAGATACAAGTTCTGTTGGGTTCTATATTAGTCAACTGGACTGACTACTACCATAAAGGAAACTTTCCTGCATTCCCCTGTGTCCCTTCTTGCTTGATGGATCCCCAATGTTGATGACATCTTTAATATGGAAAACTATCTGTGTTGCTAGGCCAGAATCGTGCAACGGCATTTCAAGAGCAGCATACTGAACCCACATTGGTATCTTTGCTACCAATTTCATCTGATCTGAACCCAATGAAACACTTCTGTGATGTTATCAGGTGCCAGCACCATACCCACAAACCTCCAGCCCGTAAATAATGGGAATTGTGTCACCTTTACTTAAACATCTGGTGCTACATACCTCCAGAAGCTTACCAAGTAATTACTTCATACATCATCTTGTAACCAAAAAATACTTGCACGGGTAACTCATTCTATATAGCCTCCAGTATTCATTTCGTATTTCTGTATAGATCAAGTTTCTCATCAGTGCACAATTAGCTGTGGCTGTTTTCAGCAAACTTAATGTGGTTGTCTGAGTTTCTAAGAAAAGTGAGGAATCTTTTCACATAATTCTAAAAGGATTCATGGCATTGTTTTTCATTATTCCCAGATGAAATCTACAAAATTCAAACTTACCTGTGGTAGAAATATTCCATACTGTATTGTTTTGCTGGTCATTATTGGTAATGAGCACTGTATCGTTTATCCAGTTACCACATGTCAAGAGCTCAAAGATGAATACATATTCCTATTTTACCTAACAGATTCTTGAACACACACACTGTCAGACATTGTACTGGTTATATGTGTTCTCCATAATTTTCTGCTGTCTTATACTGAGTTGACATGTATGGGTAATGGCACAATTGATTCTGCAGATGACACTGACCAAGATCTGGTACTTGGTCTGTGGTGTGATAAAGGAAAATCACAAAGTTCTGTACTTCCATTGGCACACAGCAAACTAAATAATGCCAAATTTTCATTGTGACATGTGAAGAGTGAATTTCAAGACTACTTCATGATGTTTAAAGGTTAATTAATTTGGCAGTAACTGCACATTACAACTTGAATGAAACTTGAAGAACAAACGGAAATGATCTTACTAAATTCCTCTGTATTATACAAGCAGATACCACAGAAATAATTAATATCAACATACTGCTGTCCAGCCATGTAGTTGTGTGATTTTCATCTAAGCTATTTCCATTTTTTCAAATTATTTTTTTCAGTTCATGAAACATTTTTAAAATGATCAAATATGAAAGCTCTGTGTGAAGTACTGCAGTAATATGTTTTCCATTATATAAAGTGAAAGAGTAACTAAAAAGTTACTCTGTTAAATCTTAGGCTTTTGCATTATCTGAATAATATTTCAATAGAGGTTGGCTCGGATTTGGAAAAATGTTGAAATAATTTACAGTAGCTTTTTTACTCCATTTATAATTACTGAAATTTGCATTTGCTGTTGGCAGTATAGAACTGCAGAATTAGCTGTGCAAGTGAGCGTTAGTGTTCCTTGTATTTAAATTTTTCAAGGCTGCAATGATAATCAAACTGGCCACTTTCTTCAGATGATGGCACACATTTAATTTCCAATTTTATTTTCTCTATCTATAAGGTGTGATCAAAAAGTTTCCATTCAAGGGCATTACAGTCCAGAATCGGGATTATACCAATCAGCAAAATCGCCATGAACATTGAGGCAATCATCCCACCATCACACTAGTTTGAAGGCACCCACCATGTCCTGCTTTGTGAAAAAGTCCGTAACTGCCTCCTGCACATCCTCATTCAACAGGAATTGTCAATCTTTCAGGGCCTTCTTTAAGGGGCTGAAGGTGTGATGATCACATGGGTAGAGATCAGGACTGCAAGGTGGGTACTGGAGTGTCTCCCACTGGAGTGGTGTAACTTCTGCATTGTGACATTTGTAATATGGGAATATCATGAGGCACCAGCACCCTTTGTTGCACTACCCTGTAATAAAGTGCTCAAGGAATGTGTTGGCTTGAACATTGAAATACAGCAGGTGCTTCAGTCAAATAGCCCTGGATGAGTGTGACCTCCCAGGTTGACCAGCGTCCTGTTTCTAATTGCAACTGCCACAGAACTAGGTGCGCCTCCCCACAATGGAGGTTTTTGACAGTCACACATTCTTCATTCTCTGAAGAATGTGTATGGGTGTTTGCCCTTTGGCAGCCAAGAAAATAATAAGAGCACATTGGTCCTGTCTTGAAACATTTGATAATAACGTCACCATAGTTCACATTTGTGCATTTACCGTATGCATGTCAGAAAGACACAAATGCCACACTTATTACTTGCCTACATGTACCAACATCGGAGGCCTGCTACGTTGCATACACAGTGCAGCAACACCCTCAAATCGAAACATTTTGATCACCCCTTACATATTCACACTCTGCAAATCACAGTGAAGTACATGGCAGGTGTTATTTCCAATTATACTACATCTTGGGGTTTCTCCATTTCCAGGGCCCAGGAATAATGATTGTTTAAACAGCACTGTGCAGGGTTTTTTTTCCCCATGAAGAGAGGTGTTCTTTTTCTAAAATATGCACAATACGTATGACCTTCTGTATGCAGTGTTAAGTTGTGAGACAGATTGTGGACATTTTTGGAAAACCGCATTGTGTTTCATAAACCCATCATCAAGGAAAGCATTCAGGAACATAAAACAAGTCAAGATATATACAAGCAGCAGCTACTGCAGGCTATTTCTGTGAAATACATTAACAACAAATTGTGACTGTAATGCTTATAGTCCTAATGTGCTCACACTTATAATCAAGGGAATTAGTTCTAGATTACTTTACATGTGTATACATGAGTGGAAAAACTGTTACTTTTGGAGAAAAAACCAAGCTCATCCTGTTATACTGCTCATCTCCTTCTCTTACCTGATACTTCAAACAAGGTATTATTTAACTTTACACAACACACTATCGGCTGTTTACATACTGGCAAAGTCAAGATCCGTGTGATAGAAACATTAGAGTTATGTGAGTGTGAAATTTATATCCTTGAATCAAAATATTAACACAAGTTATAGGAGTGGCCAATGATGCACTCTGTTACTTTCGTTCTGTACAGTTGGAGGTTTTCCATTTCCCACCTGATGTCCAACAGCAATTTTTGTAGACTTCAGTACCAGAATATAAAATTTTACAAAAGTTATTTTACTGTCATGGTCATTTTGTGAAATTTATATGGTATGAAGTACTACAATGTTTGGATTTTATTGGAGCATGTATTTTCAGAAGTTTAACTCCATGAAACAGTTACACTCTTGTAGGGTCTGACGTAATTGGATGTGCATCTGTGTGAAGTTCTCATACTTACTAACCAAACATGTAATATTTTTCTTTGAATCTTCTCTGTCTCCTCTATTAATCCTACGTGTTGCTGTTTCCAGGATGATGAGCAACACTCAAGAAACGCTGAATGAGAATTTTGTAAACACTCTTTTTCAAGAGAGAATTAAAAAACAAAATCTCTAAGCACTATGGGACTTAACACCTGAGAGAATCAGTCCCCTAGACTTAGAACTACTTAAACCTAACTGACCTAAGGACATCACACACATCCATGCCCGAAGCAGGATTTGAACCTGCGACAATAGCAGCAGTGCGGTTCCACAGACTGAAGCGCCTAGAACCGCTCAACCACAGTGGCCAGCATAGAATTACATGTCCTTGGATTTCAGAGGTTCCACATTGACTTGCTCCAAATGTATACTAAGTAATATTTTAAGGTTGTGACTGTTCTTAATGACTGACTGTCAATCATTTAGTCAAACAATAATTAGTCTTTCCACATATTTATGGACAATACAGTTCATTTATTTATGTTAAGTCAACTGCTATTTTTTGTACTAAGCGTGGATCTTTTGTAGGCCATTTATGTATAGCTTCTCTCATCTACACTGTTAATCTCAGTAATTCCTGAAACATTTGCAATATTTTAGTTCTGTTTCACCTTAGATGAATTGAAAGAAAACTATGCATAGTCTCTTGTCATATCTACATTAATTGGAAGCTATTAACGTCAACTTTGCTTTTTCGCATGGAACTATGTTATACCTTAATGTTGTTGGACATGTTCACTCAATTGACTTTTCTTTTTATCAAGTTGTGCCATAAATTTATTTTTCTTCATTATAGGATTCAGTACCTCCTTTATTTGTTATGTTTATTACCCATCTAATCGTGCTTTCTGCAGCAACCCTTTTCAAAAGCTTGTGACATAGTTGCCCACTTACTGAGCCCTTGCAAGCTTTGGGTACCTGTAATACTGCTGCTGCATCTGCAAGTTGCTGGAAGAAATGCACTATTAACTGTACTGCATATTCACTCTGACCTCATATTACTCTTCTAGAATGGAAGGTACCAGCAGAAGATTGTAACAGTGATTGCATCTTTTTCTAGCTCTATATCCAGTAAAATAGGAAGAGTCCTGGGTAGGTGGGGTAAAGACCGATTTTTTTTTTTTGTCATCCTAAGGAAATTAAGGAGATAATGCGCCCTGTTAAGGACAGCCTTGGCCTCAGGGTCCCTGGAATTTATAATATCCACTGTGAGTGTGGAAGCAATTATATAGGTCAGACCATTCATACTGTTTTCAACTGCTGTGCAGAACACCAGCAGCATATTAATAATAGAGGACTAGAGAAATAGGCAGTTGCAGAGCACAGCATCACTAAAAAACATAAAATACTGTTTGCTGAAACAAGAATTTAGTCCCATGCCTCCACGTACTGGGATTCAGTTATTAAGGGGGCTGTTGAAAAAAGAATGAGCAAGAAGAACTTTAACTGTGATAGCGATATTATCTGTGAGGAGCATGGAAATGAGAGCTTGATGCAGAGAAGCAGCAGAGACATTCCTTGCAGTGTTTCCAGTCTAACAGAAGCAGTGGTGCCACCAGCACAGATATTGACACTGTCTGCGGCAGCAGTACGTAATTGCTGACCAATCAGAAGCCGTCCGCGGGCTACATAAAAGGCCACCACAGCAGCAGTGAAGACACTCAATTGCTCCTGACGATGGCAATGGAGGCTATCATCGAAAGCTCGACGTTTAATCCCGAAGTGACACAGCAAGGAATCCGAGAATGTTTTACATATATAGTGATCGCATCTCCTAACATTTAAAAGAAGCCAAAGGAGATAGTTTCAAAGAGGGGAGAGGAGATAGTTTTAAAGAAGGAAGAAATATTGTTGACTTTGATGTGTCATCATGGTTAGAAAGCAGAGAATTCCTCATTGAGCTGCTGCCACACAGATTTAGTTATCTTCATCAAAAATCCAGGAACATAGAAATGTAGGCTAGGCGATAGTGTATCCACATAACCATGCAGTTGTGGATTGTTCTCAGTTATTAATATGCTTTGGAAAGCAGGGTCAGCCTGGAAAACGAGCGCAAAAGCAGTTTCAAACCTGCTAGTACTGACGCCCATTGGGTGCACAACATGATCACTTCTAGTTTGTGTAGCCAGTAATTTGGACAGCATATGTTTCTCCTGATATATAAAGGCAGAGGTCACTATAGTGTTATATTTCAACAAGGTAATAGAAGACCACATGTTGTCCATGATGTCCTGATCTACTTCCACACAGAGGGTGTCCGACTGTTGCCAACAGACTGGCTTGCCAACACTCGCCATTCACTACAGTTGATGAACTATGCTATAGAGTTTAAGCAGCAAGTTCTGTTTCACTTGGCCCCATTGTTGCTGCCACCTGTGTGTCTGATTCTTCTGGATTCTGTAGAATCACTTAGGTAGTCATGCTTCAAAATAACAATTTGTAACTTCAGTTTCACCTCTGCAAGTGTAATTGTGGTGTTGTGCTTACTTACAGGAGTTCTCTTTGCTTCTATTAGACAAGTCTCACTGGAGAAGATGCATAGTCATGGCCATCACATTGTCTCTCTGTATGAAATTAGTTATGTCATTGGTTTCAAAACGGCAAAAATGTTGAATATCAGTTTTGTCGTGCCATTATTAGCCTGTTGGACATCATTTGTGCTGAACTCCGAAATCTTGAGTCTTCTGTTTCAAATCTGGGTAGTGTGGCATCCAATGACTAAAAGGTCGTCTTGACCTGAAGGCTCTCGTGCAAACTCTTTGGGATGGCTAGTGTTCCAGTCTCAAAGAGTGTGCTGAATGTGTTCTTGTGTATAGTGAGCATTTTATTTGACCAAAAGGCATTTGTTGTTGAATGCCAAAACAAAGCTTTTGTTTGTAATAGATTGTTTTGACAGGCTTTAGTGAACCACCAAAAAAAAAAAAATTGTCATTGAAAGAAAAGGCTTTCAAATTTACAACTAGGTATAGTAAAAAATCACAAAGCAAAGGTACTGAGTTGCAGATAGGCGCAACAAAAAGACTGTCACAAAATAAGCCATTGACCAACAAGGCCTTTGTCAAACTGCAGGTGTGTGTGTGTGTGTGTGTGTGTGTGTGTGTGTGTGTGTTTTTGACAAAGGCCATGTTGGCCAATAGCTTATTTGTTACAGTCTTTTTGTAGTGCCTGTCTGAAACTCAGCATCTCTGTCCAGTAGCAACTTTCCTTTTCATGATATTGTTACATTCCATCCTGGATTTTCCATTGTTTGAAAATCACAGAGCATAGAAATCAAGGCCATTCCACAACTTCTGATAGTTAACACTCACAGCAGTAGATTATATTAGGTGCTGCTGGTGTGTATTTATCTTATGAAAGAGACAGTGAACAACCCAGCTAATTTCAACACTTTAAGAGTGCCCTTAATCATAGTTACAATGTGATGATATAGTTAAATGAACAGTCTACTGAGGAATGGGAGTGCACAATTTACATAGGGAATTTCTGCCATTCATATTGAAATCTATAAGGAGTAGGATAGATTGTTACTCACCATAAAGATGACCTTTTGTGTGTAGACAGGCACAAGAAAAGACTGTTACACATGCAGGTACCAGCCAAAGCCTTCCTCAGCAAAGAAACGTTCACACATTCACGCAAGCGAGCACACCTCTCGCGCACTCAATGGCCATCACTGGCAGTTCTGGCCAGAGCTCCTGTCCACTGTCTCTTTCACAAGATGAATACACAGGGCAGAACTCTGGTCGGAGCTGCCAGTGATGGCCGCTGAGTGTGAATGAGGTGCACTTGCTTGCATGAATGTGTATTTCTTTGCTGAGGAAAGCTTTGGCCGATAGCTGCATATGTAACAGTCTTTTCCTTGTGCCTGGCTCCACTCAGTGTGTCATCTTTACAGTGAGTAGCAATCTATCCTATTCCTTGTATTGTTGTTGTTCCAATCTGGAGTTTCCATTCTATGATTTCATATTAGAATGTGAAATGTTTGTTTTGTAGCAGAACAAGAAGCTGAAAGAAAAGTAACGCATAGGTAAACTAATCAAGAAGTGTGGTTTGATATGTTTTGCACAAGGGAGACAAAATTGTTAGGTTATTTTTGTACTTTATATGTAAATTGAAGGTGAGAGGGGAAGAAAGGGAAGGCAAGGAAAGGGAGGTGACCACTGCTATCAGCTGCATCAGAACATTATGTAGAATCAGCAACGATGAGAGAAAATGTGTACTGGACCACGATTTGAACCTGGGATGTCCTGCTTTCTAGGCAGTTGCGTTAACCACTGTGCTACCCAGGGCACAGTGTTATTGAAGCTACACTGACTATCTCAGCACGCCTCACGAACAATCCACATTCCCATCGAGTGCCACCTGTCTGCAGCTCCTGTCCATTTCCTCAAACTTCACTACTCTGTGATTCCCACAGGAGGTTGTATACGTTTGAGCATCTGCACAGAAGAAGGTGGATCCATTGCCCAGCTTGGCATAATTGTTATATGAAAGTGTGGTGTCTGTTCTTTCTGACATGTCCAAAAGAACAGACACCACACTTTCATATATTTTCATACTTTCATTCTGTGTAATCTGATGGAGTTATATTCTGGAGTACTGTGGTTAAAACATTTATTCAAACAAAAAGTGCTATAACAATATTGTATTGTGTGAATCAGTGAGTAATTTAGGACACACAAAATTAAGAGAGAGAATATTCAGTGAAGACTGTGCAACCATTATGCTGCCACCACCATGACATATCTTGCATAGGAACCATGAGGAGATAATAGAGATTAGGGCACATACAGAGGCGTGTAGACAGTAATTTTTCCCTTACTCAATGTACAAACGAGATAGGAAAGGAAATCGATAATATGACAAATATTTCATTAATAGTGAATACATTACATAAGCCTCTTAAAAGATCTTGACATTTTTAAATTCCTTTCCCAATATGTTTTATCCTTTGTAGCTAATAACAAAAATGACATACACAGTCAAAATACAAAACCCAAAAATAAACTTCTAGGCTTTAAAGTGTGATTCTCTATTCTAGTGCTGTTTAGCAAGCAGACACACGGGAAAAATGAGAATCCCTAAAAATTCAAACAAACCAATTAGGGCGCTGCTTCTCAGAATTGCAAGATCTTCCAAATTCAACAATAGAAAACACTTGGTGACATCTGACTAATAACAATGTTCATTGTAAATAGATTTTAGATGTCTGTTCATACAGCATTATTCTTTGACAGTTATCAGTTTAGTTATCTAAATATTAAACAGCATTAGTAGATAACCAGCAGATCCTTAATTTAATTATCGAGCGAGGTGGCGCAGTGGTTAGCACACTGGACTCGCATTCGGGAGGACGACGGTTCAATCCCGTCTCCAGCCATCCTGATTTAGGTTTTCCGTGATTTCCCTAAATCGCTTCAGGCAAATGCCGGGATGGTTCCTTTGAAAGGGCACGGCCGATTTCCTTCCCCATCCTTCACTCACCCGAGCTTGCGCTCCGTCTCTAATGACCTCGTTGTCGACGGGACATTAAACACTAATATCCTCCTCCTCCTCCTTAATTTAATTGAAGAAACTGCAGCTCATTTCAGTATTACAGTTCTCTTGCTAATTTTTATCATGTTCATTTATAGCAAATGCTCAAATAGAGTGTAGTATTTTATTGATATTGGATTTTTAATATGAAATGCACACCTAGTTCCTGTCACCAGCTTCTCTCTTTCACTGCGTAACCATACTTGTGTCACATCCCTGAAGCTTCTACTTCATGAAGGAATCTATTGCATGCTTCTAATTAATGACCACAGTATCTTTATGTTTAAATCAAGTGATAGTGCAATTGAGGGAATTTGCTACAGTTCTTCAGTATATTTTTTGAACCATTTCTCATTAGAGTTATCTGGGAAGAACTGAACAGTTGCTTCTCGGAAGGCTGGTCTAGTTATCACATTGTTAACAGGAAATTAAGCTGTAAAATTCTTTCATTCATGTAGTAAAATATGATACCTTTTGTGAAGAGTATTTGTACAGTAGAATATTTTTGGTAACTTACATAGCCAGTTACTACTTGACCATAATTAAGTTACCACTCATTGAGTGATGAAACTGTGGCTTGTATAACTATGGACTCATCTCTATGTTTCATCATAAAAGCAGATAGTCCCATACTTCATGGGGTGTCAAATGGTTTTACATCTTTGAAGATGATTTGACCATGTAACTGTATCATTGTATTGGGAAACTGACATGTTACAATTAAATGAGGTATTTTATTCAAAAGTGATTCTGATGTCCTAAGATAATCTTTATGTATTGTCTTTTCTACAAGACAAGACTGATGGACTTCTATCCTCATCCTTGGCCATTCTGTATTTACATACATATGCTGCAAACCACTGTGAAATGCATGGCAGAGAGTACTTTCCATTGTACCACATACTAGTGTTTCTTCCCATTCCAGTCACGTATGGATTGCAGGAAGAATGACTGCTTAAATGTCTCTGTGCATGTACTTCATACTGGTATATCCAGATATTTGTATGGGTCGACTGATTCCAACTGTGGCTTATTAGTATTGTAGCCGTGGGGTACTATGTTTTTTTGCATTTTGTGGAGCACACAAATTTACGTTTTTATACCTTGAAAACAAGTTGCCACTCATAGCACCACTTTGAAATCTTATCAAGATCGGACAGGATATTTGCATAGCTTTGTACAGGTAGTATTTCACTTTTGATTAATACATCATCAGATCATCTGCAAAAAGTTTGAGAATATCAATGGTTCCAAGACGCTTCCCTGGGCCATACCTTAAGTTACCTGTACATCTGTTGCAGACTGTCCATCCATAACAACACATTGTGTCCTCCCAGCCAACTTATCCTCACTCCAGTCACAAATTTTATTTGAGACCCCATATGATTGTACCTCCATTAATAATGTCCGTTGTGGTGCTGAGCCAAAACCTTTTCAGAAGTCAATAAATACTGCATCTCCCTCGCTTGCTTTGATCAGTGGCTTTTAGGATGTCATGTGAGAATGTGTTCCATTATCTAATGACTTCATTGTGTACAAGATGTAAGTTCAAACATACCTTCGTCTTGAGGATGTTGACTCAGCAACATTATCAAGATACATCCCTGGAGTTTGGAAGAGAATGTGAGACACAATGTCAGATTTAAGTTTTGAGTGGGTAGAGTAAACTTCAGGGGTGCTGCAAATGGCACAATTGGGAGATGCTACCTACAAAATACACTCTGTTATCTAAAATTATAACATGTTATAGACATTTAAAGCAAGCTACACTTCCCTAAATGCAAAGCATTTCATGCCAAAGAAAAGTAGTGGAGTTGTAGCATGTTTCATTATATGGATAACAATAAAACACCTGGAACAGGAATCACTGCCCCAGCGAACATTTCAAAGAAAATTATACAGATATTTGCTGAGACAACCTGTAAATAGATTGAGAAACAGAGCACACACAACAAAGTAACTAAAAGCAGGATGTGAGCAGCAATGTACTGACACCTGCATTGTGAATTATTATCATGTGACATGAAATGTTATAAACAATAAAATCATTTAACAAATTGTAGAGTTTAATTTTGTCTTTTTGTATGCTTGTAATACAAAATACAGCTAGTCATCATCTGAATATAACATTACATTAAGAAGGTATGAGGGAGCTATTAATATTAGTTATATTTATTGTAAAAATGGAGGAAGAATATTCAGTGTTCACATGACAAAAAGACATAAACACTTTATATAACTGGAGTAATGGCAGTGTAAACTTACTTTAAGATAGTAACACATAAACAGTCAAGAAAATAAATAAAATATTCTTATACTTTCCCTCTTCTTATGTGATTTATAGTCCATACATTTGTTGCTGAGTTCTTTTCATCAGATGACAAGTGGGTCGACTTCACTGATATTGATGGTACAGTCTTTATGTACATAACCTGTCAAAACAAGTGAAGCACCCACAAGACATGATCAGATCACATGTACAGACCATTGACAAATATGTAAATTATTAGAATTGCAACTGTCTGTGACAGGTAGAGTGGCCAGCAAGGTTAATCAGTGTTGTTCATGTTTAGTGTTGTTACCAGGTCTGGTAGAGTATGTAAGGACTGTCAGCAATATCAGATGTTGACCAGTCACTGTGAAGAACATGGAGATGCTGCATACTCACGAGCGACAGTGTATCATTACATGAAAGAGTTTGAAAAGGGGCTCATTGTGGGTCTCATTTGGCCATCTGCTTGAATCGTGCAGTATCCAGATTTGTTGGCATGTAGAGGTGAAAATGACCCGATGTTGGAATGCATGGGAACACGAGGACGGGCATACTCACCATCAAGGTTCCAGTTGACGACATCTGACCACCACAGTAGAGGATATCTATATGCATCAAGTACATTATGACACCTTCATGTCTATGACTGCCATCCAAGAACAAGTAGTGGGCTCCTTGAACATTCTGTATTATCCCACACCATTGATCAGAGACTAGCAGCAGCCAGACTAGGGATTGGGCCCAAGGGTAGATTGCCATTAACACAACAATACAAACGACAGTATTTTGAGTGGTGTTGTGACCAGGAAACATGAACTGCTGATGAATGTCATCACATTGTGCTCAGTGACAAATCACGATTCTGCACTACCCCTGATGACCATTGTCAGTAAATATGGTGGCAACTTGGGGAGAGGCTCCATTCTTCCAAAGTTTGGGAGAGGTGCAGTGGTGTGACTCCCAGTGTCTTGGTGTAGGGAGTCATAGGATATGTCTTCAGGTCATGGCTGGTAGTGACTGAGGGAACTCTGATGCTACAATGGTATGTCATGGACATCCTGCATCCTCATATGTTACCTCTCATGCGTCTGTATCATTGTGCCATCCCTCAACAGGACAATGTTAATTTGCACAGAACACATGACTCCATGAACTGTTTGCGTGATATTGCGGTGCTTCGATGGCCAGCAAGATCCCCAGATCTGTCTTGATAGAACATGAGTGGGACCAACTTGGGTGTCAACTCCGTTACAATGCCAGTATCCAGGACATCAAGGATCAGTTACATCACTTGTGGGCCAGCTTGCCTCGGGAGAGGATACAACAGTTTTGGCACCCTTCCCAACTGAGTCAGTGCATACATCTAGGCCACAATGGGTGCAACATCATCCTGATAAGTGGGCTCATACTGACACTTGTGAAGTTTCATTTCGTTTCCTCCTCCCCTTCTGGATGCTTAACTTTTCTTGTCAGGCAGTGTATATCCATGCTGCTGTTTGTGATGTCACTTGTGTCTACTGTGTTACCTTACACATAGTGGCTCTCTCCTTGCCCATGTGAATTTAATTCATGATGTCATGTTCTTTTGCCACACACCAGCAGACCATCATCTATATCAACATATGATCTATCCGTCATTTTGACTGTATTAATTCAAATGAACACACACACATTCATTCATTCAAGCACACCTCATGCACACATTACTGCCATCTCTGCCACCTCAGACCAGAATGCAGTTGCCCTGTGGAATGGAAGCAGCAATCTGGATGGTTTGGGGTAGGGGAAGGGATAGCAGTGTATGGTTGGGAGGAAGAGAAGAGTACTGTGTGGTGGAGTGTGCAGAGACTTGAGACTTGACTGCCAACAGGTGCAGGGTGCAGCATCAGGATGCGGGGGGGGGGGGGGGGGTTTAGAGTGAGAAAGGAGAAGTGGGGAAAAATGAATGGGTGGGTGTGTTGGCAGCAGCACACAAAGAGGGTAGGAGATGAGAATAGAGAGGAGATGATAGGACAGAGGGGGTGGAAACTGTTGTGTGGACAGTCAGGGGACTGCATGTTATTGTAGGTTGAGGCCAGAATAATTTTGGGAACAGAGAATGTGTTGTAAGGAGAACTCCCATCTAATCAGTTCAGAAAAGTTGGTGGTGGAGGAGAGGATCCAGATGGCTCAGGTAATGAAGCAGCCATTGAAATCAAGCATGTTACGTTCAACTGCATGCGTGCCACAGGGTGGTCTACTTCGCTCTCGGCCACAGTTTGGCTGTGGCCATTCATCCTGTTGGACAGCTGAGGATTGGAATAGGAAGTGCTGGGTGGTTGGATTGGGCAGGTCTTGCACCGGGGTTATGATCCTTGTGGCAAGGGGTTGGTATTTGAAGTGGCATAGGGGTAGACTAGGATGTTGTGGAGGTTGAGTGGATGATGGAACACCACTTTCGGAGGGATAGGAAGGATTTTGGGTAGGATGTCCCTCATCTCAGGGCATCATGATAGGTAATCAAAGCCCTGGCAATGGATGTGATTCATTTGTTTCAGTCTGAGGTGGTACTAAGTCATGAAAGGGGCACTCCTTTGTGGCTGGTTTTTGGGGGTGGTTGGAGGACTGGGGGTATTAAGGAAAATGACAGGTACAACTGCTCTGATTCATCTTTTATATAATGAATGTGGTAGATCATATCCCAATAACTGTTGTGAAATTTTAATTGTCCCCATAACATGTAAAGTAACATCCAAAGCACTGCAGATGAAGCTAGTGAAGCAACTTGGAGAACATCAAATGATATTCAGAAAAGGAAGGTCATGCTTAGAACATATCAGTAGCCTAAAAATTGTACAGGAAAACGATGTATGCAAAGATCTTATAGGCTTTGTACACTTAAAAAAAAAAAAGGTTGCCTTTCAGTCAACAGGAAATTTTTATTCAATATACTTACAGAATTTAGAGTGGATGCTAAACAACAGGAATTATCAAGCAGTCATTAATGGGACCCAATTTGAAGATCAAATTAATAAGGGAGCTTGCCCAGATGTTTGACATTAAAACATTCTCTTCTGTTATATTTTGAAGATCATCACCTGCAAATCGGAAAAATAACTGGACAGGAAAGGGCTGATCTGCAAGTTGTGGATTGAAGGAACCAGAAGCTGTATCAGGATCAACTGCCTTTCATTTGTTGGCTTTCTCTTGACCTTATCTAGAATTTTAACAAAGCTACTGAACAGATAAATGTACTAAAACAGCAAGAAGATAAAGATAAACTCCAAATTTCCTGTGGAAAAGCAGGAGATGTGGCAAGCATCAAAGCTGCCCCAATTACCTGAAGACAGAATCTGATAGATTAGAGAGAGTTCACAGTTTTAAATATCTTGGAGAATTCATACAGCAGAAAACTAGTGAAAGAGATGCCAACAACACCAGGTGAGAAAAGATGCCCAATGCTTTTCACAGGACTCATGCTGTAAACAAGATAAAAGCCATTTCAAGGTGAACAAAACTAAGACACTACAACACTGTGGTTGAAACACAGTGTCTGTGTGCTGGAAAACACCTCCAAATGATGGGGATATTATAATTAAGAGAAGGCAGGAAATTCAAGTGAAAGATCCTCAGCAAGACTAAGTTATTTACTGTGGATAGACAGTATAGAGTTCAAAGAAGGGAAGAGCTATTAATTAGTTAATCAGGTCAATTAGGAAAGAGTAGACTATAGTTTAATGTACATGTCTTTAAGATGGACAAGAAGAGGGTGAAAAGACAGATTTTTAATAGACTTGACAACAGACCTAAAGTTTCTGGCAAAGAGTTCACTGAGGTGAGGAATGATATTGAATGGGCTGGAGTAAATTGAGAAGTTTCTGGCCAGACAAAATGTAGAGGATTGGCTGCCTGCTTCAATGGCTTCCACGATGAACAGAAACTGAACAGAGGATAGACAGAGGAAATGAGACAGGCTACCAGAGACAGAATGCAAAGATTTTGGGATGCAAAGGCAGCTTTGAGTAACATTTAATTGTCAATAGTGTACTTCGGAGTGTACTGCAAAGTTTCTGTTTCCATTTTATGCACAATATTTTGACAACCTACTCATCCATCTCATTCAAGTGCTTCAAGTTTTGCTGTTATGTACACTCGCTGCCTGGACTCCAGATTGTGAACTATTGGTGGTCTCTAGCTGCTATTTATAGCATAGTTTGATTCCTGACTACCAATATGCCCTTTTATGCTCTTTTGTTTTTTGGAGCTCTCACTGATATTCTATGAAATAAAGATTCTCCCAGTGTTTTCCATTTCTGGTGGATGTGATGGTTGGTGAGATTTTAATAAATAGAGTGCAAAAATCCAAGCGTTATTTAAACTGAAACAGCCATCCTCTTTTAGTAGAATTCCTGACATCTTTATTTCAGTAGACTCCTTAATTATGCTGTTGCAGAAACTTGGCATTTGCACTGGTCTCATCGTATTTCATTTTGTGGTTATATTCAAGGCAGTGCTCAGTGACAGCTGACTTGCTTAGTTGTTTTTGTCAGGTATATCACTGATGGTCCTTGCATCTCTCCTCAACTGTACTGAAAGTCTGCCTGATTTAAGACATGCCACATTCACACAGAATGCGATACACACCCAGCTTTCAGGAACTTAATTCATCTGTAACATTACAAAGGATAATTTTATCATAGTGGAAGGGAGGAGAATACACTGTATGGAAGAGTCTACCAATCTTTCGAGATGTTGTACCAACATAAGGTAGATAAATGATTGTTGGCTTCCCTTCATCAGTCTGTTCCAACCTCTTTCTCAAGCATTCTAGATTTTGAGTGCATCGCCATTTCAGTTGATGATCTGAGTACCCATTGCTTCATAACACTATTTGTAGACATTGTAATTCTTTGGCGAGGCTCTCCTTGTCTGAAAGTATTCAAGCTCTATGGATCAAAATCCTTAATACCAAATTTCTTTGTGACAGATGGCGATAGCTGGAGGCCTGGAGATAGTGATCTGGAGAGAGACCTCTATCCACACTGGGTGTCTATGTATATACTCTGATCTCTATCTACACTGTGTGTCTATATACACAGTGACCCAGGCATCTGTCCTGTCTTCTCTTAATTAGCACATCAACGAAAGGTAGTTGGCCCTCTTTTTCAAGTTTTATCATGAATTTTATGTCATGATGAATGGAGTTTAAATGTTCTACGAACTCTTGAAATGTTTCCACTCTATGTGGCCACATCACAAATGTGTCGTCCACGTACCAAAAGAAGTGTGAGACCAGCAATAGCTCACAGTTTAGTTGGAGTCCAGGCAGTGAGTACACATAACAGCAAAACTCGCAGCATCTGAAGAAGATGGCTGGGGCAGTCATCAAAATATTGTGCATAAAATGGAAACCATAACTCGGCAAAACGTCCACAAGAACACAATTGATCAATTGTACCAAGAAACCCTGAGAGATCACTTGTATTTGTCACATGTTGAGGTCTTTAATGGTTGTTATCAATTTAAAAAATTAATAATCATTATTTTTTCAAGTTTTTTGCGTATACTGCTCACATTATTTTCTTTTTCTTACACCACATGTCATGTTGTATGTTAAGGGACACTTGGAGTTACTCTAAAAACTAAGCCCCTGAAAGTAGATCCACAGGATTCAAAATGGAATTGTGTGTAACTTGGATTGTTTCGTGGTCAGAAATGGCAGCAATATGATTGCAAGCAGCCAGACCACTGGAAGCAATGGAAAAAACATAAACAGGAAAGTTCAGAGTGGTATGGCCACCAGCGAGCTCAAACCCGCACAGGCAGTTGTCAGAATGATGTGTTGATTCATGAAATGCGAGAACCTGTAAACCAGTACAAAGCAGAAGTAATTGTCAGCCAAACATAGAATATCCATAAGGCAAGTCTCAAGACTGTGAGATATAGCCTGGTGAGTTACAGGATTCTGAATGATGCATAGCTTCATACAATAATGGCGGTGCACGGGGTAGCCGCGTGCTTTGAAGTGCCTTGTCACGGTTCATGCGGCTTCTGTCGGAGGTTCAAGTCCTCCCTCGGGCATGGGGGTGTGTGTGTGTGTGTGTGTGTGTGTGTGTGTGTGTGTGTGTGTGTGTGTGTGTGTGTGTTGTCCTTAGCGTAAGTAGATTAAGTTAGATTAAGTAGTGTGTAAATCTAAGGACCAATGACTTCAGCAGTTTGGTGCCCTAGGAACTTACCAAAAATTTCCAAGTACAGTAATGGAGAGTAACTGTCAGGCTGCCACACTTTGGTACTTAACAGCATTACCTGGAAATGCTTCGTGATCTTACGCCTTGTATGTTCCACACTTCAGGAGAAATGCTTACTATCAACTCATACCTAGAGAATCTGTGATGTATCTTGCTAGGCAACAACTGCATCATACAAAACTAAATCTCCCCACAATGTCAATTTCAGAGGGTCAAAATTGCTGCAGTTGTCCCAGGATCAAAGGGGGAGAGGAGGAGGGGAGGGTTGATTGTGGGATCCGCATCCATAGCTTTCTGGATATTGATATCTTACTCAGATGCTGGCACAGAGGCTGCTAAAACTGTGATTGGCTTGTCAGATTTGTGTGCAACACTGGCACTTGCTGGTGTGGGTGCTGGGAAAAGCCTGGTGAGTGGACAGCAATGTAAAACATGGGCATCTATGCCCACTGTGTGTGACTGTAGTGAGGTCATAAGTTGTTGGGCCTCTGCCGTCTGATTGCCAGGATGGGTCAGGTGTATGTATCTGTTTGTATCTCTGGTGCTCCTGTCTGGCACTGCAGCACTGGAATCACCTGCCAGCCTAAGGGGGGGGGGGGGGGGGGGGTGCTCTCGGTGCTGGGTGTCAGGGCTTGAGCTGGTTCCTGAGGTAGGCCAGCTGTTCTTGCCTGGCCACAGTGCCACCACTATAGCCATTGATGCTGTCTGGAATCCATCTTGGTCTCCAGCAACACAAGTGGATCCAAACTAAGGAGCCAGTGTGTATTGCCACAGGCTGCAGGCATGCTGTTCTGGGTGCAAAATGTCAAGTAGGGTCTGCTCTCTTCATTAATGCAAGATATTGGTTGGGCTGTGTCCACTTACCAGGATGAAACTATATGTTGTCAGGAATCTGATCAGACATTCACTGGATGAAGGATTCCACTGTAGCATTCGACATTTGGCTCTTGAAAGTTCTGATCATTCACCATGCCTGTGAGTTAGATGCTTGATGGAATGACCCAGTGGTTCAGTGTTCATTACCACTTCTGTCACAGAACCGCTTAAATGCTGTCCCCACAAACTGGAGACTATTATCAGAAACCAGAATGCAGGGAGCACCCTAATTTGCAAAAATTGTCACTAGAGCTGGACTGTGGCTTTTGCAGAAGTGTTTGACAGGTGGCACAGGTTAAGATCGAAAGCACTGCAACAACAATGCTCCCTAAAGAGGACCTGCAAAATTGATATGCACCATCTCCTAAGTGTGCTCAGGTTTTGGCCTGAGATATATACATTGTGCTGTCACCAGTTCATTCTGTGCACAAACATTGCATGCTCGGTGGCCAGATCATTGCCAGCCAGTAAACATATCTGCATATCAAGGCTTTCATCATGTTCTTCAGAGTGATTTGTGAGCAGTTGGAGGATGTGGGACAGAGAGGGGGAGGAATCAAGACCTGACATTACATGGCCCACAGTGGTTGACAGGAGGACAGTGGGAGGGGGAATATTTCGTAAGTCACAGCCATTTTCTGAGGGGCTCATCCTGTCCCTACTATACTGATGATAATACTATACACAGGACCAGGTCTCACTTTATAAATGGTGTCATCTTGGAACCAGTGATTAGGAAAATGTTTCATGCCTGTCAGACTCACTGTCAGGGCCAATGGGCAGACAAGACATTACATTTGTGTTCTGAGTGTGAACCAGTAATTTATTTCATAATTGTGATTTGTCTGGTACCTTGGAATGCAGACCAAATAGGGTGGTTGGGGATTTGAGGTCTGTGATTATTCCATAGATACTGTCCATGGCTTCCTTTCCGATCTGAGAATAGGTTACCTGGCTCACTGCAAGTGCATGGAATGTAAAGACTTATTTGCTTCTCCATGCCATCTGCATGCATATGTGTGAGCATGACCCCTATGCTGTCTTGCTAACTGTCTGTTGCTACCATTAAATGCTTGCCAGGAGTGAATGTAGCTAAGCATTTGGGGGGGGGGGGGAGATTGGATATTGCAAATACTTTTTGTAGTTCTGTGAAAGCTTGGTGACACTCATTGAATCATACAAAAACTTCATGCCATTCTGGTGAAGCTGATTTAATGGGTACATAATTTGGCCTGCTTGAGGAAATAATTTGCCATAATAATTGATCTGCCTAGGAATGATTCTAATTCTTTTAGGTTCCTAGGTGCCAGTAGTTTATTTATTGCATCCACATGCTCTGCTGTTGGTTTAAAGCTCATTTCTAAAAACGATATGACACAAATACTTCATACTCATTTGAGAAACACTCATTTCTCCAGGCAATATTGCAAACCATTTTCTTGTAGTTGCTTGAACAACACTTGCACATTGGCTAAGTATTGTTCACACATTGGACTGGACACTATGATATCAGCAAGGTAATTTGTGCAGTTTGTTACATCCTTTATTAAATGCTGAAGATAGTAAAGAAAAATTGTCAGGGTGCTTGTAATGCAGAATGACAATCTGTCGTGTCTGTACATACCAAAATGCATGCTGAAAGCAACATTGTTTAGAGTTTTCATCCAATGGGAACTGTAGATAGGCATTGTCTAGATCAATCTTTGAAAGGTATTTACCCCTGGTTAAATTGGTCAGTAACTCCTTGTGGAATGGAATCAGATATAAATCCATGTTTGATTGCGCATTAAAATTAAATGGAATGATCAAATGGCATTTTTGAACAAGAGACCCCATCTGGGATTGTTCTGCCATCTGACATTAATTGTTGCTTTGAAACTGCTGCAAATGCAGGTGGATCCATTTGCTCTTTATATTGATACCATTGGAGTGGCCTGTTGGATGGCTGATACTATTTCTATGATTACTATTTTCTGTAGTCTATCAAGTTCAGATTTAGCAGCAGGTCGCATAATGAAAGGTATTGGACCTGTCTGGTTGAAGCGTAATCAGGTGGATTGCTTTAAAGATATATGCTGTTGGATATTTTGCACACAACACAGACTGAGTTCAAACAATTTCTTATATTCGGCACTCAATTTGTCTGAATTATCAAATGGAATGACAGTTGATACTAGGGATACTTGATTATTGATTTTCAGTCAAAATGGTGTGAACCTGTCGAAGTCAAATGTTAGGTGCTACAGCTGAGCTAACTTCCAAAAATTCTTTTGTGTGCATGACACTTGCTGATAACTTACTTTAACTCTGATTTTTGCCCCTCAGTGGGATTTTTTGGCCACTATATGGTATGACTTGTCTTTGAGATTGTCAGAGTAGTGAGATGCCAATGAGTTGGTACATTTGTCAATCAACTGGTGACACTGTCACTCCTGTGTCTAGTTGGCACTCAATTGCTTACCCATTAATTCCATGCTGGATCATCAGTCTGGGTGGTGATACATTCGTTTGTTTATCAGTTTTTATGACATGGAGTTATCTGTTGCCCCATGATAAAGTTACCAGCCTCTTGCTCATGTTCATATGAACACTGACAAGAAGTCTAATATGTGACAGGTGCAGTATTCCACATCTTAATGTGGACACTTTTTACATTCATGCTTGATTCAGCAGTTGGGGATGATTTACTTAATCTGTAACTATAAGGATGGTAAGACAATGATGAAGAGTGGTGATTCAGATGTGTCACATATGCTGAGGCCTGATGGTGATGTGGATGCTCTTGTTTGTGTCTACCAACGTAGGGGCAGATGAGTTAAAAGCTATCATAGATGCCTCTTTACACCATAGTGGCAGACTAATTGTGGAAGATTTTGGGGATGATGACTTTCGTTTATCATCATTCATCGATGTCAACTACTTGAAAGTTTACTGTGCAGTCATAGTTGTTTTAGGAGCTTGTGCTAAATGAAAGAACTCTTCCAAAGATGAGTCTGAAGCAGATAATGCTTTTGTTCAAACCTACTTGTCTGGGGTTAATGAGTGATATCATGAATAAGCAATTTTACTGCACAAACAAAGGAACAGTGTCTGTCGAAACCTTGCAGTTCTGTAACCCAAGCTGCATGTGATTTATCTTACTGTGTTAAGCATTGGTTAAACTTAAGTGAAGATACAGTTTTGTGAGTTTGCTGTCCATAACATTTATTCAGGCAACAAACTAGAGAAAAGGACAATCTGATAGGATCTGCTGCAGGCTGCAACTTCTGAACAAGATTCTTGAAGCCAACAGCAGAGCATTTTGCTAATCTGAAATGGAAATGTTATTTGCCTTGCAATATAACAGGGAATGATGTAAGCAGAAGTCCCAAATTTCCTCACACTCCTCAAAAGTGGTGATAGGTACCTACTGTGGAACTGGCACTGCTGCTTGCTTGTGTTCCTGCTCAAGAAGCTGCATCAGCTGCTCACTTTTTCTGGTAACACTATTGCATCTGTTTGCCCTGCTACTTCATTTGTTGCTTACATAACTTAGGAAATTCTGAGTCTATGTTGTCGCTGTTCGCACAGTAAGTCTGACATGGCAAGTATATTGTGTGGCAAGATAGTGTCACGTAGAAGTGGTTGGAAGTAGTAGTGGTGTGGCTGTGAGTAGGCAAACCATTGGAAGTGACAACAAAGCAGTAAATACGAGAGTCCAGAGTAGTGTGGCTACCAGCTAAATCATGATCAGCTTAGGATGAGTTCACATGTGCATCACATCCATGCTAGTCTATCCTGTGCGGTCCTCTGTGTCTCTGCGTTACTACTGAAACCTACGTCTATTTGAACCTGCTTACTATAATCAAGCCTTGGTCTCCCTTTACAATTTTTATCCACTCATGCTGTCCTCCATTACTAAATTGACAGTCTGCAAAATTTCTATTTCTTCTCTATGAACTTTAATTCCCTTTCCAAATTTCTCCTGTTTTCCCTGCTACTTGCTAAGTGTTGTGAGTAACATTTGGGATGGTCTACAACCTTGCCCAATTTTTTCTCAACTTCTGCTCTCCTTGCACAACCTGTGACTCGTCTAACTGCCATCTAGTAACTTTACAAGTTGCACATAACCTTTCACTTTCTGTATTTTATCCTGCTGCCATAAGAATTTCAAAGAGTTTAGTCCATTCAACATTTTCACTAGAATTCTCCATATCGAGAAATGATATAAATTGTAGATTTTGCTTTCTTCTGTCTCTCTTTAGGATAAGTAAGAGGGATAAGTCAGTGTCAGTATTGCTGTGCATGTCCGTATGTACACTGACAGAAAAAAGTACCAACTCCCAGGAGGTGTTGTGTAAGATACATGAAAGTTGGCAGGTGTTTCTGCATCTGAAAGATGATGCATGTTAAAATTTTTCTCTAGGAGCATAAGATTGGCACTTGCAGTGCCACAATGAGAATGAAAATCAGATTTAATTTAAATATGCGCTGTAATGGTCATGAGCATTAGTTGGATGTGCGAGTTGATGTTAGTCAAGAATGCCTTTAAGATGATGAAGACACCATTATCAGCAGCTCACTGAGTTTGAACAAGGTCATGTATTATGGGTATGAGGAGCCAGATTCCCCTTCCACAATATTGCAGAAAGACTTCGCAGGAATGTAGTCACTGTGTACGATTGCTGACAGCAGTGGTCACAGGAAGGTTGGGCCTGGACAGTCAAGTGGCACTACCGAGAGGGAAGACCGTTATTTTTAGTATATGGCTGTGGTGTGTTGTACTGCATCTGCAGCATCAATTTGAGCAGCAGTTGTCACCACAATAACAAAGCAAATTGTCACAAATTGGTTACTTCAACTCTGAGCTAGACACCCTGTAGCCTGCATTCCACTAACCCAAAACCACCACCATTTGCGACTTCAGTGGCTCAAGCAAGAGCTCATTGGAGGTTTGACTGGAAGTCTGTTGTGTTTTCTGATGAAAGAGATTTCTGTCTCAGTGCCAGTGATGGCCATGTGTTGGTTTGAAGGCGGCCAGGTGTATGCCTGTAACCAACATGTCTGAGGTCTAGACACATTGGACCTACACCTGGAGTTAGGGTCTGGGGTGCGATTCTGTATAACAGCTGAATGACTCTCAAGGGTATCCCATACACCCTGACTGCAAATTTGTACCTCAGTCTTTTGATAACACATGCTATGCTGCCATTCATCAACAGCACTCCAAGGGGTGTTTTTCAACTGGATAACACTTGCCCACATACCACTGTTGTAACCCAACATGCTCTACAAATGGTTGACATGTTGCCTTGACCTGCTCAATCACCAGGTTTATCTCCAATCGAGTATGTATGGGATGTCATCAGACGACAATTCCAGTGTAATCCACAACCAGCATTAGCCGTTCCTATACTGAATCCACAACCAGCATTAGCCGTTCCTATACTGACTGACCAAATGTAACTGGCGTGAAACACCATCCCACAAATTGACATCTGGCACCTATGTGACGCAATGCATGCTCATTGGCATGCTTGCATTCAACATTCTGGTGGTTACATTGTTTATTAATGGGCCAGCGTTTGAGATTTGGAACGATTTTCCTTGTGCTTACTTTAATCTGTGATCTAGCAGCGTTACGTACTAAAATATGTCATGTGAACAGATGTATTCCCAAAATACCATTACACTACATTAATTATTTTTTGGTAGTGGAATTTTTTTGGTCACTTTATTTCTGGAACTGATCTTCTCCAGTTCAACTTATACAGGCTTTTCCCATTCTTATATAAATAATTCATGTCAGCACTTTGCATCCATGATTTATTAAACTGATGTTTCAATAATATTCACACCAGTTAGTACCCGCTTTCCTTGGAATTGACATTATTATTTCATTTTTTAAGTTCGAGGGTATTTCACCTGGTTCATATCTCTTGCCCTCCCCTCCCCCCTATGAACGATGGACCTTGCCGTTGATGGGGAGGCTTTCGTGCCTCAGCGATACAGACAGAAGTACTGTAGGTGCAACCACAACAGAGGGGTATCTGTTGAGAGGCCAGACAAATGTGTTGTTTCTGAAGAGGTTCAGAAGTTGCAGGGGCAGCAGTCTGGATGATTGGCTGATCTGCACTTACAACATCAACCAAAACGACCTTGCTGTGCTGGTACTGTGAACGGCTGAAAGCAAGGGGAAACTACAGCTGTTATTTTTTTCCGAGGCCATGCATGGTTAAATGATGATGTCATCCTCGTGCATAAAATAGTCCCCCATTCAGATCTCTGGGTGGAGACTACTCAGGAGGACATCATTTTCAGGAGAAAGAAAACTGGCATTCTACATATTGGAGCATGTAATGTCAGAACCCGTAATTGGGCAGGTAGATTAGAAAATTTATAAAGGGAAATGGATCAGTTAATGTTAGACATAGTGAGAATTAGTGAAGTTCGGTGGCACGAGGAACAAGCCATTTGGTCAGGTGAATATAGGATTATTAATACAAAATCAAATAGGAGTAATGTAGGAGTAGGTTTAATAACGAATAAAAAAATAGGAGCGCAGGTAAGCTACTATGAACAGCATTGTGAATGCATTATTGTAGCCAAGATAGACATGAAGCCCATGCCTACCATAGTACGAGGGCAGTTCAATAAGTAATGCAACACATTTTTTTTCTGAAACAGGGGTTGTTTTATTCAGCATTGAAATACACCAGGTTATTCCCCAATCTTTTAGCTACACAACACTATTTTTCAACGTAATCTCCATTCAATGCTACGGCCTTACGCCACCTTGAAATGAGGGCCTGTATGCCTGCACGATACCATTCCACTGGTCGATGTCGGAACCAACGTCGTACTGCATCAATAACTTCTTCATCATCCGTGTAGTGCCTCCCACGGATTGCGTCCTTCATTGGGCCAAACATGTGGAAATCCGACGGTGCGAGATCGGGGCTGTAGGGTGCATGAGGAAGAACAGTCCACTGAAGTTTTGTGAGCTCCTCTCGGGTGCGAAGACTTGTGTGAGGTCTTGCGTTGTCATGAAGAAGGAGAAGTTCGTTCAGATTTTTGTGCCTACGAACACGCTGAAGTCGTTTCTTCAATTTCTGAAGAGTAGCACAATACACTTCAGAGTTGATCATTTGACCATGGGGAAGGACATCGAACAGAATAACCCCTTCAGCGTCCCAGAAGACTGTAACCATGACTTTACCGGCTGAGGGTATGGCTTTAAACTTTTTCTTGGTAGGGGAGTGGGTGTGGCGCCACTCCATTGATTGCCGTTTTGTTCCAGGTTCGAAGTGATGAACCCATGTTTCATCGCCTGTAACAATCTTTGACAAGAAATTGTCACCCTCAGCCACATGACGAGCAAGCAATTCCGCACAGATGGTTCTCCTTTGCTCGTTATGGTGTTCGGTTAGACAACGAGGGACCCAGCGGGAACAAACCTTTGAATATCCCAACTGGTGAACAATTGTGACAGCACTACCAACAGAGATGTCAAGTTGAGCACTGAGTTGTTTGATGGTGATCCGTCAATCATCTCGAACGAGTGAGTTCTCACGCTCCGCCATTGCAGGAGTCACAGCTTTGCACGGCCGGCCCGCACGCGGGAGATCAGACAGTCTTGCTTGACCTTGCGGCGATGATGACACACGCTTTGTCCAATGACTCACTGTGCTTTTGTCCACTGCCAGATCACCGTAGACATTCTGCAAGCGCCTATGAATATCTGAGATGCCCTGGTTTTCCGCCAAAAGAAACTCGATCGCTGCCCATTGTTTGCAACGCACATCCGTTACAGACGCCATTTTAACAGCTCCGTACAGCGCTGCCACCTGTCGGAAGTCAATGAAACTATATGAGACGAAGCGGGAATGTTTGAAAATATTGCACAAGAAATTTCCGGTTTTTTCAACCAAAATTGGCCGAGAAAAAAAATGTGTTGCATTACTTATTGAACTGCCCTCATAGTACAAGTTTATATGCCAAGTAGCTCTGCAGATAATGAAGATATTGAAGAAATGTATGATGCAATAAAAGGAATTATTCAGATTGTTAAGGGAGACAAAAAATTCAATAGTCCTGGGGGACTGGAATCGATATTAGGAAAAGGAAGAGACAGAAAAGTAGTAGATGAATATGGATTGGGGGTAAGGAATGAAAGAGAAAGCTGCCTGGTACAATTCTGCACAGACCATAACTTAATTGATGCTAACACTTGGTTTAAGAGTCATTAAAGAAGGTTGTATATGCGGAAGAGGCCTGGAGACCCTGGAAAGTTTAAGATAGATTATATAATGGTAAGACAGAGATTTAGGAACCGGGTTTTAAATTGTAAGAGGCTTCCAGGGGCAGATGTGGACTCTGACCACAATCTATTGGTTATGAGCTGTAGATTAAAACTGAAGAAATTGCAAAAAGGTAGTCATTTAAGGAGATGGGACCTGGATAAACTGAAAGAACCAGAGGTTTAGAGAGTTTCAGGGAGAGCAATAGAGAACGGTTGACAAGAACAGGGGAAAGAAATACAGTAGAAGAATAATGGGGAGCTTTGAAAGATGAAACACTGAAGGCAGCAGAGGATCAAATAGGTAAAAAGAGGACCGAGTAGATAAAAAGACGATGGCTAGTAGAAATCCTTGGATAACAGAAGGGATATTGATCTTAATTGATGAAAGTAGAAAATATAAAATCACAGTAAATGAAGCACTCGGAAAGGCATGTCTTGGAAAACCAACCCCAAGCAAAGAACGGAAAGCAGAAAGATTCAAGGAGTATATAGAGTGTCTATACGAGGGCGATGTACTTGAGGGCAATATTATCGAAGCGGAACAGGATATAAATGAAGATGAAATGGGAGATATGATACTGCGTGAAGAATTTGACAGAGCATTGAAAGGCCTAAGTTGAAACAAGGCCTTAGGAATAGACAACATCCCATTGGAACTATTCATAGCCTTGGGAGAGCCAGCAATGACAAAACTCTTCCATCTGGTGAGCAATATGTATGAGACAGGCGAAATACCTTCAGACTTCAAGAAGAATATAATAATTCCAATCCCAAAGAAAGAAACTGTTGACAGGTGTGAAAATTACCGAACTATCAGTTTAATAAGTCGTGGTTGCAAAATACTAACACGAATTCTTTACAAATGAATGGAAAAACTGGTAGACGTCGACCTTAGGAAAGATCAGTTTGTATCCCGTAGAAATGTTGGAACATGTGAGCCAACACTGACCCTCTTTTATTTTAGAAGATACTTATTTTAGAAAGTAAGTTATGGAAAGGCAAACCTACGTTTCTAGCATTTGTAGACTTAGAGAAAGCTTTTGACATTGTTGACCGGAATACTCTCTTTCAAATTCTGAAGGTGGCAGGTGTAAAATACAGGCTGCAAAATGCTATTTACAATTTGTACAGAAACCAGATGGCAGTTATAAGAGTCAAGGGGCATTAAATTCCCTCAGTGGTTGAGAAGGAAGTGAGACAGGGTTGCAGTCTATGCCTGACTTATTCAGTCTGTATTTTAAGCAAGCAGTAAAGGAAACAAAAGAAAAATTTGGAGTAGGATTTAAAAATCCATGGAGAAGAAATAAAAACTTTGAGGTTTGCTGATGACATTGTAATTCTGTCAGAGACAGCAAAGGACCTGGAAGAGCATTTGAAGGGACTTGACTAGAAGAAGGAATTGGTTGGTAGGACACATTCTGAGGCATCAAGGGATAACCAGTTTAGTATTGGAGGGATGTGTGGAGGGTAAAAATCATAGAGGGAGACAAAGAGATGAATATAGTAAGTAGATTTAGAAGTATGTAGGTTGTAGGTATTTGGAGACGAAGAGGTGTGCACAGGATAGAGTAGCATAGTGAGGAGCATCAAACCAGTTTCTGGACAGAAGACAACAACAACAACAACAACAACAACAACAATATATCTCTTGCATACCAGGTGGAATAGTTTTGTCATGACTGGCTCTCCCAAAGACGTGAGTAATTCTGTGGGAATTGTCTACTCCAGAGGCTGTGTTTCAACCTAAACTTTTCAGTGCTCTGTCAAATTCTTCTGACAATGTAGTATCTAACATCTCATCTCCATCGAGTTCCTCATCTCTTTCCATAATACTGTCGTCAAACTTCTTTCCATGTAGACCTTGAATATATTCCTTCCAGCTTCCTGCCATCCCTTCATTGCTTAGTACCTGCTTCCTTTCTGAGCTCTTAATATTCATACAGATTCTTCTCTTTTCTCTAAAGGTTTCTTTAATTTTCCTGCAGCCAGCACCTGTCTTTCCCATAATCTTGTAAGCTCCTACACTCTTTCATTTCTCCTGCCATTCCTACATTACCATGTTGCACTTTCTGTTAATATTTTAGAGGTCTGGTTTATGTTTTCACATGATGGCGAGGACAGTGTGCTATAGCTGAGGGCTTCCACAGCTGTAGTTATGTACACCTTAAAATGCAGCATGTATAGTTCTGGACAGCAAGGCAAAGATCATCCATGGTCACTAAGAATTACATAAACAAGCCCACTGAGGACATACTAGTCCCTGATGGATATTGGAGTAATGTTCATAGTGCAGTGCAGTGCGGCATATTGAGCTTGCAGTGTGGTATGATGGGCAGCATTATGATGCCATGGCATGGAGATGGCATGACAGGAAGACAGGATGGCATGCAGATGGAGCAGTGTCCACAGAACATATTTGGCTCACAGTGTGATGCAGTGAGTCACATTATGGTGCTATGACTTGGGATGGTGTGGCATTGAGATAGCTTGATGCAGAGGTGGCCCAATGCACACATTGCACAGAGGGATGAGAGCATGGTACGGAGATGACACAGCATGAAGACAGTTCAACATGAAAATGGCTCAGTGTGGAGGAAGGGCAGCACAGTGGTAGATGGCTTGACTTGGAGGTTGCATGAAAGTGGTACAGCAGTGCAGATACAAGCCTTGAGCTGTGAGATACAGTCGGCTCACGGCCCAGAACTGAGAGAGTGAGTGAATGCTGCCTGCTGGAGGTGGTGTCAAGCTGTGAATATCCAGCAGGCAGAAGAAGGATATCTGTGGGAGTTTGATGAGCATGTGGCCTGCTTATGGAAGCTAGTCTCGTGATAGCAAACCCTCTGTTTGCTGATGTGCACATTGCTAGGGAAAGCATGGGACTGGTGGTGCATGGGACAATTGGTGTTTAAACAAATTATTTATAAATGATACCACGTCTATAACATGTGATGCCTGTGTGATATTTGCAAATAATTTCCAGCAGAGAAATGCCTACAGTCCAAAGGTAGGCAAACATATAGGGTGCAGGCAGGCATTGTGTTGGAAGTAGCCAGTGGATGGCTGGATATAATAATATGTATTTCCTTTTCCTGCTATACATGCTGTATTTTTATATTTTCCCCGTGCATCAATTAAATTCAATATCTTGTGTGTTATCCAAGGATTTCTGTTGGGTATTGTTTTTTTTTTCCTTTTTTTTCTATTTGATCCTCTGCTACTGTCAGTATTTTACCTTTCAACTTTACCAATTTATCTGCTATTGTATTCCTTTCCCCTGTTTCAGTCAGTTGTTGCCTAATGTTTAATATGAAACTTTCAACAACCTCTGGTTCTTTCAATTTATCCAGGTCCCATCCCAGTCCATATTCCCCTACAATGTTTCCTTCTATTGAATTCCAAATTTAAAAAGTAGTTATTTTTGTGAATACAAGCAGAATTTATATATACCTTAATCTTTTTTGAGGGTCTTAGTTAAAATTTTAATTTCAGTTGCTTGTTATATGATGGTGTAATTATAAGAATATATTGTTTTTTTTTTTTTTTTACATCATCATCAAATATAGTTTGAATGCTAGTGCTGAATACATATCCTCAGCTAATTGATATTTCAGGATAGTGTATTATGCAAACACTTCTCACTGTCCTTCAGGCATTATTCTACAGTGTGGCCTGCTGCTTGATGCAAAAACATGTACATCCACATTCTGTTTCGACATACTTTACATTTTTGGATGATATAACCCTTGAAAGACTTCACAAGTTGCCAAGACTATCATTGGAATAACAAGAACATGAGAAGAATAGACTGCTACTCACCACATTGAGGAGGCCCTGAGTCACAGACAGGCACAATGAAAAGTTTGCTGAACTTTCAGCTTTCAAAACAAAAATGTCACTCTTCAGAAGCAGAAAACACACACACACACACACACACACACACACACACACACACACACAATAGGACTGCTAGATGTAGAGTCAGAAGGCTGTGCTAAGGGAAGGAAGAAGGGGAGAGGAGAAATGTAGGAATGCAGAAAAGAACAGTAGGCGCTGTGTTAGAATAAAAGGTATGCATAGTGCTGGAGTGTGGCAGGAAAGGCGGTGGAGGACAGTGGCCACTGAAGACTGAGGCTAGGGCAGTTACGAGAACGAAGGATACAGTGTGTGGAGAGTTCCCACTTATGTAGTTTAGAAAAGCTGGTGTTGGTAGGAAGTGTCCCGATGGTGCAGGCTGTGAAGCAGTCACTGATGTGAAGCACATGTTGGGCAGCGTGTTCAGCAACTGGGTGCTCCAGCTGCCTCTTGACTACCATTTGGTGGTGGCCATTTATGCATACAGACTGCATGTTAGTTGTCATGCCACATAAAAAACAGCACAGTGGTTGCAGCTTAGTTTGCACATCAGGTGTCTGCTTTCACAAGTAGCCCTGCCTTTGAGGGGATAAGAGATGCCTATGACAGGACTGGAGAAGTGGTAGTGGGAGGATGTATGAGGATAGGTCTTGCATCTAGGTCTGTTACATGGATACGAGCCAAGAAATGAGGGATTGGGAGCAGATGTGGAGTAGGGCTGGAAAAGGATTTCAGTGGTCGGCAGAATACCATTGTGAGAGGGGCGGGGAGGACAGCACTTAGGATATTACTCAGTAGTCAAAACCCTGTTGGAAACTGTGATTCAGATGCTCCAGGCCTGAGTGGTACTGAGTCATGAGAACAGTGCTCCTTTGTGGGTGGACATTGGTCATGTGGGGCAGGTGACTAGAGGATCAAGGCATGAGAGATCTGGTTCTGGACAAGGTTGGGAGGTTAATTTCGGCCTGTGAAGGCCTCACCGAGGCTTTTAGCAAGTTTGGAGGGGAACTGCTCATCACTACAGATGCGATGACTCTGGGTGGCTACGTTTTATGGAAGGGTTTTTTGGTACAGAATAGGTGGCAGTTGTTGAAGTGAAGGTATTGATGATGGTTGGTATGTTTGATATGGGTGGAGGTGCTAATGTAGCCATCTTTAAGGTGGAGGTCAACATGGAGAAAGATAGCTTTTTGGATTCAAGAGAACCATTTGAACTGAGTGGAGAAGAAGATTTTAGATTCTGTAGGAATGTGGATAGGGTGTCCTCATCCTCACTTCAAATCACAAAGTTGTCATCAGTGAATCTGAACAAAGTTAGTGGTTTGGGATTTTAGGTTGTTAGGAAGGATTCCTCTAGATGGCCTATGAATAGGTTGTCATGATTTTGTTTGCAGATGATGCCTTCAAGGCAGAGGTAATTGTGGGTGAGGATATAGTTGTCATGTTGACCAGAAAGGAGGTTATTGATTTGGAGTCAGTCGGGCATTGGGAAATGTAGTATTCAGTAGCAGCAAGGCCACGGGCATGGGGTATTTTGGTGTAGAGAAAGGTAGCATCGACAAAGAGCAGGGTGCAGGGTGGTAAAGGGCATGATACTCTATAAAGTCAGTGGAGGAAATGATTGATGTCTTTTATACTGGAGGGTAGTTTATGGGTAATAGGCTGAAGGTGTTGGTCCATGAGAGCAGAGCAGAGATTCTCTCACTAGAGAGACAATAATCAGCCACAATGGGGCATCCTGGGTGGCTGGGTTTGTAGATTTTAGGGAACTTGGAAGGTAGGAGTGCGGGGTCGGGTAAGTGTGAGTGGAGAGAGAGAGAGAGAGAGAATATATTCTGTATGGATGTAAGGATTTGAGGAGGGATGAGGACCCTCTGGATTTCTGGAATGGGGTCTTTGTAGCAGGATTTGTTGGTGGTACCCGATAGCTAGCAGGGACCTTTTGCCATATAGTTCCTGTGGTTCATAACCGCAGTAGTGGAACCTTTGTTGGCAGATAGTATTATAAGGTCAGGATCAGTTTTTAGGTATTGGAGTATGGTTCTTTCTGCAGATGTAAGGTTGTTTTCACATTGTGGTATTTGGGGGTAATGGTGAGGGTAGCCTTGAAGTTAGGAAATTCTGGAAAGTTAACAAGGGTTGATTTGGGGGCACTGGGGGTGGATCATGGATGGATGGAGGAAGGAACACTCATTCTCTCTCTCTCTCTCTCTCTCTCTCTCTCTCGCCTCTGCCCTCGCCCTCCCTCACCTCACGCCCCACCACTCCCTACACTCCTACCTTCCATAAACCCAACCAACAGAATGCCCCATTATGATCAGTTACTGTAACCCCCCACAGGGAGAATCTCTGCTATCATGAACCAACACCTTGAGCTTATTACCTGTAACCTATCCTCCTATATAAAAGACGCCAAACATTTCCTGCACTGAATTTTCACAGTTCCTATTCCTCTACCACAGGCTCCCTGCTCATAACTGTTGATCCATTTCCCTGTATACTAATATCCCCAATGCCCGTGGACTTGCCGCTATTGAACACTACTTATTCCACCGTCCGAGTGACTCCAAACCTACACACTCCTTCCTGGTCACAATCATATCTATATCCTCCCTCGCAGTTACCTCTCCTTTGAGGACATCATCTACAAACAATCTACAAACATCTACAAAGAAATCCCTGGTACAGCGATGTCAACCTATTCATGGACCATCAAGAGGAATCCTTCCCAACCATCCAGAATCCCAAAGCCCCCATCTGGTTGAGATTTATTGATGACATCTTCGTGATCTGGATCGAGGGTGAGGACACCCAGTCTACATTCTTCTAAAACCTGAAAATCTTCTCCTCCATTCATTTCACGTGGACCTCCTCAACCCAACAAGTCAGCTTCCATGGCATTGACCTCCACCTCAAGGATGGCTACATTAGTACTTCCGTCCACATGAAATGTAAAAGTCTCAAACAATACCTCCATTTCAACAACTTCCACCCATTCCAAACCAAGACGTCCCTTCCATGAAGCCTAGCAACCTGTGGCTGCGACATCTGCAGTGACAAGTAGTCCCTCTTTAAATATGCCAAAGGTCTCACTGAAGGCTTCACAGGCCAAAGTTACCCCACCAACCTAGCCCAGAAATGGATGTGTCATGCCTTGTCTCTCCAGTCACCTACCACCTGCGACATGCCCATTGTCCAGGGCAAGAAACACTCCTCTTGTGACTCAGTACCATCCAGAACTGGAGCAGCTGAATCACATTCTCCACCAGGGTTTTGACTACCTCTTGCTGTGCCCTGAAATGAGGAATACCTACCCTCTATTGTCCCCACCCCTCCCACAGTGGTATTCTGCTGCCAACCAAATACACACAATATACCTGTCCATCTCTGCTTCCAACTCCTTGCTTCATAGCTCATAGCCCTGCAATAGACCTAGGTGCAAGACCTGTCCCAAACATCCAGTCCTGTATAGGCATCTCCTACCCCCATTAAAGACAGGGCTACCTGTGAAAGCAGTCATGTGATCTACACTCACTGTGCTGTTTTCTATATGGGCATGACAATTGACAAACTGTCTGTCTGCGTGGATGGCCACCACCAAACTGTGGCCAAGAGATACCTGGACTACCCAGTTGCTGAACAAGCTGCCCAACAAGATGTGCTTCACTTCAGTGACTGCTTCACAGCCTGCACCATCTGAGTCCTTTCTTACAGCAGCAGCTTGTATGCAGGTGGAAATGCTCCCTACAGTGTATCCTTCTTTCTCGTAACTGCCTGCTTCCACTCCACCTCTATGGTCTACTTTATACCACCTGCACCTACTAGACTTTTCCCCTTCTCTACATCTCTTGTCTCCCTGTCTCTCCCACACAACACAGCCTCCTGCCTCTGCACCTAACAGATCTATCCTGCTCTCTCTCACTTCAGCACATCTTCCCCCACCCCTACTGTACTATCCCTCCTCCACCCAATGTTGTGTCCTTAGCCCCACATCAAGCCAGGATTGCAGCCCTTGTTAGACGAAGGCAAAGCCTTCAGTCAGGCCTGAGTGCCCGTAGACAGGAACCGTGTGTGTGTGTTCTCTGGTTCTGAAGAACAACGTTCTTGTTCGAAAGCTAAAAGTTCAGCAATCTTTTCATTGTGTCTACCTGTGACTCAGTGCCTCCTCAGTGTGGTGAACAGCAGTCTATCCTTCTCATATTGTTGTTATTTCATCCTAGACTTTCCACTGATTAAGACTGTCATTGCATATTGTGTATGGAAATTATTAATTCTGTCAGATGGAATATATAATATAACAGCATCAAAGGGAATGTTCAAGGTGTTGCATTGGTTTTATACTGATACATTAATTTCAGTTGAATATGAATTTCAATTGGTCTTTCTGACAATACCTCTGTTGGCCCCCATGCTCATAGCTGTTGATATCCCACTTCAAAACAAACAATTGAAATTAAAATTTGATACAACCACCTCAATAAAAACCATAACTGGTCCATAAATTTGTCCCAAAACTTAGCTTTAGTGCAGCTGCAGTGTGCATAGACTTCATGGGGGGAAAAAGAAAAATTAGCTGCTATGCTTGTATATAGAGATGGACTAGGCAGAAGTGAATTCTTGTCTCATAACATGGCTACAAATGGACACTAACTATCAAGCTCCTTGTAGTTGTGTACCACTTGACAATGAATAATCAGAACTTAGCTGAAAGGTCATGGGTTTTAAATGAAGTGATCCCACTCTTCACATACTTCTGTTGAGCTTGCACTGTAGCAACTGTGTTGAGTGAAGAAATGAAAACTTAATTATTACATTTTATGTGTGCATTCATTCCTGTCTCCATAAATGAAATACTGATGGATATGTCTAACTGTTTTGATCCTGCCAACTGTATGCTTTGTGTTGAAAAATCAAATTAAAGAATGCTAGGCAGAATCATTTGACTACTACATTGGAACTGTTATATAATAAAAAAATCAAAGAATGCTAGGCAGAATCACTTGACTACTACATTGGAACTGTTATATAATAAAGTGTTAGATGTACCTTCCTTGCCTCAAAAGTTGTTATTGGTTGTGCATTATTATTTATGTTTGAGTCTTTCAGAGCATTGGCAATGTATTGTAAGACAGAGCAGTATTATTTACATTTACTGGACTGATAATTATTGGTAGTGAAGTGCTGGCAGGGAATGTCAGTTCATAGTGTTCTGAAGTTACAATTTGATGTATTTATTTAGTTTGCCAGGAGCAGCCTCCATACGACCATCTGATGATACAGTATCCACACATTCTGGCAGTAAGTGGCAGGCACCAGTGATGAAGGGGAGATTCCAGAAGATGACTTGGCTGGGATCTGATCCCCCTCCACCACCTCCACCAGCTGTCAAGACAAGGCCTTTCAAGAAATAGACTAATATGAGTAATGACGTCTTCTACATGTCTACACCTCTTAGACTTCCACATATTATTTACGCTGATGTAAATAATATTTTATACTGATGGGAGATGCAGTACAAGTAGTACTGTTTCAGTCTGTAAGACCTCTGTATTTGTCCCACAATTTGTGAATATTTTATGACTCCTCGATAATTAAATAATAGATTTTTTTATAAGGCAAATAGCTTTAAATTTCTCATGTTCAGGATATGAGGGTCAACTGCTAAACTAGTCATCATCCTTTGACTGAGATGGACATTGTTTTCAGCAAACATATACATGTTTCTGAGAAACGTATAAAAGACTGAATTTTGCTGCTAGTATATTCAGAACTATGATCCTATTTAATTTCTTCATTGAAACAGTGATTTTCTTTTACCAAGTGTAATAGGATTTTCAGACCTTTGTCCAATCTCCCACTCTTAAACACTATTAACAACTTCTTTACAGATCAATCAAATAAATATGACTACCTACAAGTAATTATGTTTTAACATTTTGACACTATTTGTTTATGAAATAATCCTGAGTTGTTATTGTCTTATGTTATTATCTTAAACATCATCATCATTATCAGATGTACCAATCCTGGTGAAAGTCACTGTTCACTTATTTATTTCCCTAAACTTCTCAACACATTAAAAGTGGAATTATTAGATGATCTTGTAGATTTAAATGGCTGAAATATACACCAAGCAGCAAAGTAACATCAGGTTAACAATTTTGCTATATCTTAGATTAATTTTCCTACAAGCCCATAAGGCACTTTATTTAACTAGCATGACTGTATCATTTCATCGTTGTTCACTAATGTGAAAGTATGTTGAATGTACTGGAAATGCTTACTCTTCATCCTACAAACCAAAATTCTTTTGAGGAATTGATAGTAAAAGCATTAAAAATCTATTGTACTAATAGTCATGTAGCGTGCTGTGAAAACTGTTACAATTTTGTTTCAAAGCATTATATAAGTTTTAATATGAAATTTCAAACAGATATACATCCACAATAATGCCCTGGAAACAGTAACTCTGTTTATTTTGAATATCAATCACTTAAAGAACTGGTTATGTTCTAGGAAACAAGTGGACCTATCTGTTTTTTCTTCTTCAAAGCTTGTGTCCACTGACAGTAGTTAGATAAGGGTGGCCTTAAAAACTGTTGTATCTGAATGAGATTTATTAAATCATGTAAATATACAAATATATTCTTTCAGCTGGTTAGTGATGGATGATGAGTCAAATAGTGTGTGTATTATCAAATACCTGTAAAGTCAAAAGTTAATTTGAGTAGTTTTAGACTGCTGGTATGGCACCTTGTAATTCAGAGTTCCCTATTCATGATCTCAACTCAAAAATAAATTAATTCAAGGTACAAGATTTTTCACTGAGTTGTTGTTAAAAATACAATTCACTTATATCTAGCTTCCATATGAATGAGAGGTTCATTTTTACCATATGATGCTCATGCTATTCACCAGACCAATAAGATAAAATATTATTGTTCAAGAATCATTTTTAGATAAAACTGAAACATTTCATTATATTTAAATTAATTCTCCATATTTTATCATCTTTTTGTTCCTACCATTCAGTAACCTTTTCATTCATGTTTTGATTAATATATCTTTGTAATTCTCTTATTTCTCAGCTATAGTCTTACTTCTTCACTTTCTTTTTTCTTGCATGCATAGAATGTTCTCAGAAATTACTTTCTAGTATCTGGGCACAAGACAAATGTGGAGTGTGCATAATTATTGTTGCCCAACAACGTCTATTGAATGCATAATTATTGTTGCCCAACAACGTCTATTGAAGTGCCCCCCCCCCCCCCCCCCCCCCCCTGCCTGTCTCAGAAATTTACATTAAAACATGCACCATATTGCATATTGGCCTGAATATAAGCCATGACCTTTCCCCCCCACCCCCCCCCCTTTTATGCTTGGGGGGGCAACAAGTCAGGAGAAAAATTTACATCACATTACCCACCTACAAAAGCTTTTCAAAGAACAGTCACTCTTAATCACATTTTTTTTGTATTGTCATATAGATAAATTACACAGAAATGCCAGCCATTTTATCACAGTTTTTACTGATGTCACTGTTAACTTACTTATCTTTTCTCTTCCTTACTGTCAGTATTTTTGGCACTCTTCCTCCAAAGTACAATGTGCTCACTGCCATCCAAGACACTGGACACACAACGCTATTTTAACATGTTGGCTACTGAATCTGGTGATGTGAGCCATGAAGAGGTAATCCATTCACACACGAGGTTGACTGATGGCTTTTTAATCTTGCCAGATGTAATGAGTGCATAATCCCTGTGTAAAAACATTTTGGAATAGTTTTTGTTTATGATGACATCAAGCATCAGCAGGTTTTATGTCATACCTCCAATTATAATGACTAAATCAGTCTTCACTGCAGCAATTTTATTCTGTACTTCAGATGTAAGTTGGCTTTTAAAGGCAACCATCACTAGTACAGAACATACTGAGCAACACATCTGCCTATTTACAAATTCTTAGGGCAATTTTTCTGCTAGTGTAGTACTCCACCAGAAAGGGAGGCCAGTTCTACACATAAACTGCTGCACAGGCAGTATTCCAATGATATTTTACGGTGGTATGTTAAAAGTCCTTGCAATTTCCAAGATCTTTAACAAGATTATTTGTCAAGGGGTAGGTAGCCCATTTTCTTTAATCTGGCACAAAGGAAAGAAGCCCAGTTTCAAGTTCAGGTTATTTTGCAGCTTCAACCCTCTGTAGGTTTGTAAGTGCTACTCTGAGATGGAAAGGTTGACACAGGAGAGGAATTCATGGCGGGCCACATCAAACCAGCCAGAAGACTGATGACACAAAAAATGTAGGGTTATCTTGACAAAATGTTAATATGCAGATCATACTAAAATGTGGTTGACACCACACATTACATTGGACAAAATTATACTTTTTGCCATTATCTGTATTAGATGTACTCTTCACATAATGAATAAGTGCAAGTTTGAAATTTGCATTATAATTCTACTGTATTTGGGAGTTTGATGATTTTTCTGTTGACATCGCCACTCATTGGAAAAAGACTAAATTTTACACTTTAGATAGAGAGAAACTAATCCTGTCCTGTTGTGTAATGTAACGAAATCGTGAACCTGATAATACTCAAGACATAAATGAAACGTCAGCCGTTGCAGTTGATTACATTTTCAACAATGATTAATTTCTAAACACTTGTAGTATTTTTACTTCATTTCAAACTGAGAAGTGAAAACTAATGTTGTAGTTTCTATTATGCAAAAATATCCCTGTGTTTGTAAACTTCCACAGAAAGCCTCCTAATTTTTCATGCCCAAATTTTGGGGAAACATTGGGGCTTATATTTGGGCCACTTAAAAAATGGCAAAGCTCCACAAACACCCTGGCAGGCCTTACAACACTGACCGATCATTGTGTCATCCTCTGCCAATGTGATCGGATGTGGTATGGAAGTGCATGGGATCAGCACACCACTCTTCCAACCACTGCCAATTTTCCAGACCTTCAAGCCAGTACTTTTCACTCAAGTAGCTCCTCAATTAGTATTATGAGGCTGAGTGCACCCAGTCCACCCACCAAGGAAATATTTGGCTAATATGGTAATGAATGTGAACTACTGTCATCCTGTAACTGGGCACCTATTTCACTTTTATCCTCTCTACAAATAACAAAATTATTGAAAATTTTACAAAGCTAATTACAAATTGTGTGAATTCAAATGATCTCAATTCTGACTGTTGTGTCTGTGTTTTTAAAGCAATAACAAAATATCAAATATTTAAAAACCAGTATTATTACAGTATTTTTTTCCTTGATTTTTTGTGATGTTGTCTTAATTTGTGAAGGTACATGTAAGTGTGACTTTTGTATAGGCTGTTACTTAATATTTTAAAATTCAATTGTTCTGTATATAGAACAAAATTGGTACTTACTACAAATGTGAATGTATCACTGTTGATATGTTGATGACTGCTTTATGGGCTTCATTTTATGGAAATTTTGTAAATTCTGTTTATTGAACATCAGTAAGGCTCTTTTAATTAATAAATGTTTGGTGTTTAGTGTCTTTAATTTGTGGTTCTGATTTCCAGCAAATTATTGAATGTTTTTGTTACTAATAAAAAACATACAGGGTGGTTATAATTCCACTTAACTACTTGAGCCAGTGTAGATGGAAAGTTATTTATTGTATGGGCACCGAACTTGCTAGGAATGATTTTCAAACTGTGCATTGCAGGATTTGTGTTGTTAGTGGTGTTAGTGTCTTGACTTGCCATTAGGTACTCGTATGGTGACATAGGGTTGAAACTCAAGGACCATTGTACATTACAGCTGAAGACAGCCAACATGGGACTGGACAAGGTCAGCAGAGCCTTACTCATAAAGCTGCTTTATCAAATCAACAGCAATAGTGCTGCTGCTCTTCACAAGTATCAATGCATTAAAGGAATGCTGAGAATGCTGGACACAGTGTTTGATCTTCAAGTGGCACACGAGCTGTGCCACAAGAGCAGAACATTGCAAGGCACACCATTTGAAAAGCACTGCGAATAACTGTGAAATGGTGTCCATACAAACCTCCAGGCTGCCATGGATACAATAATCATCCCATTGAGCTAAGTTTGTAACCTGGAACATTTATATAGTATACAATTAACAAATATTACCCTCTAATGTGGAAATTAAAATATATTTCTTTCAATGGTTTATTCATTATGTCTCTTCTGCATAATCTTACAAATGTTTCCACGAAGTTGCATTGTCGTACACTCACTCATTTTTTATACATGCCCTCTCAAGTAGTGAAAGTTTATTTATCACCACCCCGTATATAAAGTAATAGTAAAGGGGAAAATGTTACACACTGCTGCACACTTACCAGGGAGAATACGACATAATGATAGCAAATTCTTCTCATGAAAAGAACAAACACAGCCTGTCTGCAACAGAAGACGCAGTGGTGTGTTGTGAGTCAACAGATATAACCCCTTATTACCATTTCAGAAAGCTCTTCGAACACCTTGGTTTGATACATGAAGGATTATTTCATTCAAAGCCTTAATAGTGTTGCTGCAGTAAATTTGGAAGTCATAATACATAGAATATGTCTGACCCATGACCACCTATATAATGGCAATGTTTAGTGAAGTGAGAATCGTATATATCAGTTCACATAGAACTATGATATTTCTTTGTTTCATGATGCTCAAATAAAGCATCAACAGTGGAATAGTAATATCAATAGTTAATTGAAGGAGCCATGTGATGATCAGAAAGAAGTTCAGTATAAAGCTTTGGAAGCATTTCTAATAATTTTTCCTTACATTTTTGGTGTGCTGGTTATGAATTTCAACTCGGCCACATCAAATTTTCCTGAGAAATATAAAAAAGATGACAAAAATATTTAATTTTCTTCTGGTTACTTGGCCATAACATGAAAACAGGATTTCTGGTCAGGTGAGTACAGGGTAATGATTACAAAAAATACTTTCTTTTCTGTGTACTAGTGCCCACAGTCCTATGGGCATTACCTTAAAAATGACATTTTCCACCTGGACTGTTATTTAATAGTAAGAGTCCTGTATTATTATGCATATAAGATACGTAAAATGTGGTCGACATGAGAACAATGTGCTCTTAAATGGAATGATTTTTTTATTGACACACTCCTAGGGAAGCTGTCACTTGAAAACAGCATAATAGGACAAAATTGGAGGGTCCAGGAACAGAAAGAGCTAAGTTCATATTTTTCATTTTTTAAGTTTTCACTAGTATATGAGAGTATGGAACGGACTCAGTATTTCCTACTCTAGTAAGTGGGAGAAAACTAGCTTAGTCATACTGTAAATGACCTTTGAAAAGCAGCTGTGCAGGGAAAGACAGAGCTCAGTCCATATGAAACAGGGAAACCAAAGGCTTAATGGAACCTGTAAATTTGCAGAATGCTTATTTATAAGCAGTCATTTCTGTACTTCCAATGCAGTTAGAAGACCTAGGAAAGATGAAAGTGAAGCAAGATTAAACAATGCAACCTACAAGTACAGAGTTCAAGGACAAATATGGGAAGGAGTGAAAGAAAAGTGCATGGCATGTCAAAAAGTAAGATTCATTATTTAGTGTCTAGTCTTGGAACAGACCCTGGGTCTTAAGTGATGAAACAGTTAATACTATTAAGTAGCATATTGCCTCCTTCCAGGATAGACATAGTCATTAGTGGTTAAAAGATACAACTAAAGTATACTCACTGAGGTTCTAACTATAAGCACATTGTCCAGTTTTTTCACAGATGCTTACAACAATTAAGTCATCTTATGAAACAGATGGAGATATATATCACACAAACTTCAATATTTCCTTTGGGTATCCTCTCACAAATGCATTTAGTACCTGTGACAAAAATAGAGTCAAGCTGAAATGCTTGGAAACGAAAAAACAAAAGTGCGCTGAACTAGCAGAAGTAAGAGGCATTGAGTCTCAGTTGAAGAATTTCAAAACTTTAAATGATGTTCACAAATTGAAAGCCAAAATATTGCATGAGAAAAAGGAAAAAACTAAGAAGGAAAGTTGAAAGAGCTTGGAAACAGAGTATGGATTTTGGCAAGAATCTGCCTCTGCCTAGCATTACAACTAACACTGTATATTGTAAACAGTAGTTATCTAAACTATCTGATCAAAAGTATCCGAACACCCCCAAAAACATGCGTTTTTCATATTAGGTTCATTGTGCTGCCAGGTACTCCATATCAGCGACCTCAGTAGTCATTAGACATCATGAGAGAGCAGAATGGGGTACTCTGCAGAACTCATGGACTTTGAATGTGGTCAGGTGATTGGGTGTCACTTGTGTCTTACATCTTTACACAGGATTTCCACACTCCTAAACACCCCTAGGTTCACTGTTTCCAATGTGATAGTGAAGTGAAAATGTAGGGACATGTATAGCACAAAAGCATACAGGCTGACCTCGTGTGTTGACTGACAGAGGCTGTCGACAGTTGAAGATGGTCATAATGTGTAATAGCAGACATCTGTCCAGACCATCACACAGGAATTCCAAACTGCAACAGGATCCACTGCCAGCACTATGATAGTTAGGCAGGAGGTGAGAAAATTTGAATTTCATGGTCCAGCGGCTGCTCATAAACCACACATCACACCAGTAAATGCCAAACAACGCCTCACTTGGTGTAAGGAGCGTAAACATTGGACGATTGAACAGTGGGAAAACATTGTGTGGAGTGACAAATCACAGTACACAATATGGTGATACGATGGCAGGGTGTGGGTATGGCGAATGCCCAGTGAATGTCATCTGCCAGCATGTGTAGTGCCAACAGTAAAATTTGGAGGTAGTGGTGTTATGGTGTGGTCGTGTTTTTTCATGGAGGGGGCTTGCACTCGTTGTTTTGCGTGGCGCTATCACAGCACAGGCCTACATTGACGTTTTAAGCACCTTCTTGCTTCCGACTGTTGAAGAACAACATGATCAAGCACCTGTTCATAATGCACGGCTTGTGGCAGAGTGGTTGGACACCAATAACATCCCTGTAATGGACTGGCCTGCACAGAGTCGTGACCTAGATCCTACAGAACACCTTTGGGATGTTTTGGAATGCCTACTTCATGCCAGGCCTCACCGGCCAGCATAGATACCTCTCCTCAGTGTAGCACTCCATGAAGAATGGGCTGCTATTCCCCAAGAAACCTTCCAGCACCTGACTGAACATGTGCCTGTAAGTGTGGAAGCTGTCATCAAGGCTAAGGGTGGACTAACACAATATTGAATTCCAGCATTACCAATGGAGGGTGCCACAAACTTGTAAGTCATTTTCAGCCGGGTGTACGGATACTTTTGATCACATAGTGTATGTACGCTTTCAACATCCACTGTTTATCAAATGCAGAGAGTACATTTTTCCTATATCCTGAATGTGATGCTAGAAAAGATGGGGGTGTTGTCTGTTCAGTGATTCATGCATTTTGTTACAATTAGCTTGGCATGGCCATGAAAAATCTTATGTTTTGTGATTCACGCTCTGGCCAAAATAAAAGCGACCCCCCTATTTGATTTTTGCACAATTTGGTTACAGTAGAGAGAAGACTTGACACTGCAAAAATAACACTTCTAAAAATAGAACATTCTTATTCGGAAAGTGATAAAAACATGGGGCATATAAACTAGAAAACTCATGCAGAAGCCTCCAGAGGGCAGATAGTGTTCATATCAGCTCATTCAAATTTTGCTGAATCTATCTTTCACCAGTGGACAGCATTCCTGAAGCCTACAATCAGAAATGTACTCTCTGCATTTGATAAACAGTGGATGTTGAAAGCGTACATACACTATGTGATCAAAAGTATCCGTACACCCGGCTGAAAATGACTTACAAATGTCCCTTTCCCACATGTTCAGTTAGAGAGCTCATCATAAACAGAACTCTCACAAAGTTTGTAAAATTCAGTATGACTTACAATGGAGCATGGGAGACTGCTGCTTTGAAATCGACTAATCCAGCTGAAGAATGTAGGTCTACACTGAAAGAAAAAAATCACAACACCAAAAAATAATTAATGTAGAGTAATGAAATTGTGGGAATATGTTAGTCTAGTTAACATATTTAAGTGGATAGGTAAAAGATCTGCTCCCCAAGTGGTGCCAGGAGAATGCACATATAAAAGGTATTATGAATGCAAGCTTCAGCAGCCAGTGGCTCCTTCTTCTGTCGGAAGGGTTGAAGGAGAAAGTAGAGGGATGAAGGACTGCTGTGGTTTAGGAAAAGGGGTAAAGTTTGGTAAAGTTACCCAGAACCCCAGGTCAAGGGAGAATTACCATACAGGATGAGAAAGAAAGACTGATTGGTGAGCACTGCACTGTGCAAGATGTGAAAACCTGAGAGCTTAAAGGTGGAAGATAAGGTATATGCAAAACAGAGATTACTGCTAAAATGTTGTGTCCGAGTTAAAAAAAAAGTGAAAAGCTAAGTGCCTTACATGTGATCGAGATCAGAAAGTGAAAGATGTAGACAACGGAAATGGAGTGAAGAAAGGAGCAGTTACTGTGAAGAAATGCTGAGACAGAAATAATTAATGTAAATTAAGGCAAGTGGGTGGCAAGAACCAAGGACATCTTGTAGTGTGAGTTCCCACCTGTGGAGTTCTGAGGAACTGGTGGTTTGGGGAAAGAATCCAGATGGTATGTTTGGTGAAAGAGGCACTGAGGTAATGACGATCATGTTGTGGGACAGTCTCTGCCACAGGATATTGTGTGTTGCCAGCATACACCCTCCGCGTATGCCCATTCATCCTGACCAATAACTGAGTGGTAGTCAGGCCCACTCAAAAGGCCGAACAGTGTTTCCATAACTGCTGGTATAAAGCATGTATTGTTTCACAGGTGGCTCTCCCTTTGATAGTATATGTTTTGCCAGTTACAGTGCTGCTACAGGTGGTGGTAGGAGGGTTCAATCATAGGGGTGGAAGCCATAGTCTAGGGAGATGGGTGCAGAGGGATCGTAGGGTCCGACAAGGTTATTGTGGAGATTGGGAAGGTGACAAAAAGCTATTCTACATGTGGTGGGCAAAATCTCATGCAGAATGGACCTCATTTAAGGGAATGATTTTAGGAGGTCATGGTATTTTCGAAGCAATTGACTAGTACATTCAGGACCAGGGTAATACTGGGTGACAAGTGGTGTACTCCTAAATTGTGTTTTGGAGGCATGAGCAGTACCAGGATTGGATGTGATGGCCTTGGAAAACTACTTTTGAAACTATTCTGGAGGGATAATTATATCCAGTTAAGGCTGAGGTGAGACTGGTGGTGTATTGCTGTAAGGAGGGTGCATCTGAATAATTACATTTGTCTCAAATACCGAGGTTGTGTGAGAAGGAATGTTTGACATGGAAAGGATGGCATCTGTGAAAACGTAAGTACTTCTGTTTATTAATAGGTTCAATGTGGACGGTAGTGTGTAGCTGGCCTTTGTTGAGGATGAGATCAACATCAAGGAAAGTGACATAGGATTTGGAATAGACCATATGAAATTTTATTGGGAGAATGCATTTGGAGAGTCCAGGAATTTTAACCGTTCAGCAGTATCATTAGTCCATATGGCAAAGATGTCATTACTGCATCTAAACCAAACCAGGGGCTGAAGACGCCCCTTTAAAAGGTTAGCATAGGAATGATCCATCCTGGTTCACAATCTGTTTGTATGTCAGCCCTAAACCTGCATTTAATCATGCTGCTTGGTTGAAGGACCTACTTTGCTTCACAAGTAACTTCAACTGGAAATATGACTTTGCAACCCAATCCCAAAATCTTTCAAACAGCAAACCTGACACCTAACCCTGCCTTGAACAGTTCTGATCATGCTCTCAACATGATTAACTGCCACTACCTCAAAATCATCCCTTACAAGCCATCGAAGAATTCCTCACATCCAGCACTGCTTCTCAAGCCAGGTCCCTGCAACATGACCCAAATCTGTCCTCTGCAGAACTCCAGGCCCTTTTGGTCCCTAGAAGCTGATGTCTCCATAATTAACCTCCCAGCAGACAAGGGATCAACCAGTGCGGTACTTCACCATCAGGAGTGTGTAAATGAAGATCTATGCCAGCTGTCTGACACCTCTGCCCGCAGTATCTGACATAAAGATCCCATTCCTTTGTTTCAAACAGACCTGCAGTCCCTCTATAAAACCTCAGGCCCCTCACAAGGACTGCCACTTCAATCCATAGAACTTCGTACCCTCCCCAAACCATGCAGCCCACCTTTTGCCTTCTTCCTAAGATCCACAAACCCAATCATCCTAGCCGTCCCATAGTTGCTGGCTTGAAAGCATCAGTCGAACATACACCTGCCTTAGTTGATCAACACCTGTAATCCATAGTACCAAGACTTCCCTCCTATATTAAAGACACCAACCGTTTCCTAGATTGTCTGAAATCTGTGCCCATCCAACTCACACCCCACACCTTGTTTGTCACCATTGATGGCACCTCCCTCTGTACCAACATCCGCTATTTACATGATCTGTCTGCTGCTTAACATTTCCTCAGTCAGTGCCCACCTGATTCTAAACCTATGATATCCTTCCTGTTCACCTTAATCAATTTTATACTTAACGATCAACTACTTAACCTTTGAGAGACAGATGTACAAACTAGTTCAGGGTATAGTTATGGGAACCAGGATGGCTCCTTCGTATGCTAACCTTTTCATGGGTCACTTGGGGGCTTTCCTGGGATCCATAAGCCTTCAGCCCCTGGTGTAGTTTGGATACATTTATGACAGCTTTGGCATATGGACTCATGATGAGGGTGACCTTTTAAAATTCCTGGAATCTATTGTACTCTTCCAATTAAATTTCACGTGGTCCTATTCCATATCCCACACCAATTTCTTTGATGTTGATCCCTTTCTCACCAAAGGCCAGCTTCACCATTCCGTCCACATTAAACCTACTAGCAAACAACAGGACTTACATTTTGACAGTTGCCATCCTCCCCATATCAAATGTTCCCTCCCATACAGCCTCGGTATTCAAGGCAAACATATATGTTTAGATGCAGACTCTTGACAAATTATGCCACCATTCTCACTTCAGCCTTTTCTGGATGTAATTACCCCACCAACCTAGTTTGAAAGCAGATTTCCCAGGCCATCATATCAAATCCTGGTACTGATGATGCCTCCCAAAAGCAACTTAGGAGTACACCGCTTGTCACACAGTATTATCATGACCTTGAATGTACGAGGGGCGTTAGAAAAGTTCGTGCAAAAATAAAAACTACTTTCGTGTTTGGGGTAAACCTTTTTTATTTTTCGACATAGTCTCCTTTTGGACTTGCACACTTCTCCCAACGCTGTTCTAATTTGTTGATCCCTTCCGAATAATAGGAACTGTCCAAGTCTGCAAAATAGCTATTAGTTGCTGCAATCACCTCCTCGTTTGAATAGGGTCTTTGTCCTGCCAGTCATTTCTTCAAATTGGGGAACAAATAGTAGCCCGAGGGAGCCAAGTCTGGAGAATAGGGGGATGTGAAACGAGTTGGAATCCAATTTCCATTAATTTTGTGGTCACAACTGCTGAGGTGTGTGTCAAATTGGGGAACAAATAGTAGCCCGAGGGAGCGAAGTCTGGAGAATAGGGGGATGTGAAACGAGTTGGAATCCAATTTCCATTAATTTTGTGGTCACAACTGCTGAGGTGTGTGCTAGTGCATTGCCGTGAAAGAAAAGGACTTTCTTGTGGTCCAGTCGCTGGTGTTTTTCTTGCAGCTTGGTTTTCAAACGGTCCAATAACGATGAATAATATGCACCTGTAATAGTTTTACCCTTTTCCAGATAGTCAATGTGGATTATCCCTTGCAAATCCCAAAAGACAGTAGCCATAACCTTTCCGGCCGAAAGAGTGGTCTTCACCATTTTTGGTGCAGATTCTCCCTTGGTAACCCATCATTTAGATTCTTGTTTGGTCTCAGGAGTACAGTAATGTATCCATGTTTGATTCACAGTGACGAAACGATGCTTAAAGTCCTGCGGATTCTTCCTGAACACGTGCAAACCACCCTTGCAACATTTTACTTGATTAGGTCAAGCGTGAGCAATCACGGAACCCATCTTGTGGATGGCTTTCTCATGTCCAAATTCTTATGCAAAATATTATGTACCCATTCATTCGAGATGCCCACAGCACTAGCAATCTCACACACCTTAACTCTTCTGTCATCCATCACCATATCATGGATTTTATCAATGATTTCTGGAGTTGTAACCTCCTCAGGGCGTCCAGAATTTTCAGCATCCCTTGTGCCCATATGGCAACTCCGAAAATTTTGAAACAACTTATAAACTGTTCTAATTGAAGATGCAGAGTCACCGTAATGTTTATCAAGTTTCTCTTTAGTCTCGTGAGGCATTTTGCCTTTCATAAAGTAATGTTTAATCACCACACAAAATTCTTTTTTGTGCATTTTTTGACGATCGCTTGACTTCCTTGGTTCACACAAATGCGAAACACAAAGAAATAGACCAATATGGCTGAAACTTGGCGTGTGTTCTTTCCAAAGATGCTACTAACTAAACAAGACCTCGATATGTGCCGGTGGTGCCATCTCTCGGACTTTGCACGGACTTTTCAAATGCCCCTCGTATTAATCAGCTACTCCAACAAGTCCGTGATTTCCTAAAATCGTGCCCATAAATGATGTACAATCTGTCTGAGTCTTTGTCTGCCACACGTAGAATAGCTTTTCGCCACCCTTTCAATCTCTTCAGTATCATTGTCAGACCCTATGATCCTTCTGCGCCCATCTCTCTATCCTATGGTTCCTACCCCTTTGACCATCCCCGCCGCAAGACTTGCCCTATGTACCCTCCTACTACCACCTGTAGCAGCCCTGTAACTGGCAAGACATACACAATCAAAGCGAGAGCCACCTGTGAAATGACACATGTCATGTACCAGCTGTTAAGTAAATACTGTTTGGCACGATTATCACAAAGTTATCATTTAGGATGAATGGGTATAGGAAGAGGGTCGATACTGGGGGCAGGCAGAGGGCATATAATGGCAACACACAATATCCTGTTGTAGGGAATTTACATTAATTTCTTGTATCTCAGCATTTCTTCACAGTAAATTCCTTTCTTACTACATTCTAGTTTTCTAAATCTTTCATTTTCTGATCTGTCTATTTCTCACCTCTATCAAATACAATGTACTTAGCTTTCACTCTTATTAATGCATGCACAATGTTTTAGCAGTAGTCTCTGTCATTCATATTACACTATCTTCCACCTTTAAGCTCTCAGGTTTTCAAATCAGTCTTACCTTCTCATCCTATGTGGTAAGTCTCCCCTGACCTGGGGTTCGGTGTGACTTATCCGAACTCTACTCGTTTTCCTAAACCTCACCAGCCCTTTTCCTTCACTGCTTTTCCCCCCCCATCAACCCTTCTGCCAGAAGAAGGAGCCACTGGCTCCGGAAGTCTCATACATCATACCTTTTATATGTGCATTCTTCTGCCACCACTTGGTGAGCAGATCTTTTATCCCTCCACTTAAATATGTGACCTAGACCAATATATTCCCAAAATTTATTACTCTACATTAATTATTTTTTGGTGTTGTGATTTTTTTCTTTCAGTGTAGAACTATTAATGTTTTGTAAGATTTATTAAAATGTACTTAGCTCATTCTTTTCCATTACCCTTCAGTTGCAATTTTGTTAAATACATTTAATAACAAATAAATTTTGTAAACAAAAAAGAAGTTTAAAAGAGGTTTGGGTTTAACAACTACTACAAAAATAGGAATGCAGGTCAACTTCTGTGAACAGCGCGGTGAGCATATTACCATAGCCACGATTGACATAAAACAAAGACCCACAACAAGTGCCTGTTAGCTCGTCAGGTGATGAAAGGATTGAAAGAAGGTGTGCTGAGATAAAGGAAATTATTCAGTTCATTAAGAGTTACGAAAGTTTAATTGTGATGAATAGGAATTTGGAATGGAAGTTAAAAGTTCAGAGACAATTAATAAAAAATACAAGATCTACAGATGACATTGTAATTCTATGAGAAACTGCAAAGGACTGCGAGAAGATCAGTTGAATGTAATGGACAGTGTTTGAAAAAAAGGATAAAAAATGAACACCAACAAAAGTGAAGCAAGGGTAACGGAATGAAGTCTAATTAAATCATGTGATACTGAGAGAATTGTTTAGGAAATGTGGCACTAAAAGTAATAAATTAATTTTGCTATTTACGCAGCAAAATAACTGACAGTGGCCAAAGTAGGTATAGAAAGCAGACTGGCAATAGCAAGAAAATGGTTTCTGAAAAAGAGAAAAATTTAAGAATGTAGTGCAAATTTAGAAAGTATTCTCAAAAATATTTGTCTGGAGGGTAGCCCGATTTGGAGTGAAATACTCTGATCATAAATAATATAGACAAGGGAAATATGACCTTTCTAAATGTGTTGCTTCAGAAGAATGTTAAAGTTTAGGTAGGTGGATTGGATTACTAATGTGGATGTACTGAATCAACTGGTGAACGGGAAAATTTCTGACACAAATTGACTAAAAGAAGTTGCTGATTGATAGGATATGTCATGTCACATCAAGGAATAGTCAGTTTGGCAATCTGGGGGATTGGGGAATTGGAGATGTGGAGAGAAGATTTTCTTTATGTTGCACATTGTTATTGAGCAAGTACACATTGAAATCTTGCATTCATTGTGTTCTGTGCACTGGTCGTTTTGAAAAAAATGATTAGTTGGATATTTTTTTTTTTCTCTTTTTTTTTGCATTGGAAGATGATACTGTGTTAACAAGTGGTATGGCAGAAATGAAACAAACAGGGTTAGAAACATTTTTATAGTAATCTTGAAAAGGAAGGATGAGAAAGGCAGTCATTTCAAGAGGTAAACATCAACGACAGTGAAATGTTCCTTTGTATCTTCCTCTGGGGTGCCATAGCTGTAACAGCCAATACATTGCCTTCAACAGGGCCACCTGCAACTTCTGCTGAGAATCACCACAAAGATAAAAAAGGGAAATAATCAACAAAAGCAAAACAAGGATAATGGAATGTAGTCAAATTAAGTTGGGTGATGCTGCGGGACCTTAAAGTAGTAAAGGAGTTTTGCTATTTGGGGAGCAAAATAACTGATGATGGCCGAAGTAGAGAAGATATAAAATGTAGACTGGCAATGGCAAGGAAAGCGTTTCTGAAGAAGAGGAATTTGTTTAGTATAGATTTAAGTGTCAGTAAGTCATTTCTGAAAGTATTTGTATGGAGTGTAGCCTTGTATGGAAGTGAAACATGGACGATAAATAGCTTGGACAAGAAGAGAATAGAAGCTTTCGAAATGTGGTGCTACAGAACAATGCTGAAGATTAGATGGGTAGATCACATAACTAATGAGGAGGTATTGAATAGAATTGGGGAGAAGAGGGGTTTGTGGGACAACTTGACAAGAAGAAGTGATCAGTTGGTAGGACATGTTCTGAGGCATCAAGGAATCACAAATGTAGCATTGGAGGGCAGCGTAGAGGGTAAAAATCGTAGAGGGAGACCAAGAGATGAATACACTAAGCAGATTCAGAAGGATGTAGGCTGCAGTAGGTACTGGGAGATGAAGAAGCTTGCACAGGATAGAGTAGCATGGAGAGCTGCATCAAACCAGTCTCAGGACTGAAGACCACAACAACAACAACAACAATTAAATGTCAGTAGGTCAAAATTCACACAAAAATATTGCATTTCAAGTTTCTGCAGAAACAAATGCACTTTGTTGTCACTAATCAGATCTTAGAAACTCCTTTCCCCTATCTGATACAAAACCTTTTCTCAGCAATCACATACAGACATTGTGGCAAGACTCTCTAGCACAGAATTCCTGAAAGCTTTCTGTACTGGAAGAATAACTTAGACAATTATTTTGAATGATTAATTTCTGACAGTGTCCACGACAGAGAGCCCATGACATGCCTCCTGAGGATGACAAATGGCCTGCTTCTGAGTGTTCTGCAAATTGTTATTTTCATTGTATGCATAGTATTTTGATGGCCAACCCAACCATCTTCTTCAGATGCTACGAGTTTTGCTGTTATGTGCAATCTCTGCAAACTCAGTTATAAATAGTTGTGGGGCCAATAATAGATGACAGTCTGGTTGGTGTCCAGGCAGGGACTGCAAGTATGAAATGTGTACAAAATGGAAACAACAGCTCGGCAGAACACCTGGAAGCAAACTATTAATAACTCATGCTGAGAAAATCTGAGAGATCAGATCTATCCTGAAGATGTTAAACTGTTTAGACCCTTCAGCAATAGAGGCTCCAGCCATAACACACTTCATGGTGACTAGAGGAAAACCAAACCATTAGCTCCAGGCAGGACAAAGTTGAGGAAAACCAACCCATTAGATCCAGGCAGGACAAAGTCCCGTTCCACCAAATACAGGTTTTTGCATCCCTAACAGTTAATAAGATGATTTCTCTTATGTGACTGAGCATGATATCTTGCGACAGTTCACAGAAAACCTCAGAAACAATATGTCAATAAAATATGATTACTCCGCATGCAAACCAGCTTTAACAACAAGGTCTGGTCCAACATTTACACTAATGGCTTTACAAGCAGATCTAGTTGTTTTCTTGTACAGAGTATAACATCACAGTTCCAGGATGATCAAAGTCAACTTCCCTATGCTAAGTACAATTTCATGTACAGTATTTGGAAAACAAAAATGAGGGAAAATGCACTGAAATTAGCGAAGAAACTAAGAGAGGACGAATCATTATACAAGGGGCATTCAATAATTAATGCAACACTGTTTTTTTCCTTCTGAAAGCTGGCTGGTTTTGTTAAGGATTCCAATACAATATTATTCCCCTCGCTTTTGGCAACAAAACCCTATTTTTCGTCTTAATCTCTGTTCACTGCAGTCGGCTTACACCACCTTACTGTGAGGGCCTGTATGCCCATATGGTACCATTCCATTGGTTGATGTTGGAGCCAATGTCTTGCTGCATCGATAACTGCCCCATTATTCACACACTGCTTCCTGTGGAGTTCATCTTTCATTGGGACAAACAGATGAAAGTTGGAAGGTGCAGGATCCAGGCTGTAGTCAGATGCAGAAGAACAGTCCAATGAAGTTTTGTGAGCTCCTCTCAGATGCACAGACTTTCACTTGAGCAGTTAGGTGTTTGACTGTGCTCCGTAGTTCACCTCGAATGAAAGTGTCCATATGTTCCAACAGTAGAGAAAAAACAGCTGTGTGTGACCGGTCAGCAACTGGGAGATTGGACGGGTTTTCATGACCTTGTTACAATGATGATAGATGCCTTGCTCAATGACTCACCATGCTTTTGCTCACTGCTAGGTCTCCATAGGTATTCTGCAAGCACCTATGAATATCTACGATGTTCTGATTCTCTGCCAGAAGAAACTCAATGACAGCTCTTGGCTTGGAATGCACCTCCATTAAAGATGTTGTTTTGAAGGCTACGTACGGCACTGCCATGTATCAGAACTTCATGAAACTGTTGGGGCTGAAGTAGGAATATTCCACAGTGTCCAACAGCAAATTTTACCTTTTTTCAACTGAAATTTGACAAGAAAAATGTGTTGTAATACTTATGACTGGCCTCAGTACAATGTGTTCTGCCTGTTTTAGACTTAATAACAGCAGATGGGCAGTATTATTTTTTTATGAAAAAAAGAAACTTTTGCTAAGCCACAGAGTAAAAGGAGAAAAGAACTTGTTCTCCCATGGATGATATTTGGGCAGCCAGTGGTAGCGGATAGATAAATTTATTTGCTGGTGAAACTTCTGGGCTCCATGGTCATGGTCTATGCAACTTTATTGTTCCTGATGTTTCATCCAGAGCTGTGTCAGACGTCCTCAGAGGTGCTTCAGGTACCACTGAGTTTCTGTCAAATGGTTGCATAATACTCAACTTTATAAAACATATTCTTTGTACTGAGAAACAAACTAACATTCTCTGTTGAGAGGATTCTTGTGTTATTTGTGTACCGAATCATTCATCTGTGGAACCATTTCTGTTTGGCTGAAATGTGTGAAATTGTATCCATTGGATAAGGAAGAGGATAAAGAAATGCTGCTGAACTTTCAACCAGTTTAACTTTTTCCAGCATACCCAACATTTTTAGAAATATTAATACCGAGTGTCTTCTTGACCATATGACTGCAACTAATGTATCTTTAAAGTCATAATTCGAATTTCTAAATGTTTCTAATATTGAGAAAGCTATTTACTCAACAATGAGAATGTATTTAATTCGTTATACAATAAATTACAGACTAGAGATATATTCTGCAACATCTCAAGTGCATCCTTTTAAGTATGTTAGAATATTGTGGTGTCACAGGAAATTTTGTGAGTGGTTCAAGTCATATCTGTCCAAAAGGAAACAAATGGTGTCAACAGAAAAGATTCTTGTGTTATTATTTTATTCAGAGCTGTTATTTTTTTCAGCAACTGTAGTACATACTTCAGAATAAAATGCAGTCATTAGTTGTACATATATTTAGAAGCATAGTATTGGTTTTTCAGATCGACACAGAAGCATAATGCTGTGATATGTTGAAAACTGTATGTACTGTATTTGATTATTGTCAGCAGATTGACAGGTCGATAATTTATAGTAAATAAATCACATTTATGTAAATGTCAAGCTGTTGTGTCAGCAGAAACATATTAAGCTATCAGTTTTTGTCTTAATGGGAACTAATTACATGAGGTGTTTGAAAGGTTTTCTTGTGTACATTAATGACATTTCAGGAGTAACAGTACCAAAAGCAGTCATTCTATAGCTAGTGCTCAGAAATTTTGAAAGTAAATTAGCAAGAAAAGAAGACATTAATAAGTATTCTTCATGAAGAAAACACTGAAATGGCAGGTAAAAAATCTTTATTATATCAGTGAGCTTCAGAGAAACATTAAGGACACCAAAATAGACAAAAGTCCAACTTTATTTGTAATCTAGATCACAACAGCAGTCAAAAATCTATTGAACAGATGCAGAAACAACCAGTGGAAGTGACTGGATGCCAATGCAATATGAAGCGACACTGTCCAAATGTTTCCCTATTACAAACAACTTTGCTCAAAGAAGGGTGAATACAAATAAAAAACAAGGTACAGATTTTAGTGGACACCATAGGAGGAGGGTGTGGATCACTTCTACAGGAGGAGTGAGACTCTTCTAACCAGGTGGAAACAATCATCAAACCAGGTGCACTTGGAAAGGAAATCATAAAAGACATGATGAAGCTCACAAAAACATTCAGATTAGATGATATATTGGTTGTAGTAGGAGGTACAAATGAGATTGATAGCCCTCTTTTCAAACAGCTAAAAAATATTTACATGAAACATTAGAGACAGTATTGAAAGTAGGTCATAAAATGAATGTAATAATCCATCCTATCCCTGCACAATACCTAAATTCAAAAATTGAAGCAAAAAACTATAACTATGATACAGACAATCAGTGGACTAGGAAATACAAAAAATGAGCATTCAGAGTTAACGCATAGGAATATGAAATACTGGCCTTTTTAGCATGAATGTATTAAAAATCCCAAGTGTTAATATTAAATCTCAGTAAACTACTGACAGAGGGATGAGAAAGGAAAAGCAGAAGGCACAGGAAAGAAAATAATTATGACATTAAAAACTACAATTTGTTAGTGGCATTCAAAGAAAAAGGCAGAAGATATAAAAAAATAAAATAATCAAAACAGTACAAGTGTAATTGGCTAATGGTCCAAATCAACAGCAAAGAAGAAATTCGAGGAATTATCACTGATCTTGGCTGTACAAACAACTCAGGAGAAAGATGATTTCATGATGGCCATCAGTGCTGATGTGAACCTGTTATATTTTAAAATAAAGTTGTATCAGCAACTGCAGAACCTAATACTGCTGCAGGATCTGCAACCTCAATGGCAATAACTCCAGCATCAGCACTAAGCACTCTGACAGCACAAGAAACTTCAACAGGATCTGCAATGACCTTTCTAGAATAAGCAGTAATCTCTTCAACAATTGCAACTATTTCAGTATTAGCACCAATCACCCGGGCAGAAGAAGGAAGTTCAGCATGCCCCATTAGAAGGAACATGAGGCGGCCAAGTCATCTGAAGGATTTCAGACAAGGTATTCTGACAGCCACAAGTAAAAAAGAAAATAAACTGAAACTAATTTTGTTTTCCAAATATTTCATAAGAATGTTCAATATGCTTAAAAAAATCATAAGATACAGAAGCGTTAATTGCTGCTGGAGTCTCAAAGATCTTCATAATGACTGTACATGGACTAACAGAAAATGAAACAAAGGTGTGCAATGTACAGAGTTATATATAATATAGTGCCATATTTTTGCAGGACTGGACATAGTAGAGGTAGGGGAGTATTGTACGTGGATAGCAGTGTAAATGAATGTGTTCAATGGGCAACCAACTAGAGAGAAAGGTGTTAAGAAGCTGCATAGTGATCAAAGCAAATTTTCAGGTGGGAAGATGACTAGTGTTAGGGATGAAAGCTATGGGATAAAAGATTTCCTAACAAAACGTAAAGTACTTCTTGACAAAGTCTTTAAAGAAATCCCATACCTAATAATACCTGGAAACCTAAATATAAAAACATTAAAACAGAGCAGTTGCACAAAATGTTTTCATGATGTTGTAAATACATATAATATGCAGCTGCTTGTAAGTAGCCCAACAACAAGCACTGAATCACCAGACTCAAGAATGGGTCATATTTTTGTGAACATATCTTTAAATAAATTGAAAGTACAAAAACTTAAAACAGTCATTTCAAATCACCATGGTCATTTAATTGCCCTACAGAGAAAGAAAACTTAAACTGGAAATGTAGTTTTATAGCAAAGGCTGACAAATGGTGAAAATCTCTTTATATTGCAAATGTTACTCAGATCAGATGACACGAAGGCCATATATAACAATGATGGGGAAGAGAGTTGGAAAACTTTCATTTCAGTTTTAAGTCACCACGTAAGCATAACTTGTTCAAACGTCTGCAGAAAGATAAACATAAGACATAATAAGAAATGACTCACCACAGACAGCATGAAGACTACAGAAAAGATTTAGAATATTTGAATAAAAGATATTGGAAATGTAACAGTGAAGTGGATAGTTAAATGTATAGGCATAATAAGAAAGTATATATTGTAGCAGGATGATAAGGCAAGCAGTACCTAGATATATAAAATCAAACTGGAACCTCATAAAATATTTATAAGACAGTCTGGTAACATAAATACAAACAGGAATGAATCAAATAAGTTAGAAAGTAGGAACATAGTACTTACTTCTCAAGGGAATGAACTGACTGACCCATGTGAGGTGTGTCCCACTTTAAATCATTATTATGTAAACATACTTTCAAAACTAACAAAACAAAGTGAAGCATTGGTTAAAAAGAGTACTGTTTCATTTTTTTTTTTTCAATGGATGAAACAAGAGTTACAAATGTACTCATATCACTGAAAAACAAAAACATGGAGGACAGAGATGAAATACTTGAAAAGTGATGAAACACTGCTCAATGTATCTAGCAAAGCATCATCTTGTAAGCTTGATAATGGACAAGGTCTGTTTCCAATATGTCTGAAGAATAGTAAGTTGTGTCAGTTTATAAAGGTGGCAAAAAGGGAGATTGCAGAAACTATAGACCTAACCTATTAAACTTACTTCATCAAAAATTGTTGAAATATTTATTACAAACATAGTTATAGAATTCACCAGTAAACAAACCAATGTCCTAGATGAAACAGAGCACAAATTTAGGAAAAGAAAATCTACCAAAACAGCCATAGCAAGCTTCGTGACACACATAATCAGAGCGTTAGAAGAACAGAAAAAATTTTATAGTGTATTCCTGGATCTCTGAAAAACCTTTGACTGTATATGCAACACAACACTGTTACATGTACTGGGTTATCAAAAACAACCTGAAAAGCTAGTAAGGGTGTTGCAGGGGAGGTTATGGTGAGAAATAATTGATACAAAAATTGATACATTGAACTATTTTCATGTTCTTTAGCATTGAAGTTAGCAAGTCGGTCATTGTGTGTGCAAATTCAAGCAACCTATGAGAGGCAGTCCCACCAAATGTGTCCTTCATTTGGTTTCCTTAAACTGAACAAACTCAGCATTTGCTCATCTAGCTTAAATTTATCACTTCCGAAAAAGGCACATTTTAATTGGTAATGAGAATTTGAACAGTGGTAACTCATGGACCCACACGTCTGTTTATTGCGCATTTTAGTGTGTGCAAGTGCTTGAATTTGTGAGTGTGATGACCCAATTGGTTAACTTCAGTGCTAAATAACTCAGAAATGATACAACAGATTGAGTTTTTTTCTTAACATTAATTTTCAGCAAAACCTCCTCTATAACACCCTTACAAGCTTTTCTGACCACTGTGAAAGTGAAGAATTAAGATACAAGGTAAACAGTTTGGAGAGTAGCAAAAAAGCAAAACGTATTATTTAGCACCACTAAGGCTCCTCATAAAGTATTTAAAAGTAAATCTAAATCATGGAATTGAGGTATATATACATACATATTTTTAATAAGGACTACATCAATGCTTTCCTATAAAAGAATAAATTTCTAAATCTTATTCCAGTGCCAAATACAAGAGAAGAAACATTCATTTTCATTTGCGGTAATTTCTGGGAGCTTCGAAAGAAGCTTTTAGTGAAAGCAGAAAGAACTAGACCTACTGTACTGTTCTGCCTCCAGTGAAAATATATTATCTATGAAACTGTGGAAAGAATGAATCTTTTTTTTAGTTTAATACTTGAACTTCCTAATTCTACAATTTACAGATTATTTCACTTCTATCATAAGAAGTGAGACATAAATACAAAAAATATAACTTAATTTTATATTACTGTTTTAAATAAAAGACAGCATTGAAGGTAAGTCAAATGTCCTATCTTGTCCTTGTTAAATTTGAACACTGGAAAATCCAGGATGGAATGTAACAATATTGTGAAAAGGAAAGTTGCCACTCGCCATACAGAGGAGGTGGTGAGTCACAGATAGGCACAACAAACAGGCTGTCACAAATACAGCTTTCGGCCAGTAAGGCCTTCGTTAAAATTAGACAACAAAACACATGCATACACACTCATGCAAACGCAACTCACACACACACGACTGCAGTCTCAGGCATCTGAGGCCACACTGCAAGCAGCAGCACCAGTGCATGACGGGAGTGGCGACTGAGTGCAGGTAGGAGGAGGCGGGGGCAGGGAGGGGGAGGGATAATAGGGGTGATGGACAGTGACGTGCTGTTGGGGAGCATGCAGGGACGAGGTGGAAAGAAGGTAGAGGAGCTGTATGCAGTAGAGTAGGGAGGTTGGACGGAGAGGTGAGAAGGGGGGGGGGGGGGATAGTGCGAAAGGAGATAAGTAAAAAGACTAGGTGAAATGGAGGAATGAGAGTGCCAGAATGGGAACAGAGAAGGGGCTGGATGGAAGAAGACAATGACTAACAAAAGCTGAGGCCAGGAGGTTTATGGGAACATAGGATATATTGTAGTGAATGTCCCTACCTGTACAATCCAGAAAAGCTGGTGTTGGCGGGAAGGATCCATAGGGCACATGCTGCGAAGCAGTCATTGAATGAAGGATGTCATGTTTAGCGGCATGCTCAGCACCATGGTGGCCCACTTGTTTCTTGGCCACAGTTTGTTGGTGGCCATGCATGCGGAAAGACAGCTTGCTGTTTGTCGTGTCCACAAAGAATGCAGCACAGTGGTTGCAGCCTAGCTTGTAGATCACATGACTGGTTTCACAGGTAGCCCTGCCTTTGATGGGATAGGTGATGTCAGTGACCGAATTGGAGTAGGTGGTGGTGAGAGGATGTATAGGATAGGTCTTGCATCTACCGTATTTACTCGAATCTAAGCCGCACTCGAATCTAAGCCGCACCTGAAAAATGAGACTCGAAATAAAGAAAAAAAAAATTTCCCGAATCTAAGCTGCACCTGAAATCTGAGACTCGAAATTCAAGGGGAGAGAGAAGCTTTAGGCCGCACCTCCAAATCGAAATAAAGTTGGTCCATTCTAATATGAGACACAATTTAGGTATAATGAATGACGATACAGCTACAGTAGTTTGGTTCGAGTCGTAAGCTTAGCAGTTAAGCTTTACCAGGTAGCCATTGCTATGCGTCAGGCGCTCCGTCCATATTTATATGGGTACCCTTCCTTTTTCACGTACTTCGTCTGATTTGCATCGATTGCTTATTTTGCTTTGATCTGATAAGTGCCGTTTTCTTTGTTATTGGTGTTTACGTCACTCTAAGCTGAAAATGCATTACCGTGCTGTGTCATACATTGTTTGTCGCATTCTGATAGTGCGTGTTTACGGCCTGTCGCCGCTTGCGGCATGGCTTGCTTTTGTACGCGCTACCGCTGCTTACAATTAAAAAACAAGAGAGAGGAATCGTCTCATCAGCGAAACAATGGCAAGAGACTGCTATTTGTTGTTACTTACACTGCTGCTCTCTTTGATAATGATCTACAAGAACCAAATAATAGACTGCGTATGATAGAACATGTTCTGAACGAGAGTTAGGCGAAAATTTTTCTCCGTTTGAAAATCTTTGCGGCCGCTTCTTTAGTACGTCAAATTCTGCACAGAAATTAGAGTCGTATTAGATTTTAAAATCTAGTCAGTTGCCGTGCTTCATTTCTGACTGTATCACTATTAGGCATAAGAATAATACGAATATAAACATGACACGATACGTATATTCTTCCGCGCTTGCTGTTGTCTCACTCTAGTTTCGTAGTTTATTAGGCAGACAGGATTTAAATGAGATAGCAGGAAACACGAAAGAATACATGGCAAAATGTTTATATTCGTATTACTCTTATGGTGAAGAGAATACTGCATGTGATTCACATTTCATCAAGTTCCTATTAGCAACCATCTCTTCTCACAGGTAGGAAAAAATTCAGAACGTAGAGTTGGCCATATTGACAAACATCCCAAACAGTTTTTCCCAGTCGGATTTTCGTAGTACATTGAAATTCTGCTACATTCGAATATGAATAATACGGAATTTGTATTATTTCGTTGGATAATGTATGAAAATGCAGTGGTCAAAACTCGGTGCGGAGAAAAAAGCTCGTCTTCCATCTTTTTTTTTTTTAATTTATTTACTGACGCATTGGTTTTGGCGCCAGTATTTATCTTTGTGCCTACAAAGCATGCCTGTGTAGTGCTACATATATTCTACTGCAGAAGTTAGTTGTGATGGCACCTACCAACATTTTTCAGAACTTCCGCTTGCTTTGCACTCGATTCTAAGCCGCAGGCGGTTTTTTGGATTACAAAAACCGGAAAAAAAGTGCGGCTTAGATTCGAGTAAATATAGTAGGTCTGTTACAGAGGTATGAGTCATGAGGTAAGGGTTTGGGAGCATAGGTTGTGTAGGGATCGATGAATATATTGTGTAGGTTTGGTGGATAGTGGAATACCACTGTGGAAGGTGTGGGAAGGATAGTGGGCAGGACATTTCTCTTTTAAGGACATGATGAGAGATAGTCAAAACCTTGGCGGAGAATATAATTCAGTTTCTGCAGTCCTGGGTGGTACTGAGTTACAAGGGAAATGCTCCTCTTTGGCCAGATGGTGGGACTTTGTGAGGTGGTGGGAAACTGAAAAGATAAGGCTCAGGAAATTTGTTTGCGTACAAGGTTGGGAAGATAATTATGGTTCGTGAAGGCTTCAGTGGGACCCTTGATATATTTTGAGAGGAGCCATTCATCACAACAGATGCAACGACCACAGGTGGCTAGGCTGTATGGAAGGGACTTCTTTGTACTGAAACGGGTGGCAGCTGTCGAAGTGAAGGTATAGTTGGTGGTTAGTAGGTTTGATATGCACGGAGATACTGATGTGGCCATCTTTGAGGTGAATGCCAGCATCTAGGAAGGAGGCTTGTTGGGGTTAGTATGACCAGGTGAAGCAAATGGGGGAGAAGTTGTTCAGGTTCTGGAGGAATGTAGTAGATCTGCAAGACAGGGTTTGTCAGCTATGGACGTGGAGGAGGTTCGGAGGCTGTTGCAGAGGGGGTGGGCAGTGGTACTTCAAGCAGAAGTGGGAAGTGAACATTTTGGAGAGCATTTTGAGGTGGCGTTGTGCATGTTGCTCTAATCCCTGGAGGACAAGAGTTTCAATGTGTGTTACGGTTCCAGGAATTTGGGATTGCATGGCAGTAGAATTTTGTGGATGGAGAGAAGGTACTGCAAGGAGGTTTGGGCTTGGTTGATATGGTTTTGCAGGACTGTGTTGGTGAGGGCTAAGGACTGGCAGAAGGAGTTCATTGTGGAAGGAGTGGTGGCAGTTGGAAATAGGTAATTTGATGGTAAGGCCATTTGGGGGGATTCCATGAGCCAAGCAACAACACAGGAACAGTATGTGGGGCTAGGTTCTAGCCATGGATGAGGAAACTTTTCTATATTGACACGAATGGAAGGAGCAAGGATCCATGGTGGTGGAAAAAAGGGAAAAATTATATAAATAACGTAAAATTACATCAAAAAATCGCAAAAATACACCCAACTATGTGTGAAAAATCACAAGAAGGATGAAACAAAGGCCAAAGTTGGAGACAATATGAAATCTGTGGGAGTTGATGAAAGTGAAAGGTGAAAACTCACTAAAATTGGCAAGAAATCACAAGATCAAATAGAAGATATAAATAATATATAAATATACATTTTACTGTGGGTAGCAGGTCTGAGGGTAGATAAATATGAAGAAGGGGGATGGCAGATGTAACTGGATGAGGTGGAATTAGTGGCTGCAAACTGGGATTGAACAGAGAAAGAGTGGGGCGTGGGAAGGGGTTCATGGGATAAGATACAAAATCATGTGGCACCAGAAGGGTGTGGGAAAAACATGTGAAAATATGTGAGAGTGACGCAGGGTGAGTGATCAATTAGAAGGTATGGATTGTGATATCAGTGGGACTGATGTGAGATATAAGATCTGCACCAACAATCAGTGTGGTCTTGTAGCCGTCTGTTGTGCGCGGCCAAGATGGTTGATACAGTGTGGCTCATAAGCAGAGCATGCAATGCGGTTTGTAAGATGACAAGAGAAAGACAGGAGATAAGAGTAAGAAGGATGGACATTGAGTATAGTGATGCATTTGAAAATAGTAACAAAGGAAAACTGCACCGGGATAGGACCGAAGAAAAGCCGTCAGGCAAAAATCAAACAATGGAAAATCCAGGATGGTATGTAACAGTATTGCGAAAAGGGAAGTTGCCACTCACCATATAGTGGAGATACCGAGTTAGGCACAAAAAACACTGTGACAAAAATAGCTTTTGGCCAGTAAGGCCTTCATCAGAATTAGACGACAAACACACACTCACGCAAACGCAACTTGCACACATGTGACTGCAATCTCAAGCAGCTGAGGCCACAGTGCAAGCAGCAGCAGCACCACTGCATGACGGGAGTGGCAACTGAGTGTGGGTAGGAGGATGCTGGGGCGGGGAGGGGTAGGGATAATAGGGGTGACGGACGGTGACGTGCTGTTGGGGAGCATGTAGGGACGAGGTGAAAAGAGGGTAGGGCAGCTGTATGCAGTCAGGAGGTTAGACAGAGATGGGGGGGGGGGGGGGGGGGAAGCAGAAAAGGGGAGAAGTAAAAAGACTAGGTGCAATGGAGGAATGAGAGCCAAGTTGTGCTGGAATGGGAACAGAGAAGAGGTTGGAGAGGAGAGGAGAATGACTAACAAAGGTTGAGGCCAGGAGGGTTATAGGAACATAGGATATATCGCAGGGAAAGTTCCCACCTGCACAATTCAGAAAAACTGGTGTTGGTGGGAAGGATCCATATTGCACAGACTGTGAAGTATTCATTGAAATGAAGGATGTCATGTTTGGCAGCATGCTCAGCACCAGGGTGGTCCACTTGTTTCAGGGTCATGGACAGACAGCTTGGTCGTTGTCATGCCCACATAGAAAGCAGCACAGTGGTTGCAGCTTAGCTTGTAGATCACATGACTGGTTTCACAGGTAGCCCTGCCTTTGATGGGATAGGTCATGTTTGTGACTGGACTGGAGTAGGTGGTGGTGAGAGGATGTATAGGATAGGTCTTGCATCTTGGTCTACTGCAGATGTATGAGCCATGAGGTAAGGGGTTGGGAGCATAGGTTGTGTAGGGATGGACAAGTATATTGTGTGGATTCAGTGGATGGTGGAATACCACTGTGGATGGTGTGGGAAGGATAGTGGGCAGGACATTTCTCATTTCAGGGCACGACAAGAGATAGTTGAAACCCTGGCGGAGAATGTAATTCAGTTGCTCCAGTCCTGGGCGGTGCTGAGGTATGAGGGGAATGCTCCTCTTTGGCTGGACGGTGGGACTTTGTGAGGTGGTGGGAGACTGGAAAGATAAGGCACAGGTAATTTGTTTACATACAAGGTTGAGAGGATAATTATGGTTCGTGAAGGTTTCAGCGAGAACCTGGGTATATTTTGAGAGGGACCACTTGTCACTGCAGGTGCAATGAGCATGAGTGCCTAGAATCCTAAACCCCTCACCTTTTCTGCTATTGTCCCCCCCTCCTTCCCCACCTCCCTGCTGCCTACCATCTAACCTCATGACTGCTCATATTTGCCCTACCCTCTTCCCTTCTTATCCCTGTGCTCTACACAACAGCATGTCACTGTCCACCACCCCTACCCTACTATCCATCCCCCTCCCTGCCCCAGCCTCCTCCTACCCCCACCCAGTCACCAGTCCCATTATGTCTGGTGCTACTGCTCGCAGTGTGGCCTCAGATGCCTGAGACTGCAGTCGTGTGTGCGAGAGTTGCATTTGCATGAGGGTGTATGTGTGTGTTTGTCGTCTAATTTTGACAAAGGCCTTTCTGGCCAAAATCTATATTTGTCGCAATCATTTTTTATTTTATTTATTTATTTATTTATTTGTGCCTATCTACGAAAATTAACAGATACTTCTTATGATATTATCAAAACTGTTCAGCAGAGTAATCAGGGTCATCTTCTGGTTCTTCTTTGCATAGAAGCTTTCTTCTCCTTGCTGCCCTTCTTTCCTTGTATTAAATTCAGATGCATACTGAGCCATACTTACTCGCAGTTTGTCCAGAAGCTGAAGACCTCTGATGTTGTTAATACCAGGAACAATGCTAAGCATGACCTTTGTTCTACCCAGGTGATAATCATTGAATGAAATAACATCACTGACACCCCATTTCAAAACTTTTATCCCAACAACTGCACTATTATCCAAAATTAAAACTACATCCTGTGTTTAATTCACAATATAATCATACAGACTGTCAACAGACATTGGTACAATCGTGTTCTGCATGGAAGATGGCATTTTTCTCAATGGAAAATCATGCCTATGTTGACGTCTGGGCACCTATTGAATGGAGTAGTGTTTATCAGGTAGTCCCACATCCACAATTGCTGTGTACACAGTCACAAATGGTGCTATATGATACAGAGAAGACGCCTACCAGACTCTCTGCAGTGAAGCGACATAGGAAGAATGGAAAAAGAACAATTGAAAAATCATATTACCTGATGGCTTAACGTAAGTCATTCTGTTGCATCTCGGATGGCGCGAGAGTTAATAAAGATTGAAACTGTATCCCAAAGACTAGGGCAGGGCTGACCACATTTGACATCGGAAAGAGAGGACCATTATTTGGCCATATGTGCACAAATGTGCCGCCCTAGTTCTTCTTAGCAACTGGCATTGGACCTTGCAGCATCCACTGAATGTGTTATATCTAGGCAAACATGAAGGGAAGGCTTTGACAGATTGGTCCTTATTGTTGGAGATCTGCTGCATGGTTGCCTCTGACATGTCTTCACATAGGGGAACATCTAGAGGGGAGTCATCAACATCCACCTGTACATTCGAAGAGTGGGCCAATGTTCTTTTCACATATGACCCCTAATTTGGTCTGGAGAATGATTCTCGACAGATTTGCATCTGAAGGGGATGTGGAACATGAGTTTGAGACCCAGACATTGTGGAAAGAGACCAAGATCTAGGAGGATCGCTGATGGTGTGGGCAAGGATTATGTTGACCTCTCGAATACCTCTTCATGAAATTGTACGCATGAATCAGAAAGGTTTAACTGCTGTCAGGTACTGTGACGAGGGCTTGGGACTTCATGTACAGTTGTTAAGAGATACTGTGCTCCCAGACTTCATATTAATGGACGATAATGTTCGACCTCATGGAGCATGAGTGGTATTCTGTATTCTTTACATTGTTTCTACTTTGCTGTCACCTGCTTATATTATTTTCTGGCAAAATAAACACAAACTTGCAAAATTTACATTTTTTGCTTTAATTTTGGACACCAGCGTATATTATAGGTGCACAATTCCATCTGAGGTTCTTGAATGACTCATTTTGATTCTGGGTACAACCAAGAAGACATTTTCTGAGATGGTCAGGATGCCCCAAATCAGTATATGTTGGCTTACTTTCATCATAATAGCCACTATGGTAGAATTTTTATGGTGGTAAGGAACTCAAGTAGCTTCAGCTTTTCTGTATTTGTACCATGACTGTAGATCATCTGGACAAGCAAAATGAAGAGGATAATCATCAGTTGATGACCAGTGTAAATGTGTAACAGCTTGCCTCATTTCCTGTAAATTATTTACATTACTTCTTATTGCTGTAGCATAGTATTGCTGAAGTTCATTTATAGTTTTGTCTGATACGTCACCTCTAATGTTGTTACTATCTGACAAAATTGTATCCTTTAGAAAAATGAAATGGTCAGGAGATGCCACCTGGGGTTGTTCAGCTGCCTAGTGCATGTCTTTTTACTTGATGCCACTTCGGGAACTTTGGTATCAGTGATGATGAAATGATGATGAGAGCAACACAATACCCAATCCCCAAGCAGATAAATTCTCTGACCAGACCAGGAATCAAACCTGGAACTCCCGCAGCATGGCAGTCAGCCTTGTTGACCACTCAGCTACGGAGGCAGATATATCCTTTAGACTCTGCTTCAGTATCCTTAGATGGGTGCTCTTTTTTTTTTAACATGATCAGTGCATTTTAGTTGTTTAGTTATTGTCCTACTGATGTATAGCATGGATTCTATTGCACTTTTCTAAGTCTTGGAGTCACCATCCTTAAGGAATTTGTATAAAATATGCCATGTTCCTTTTGTGATCTGTTAAAAATTTTTGCAGCATCGGCAACTTCCATGCCTCCTCTTGTACCCTAATAATTATTGTTGCAGATGTGAGCTTTGTCTTCCTTATTAGATGCACAATGGCAACAATGCTTAGTGAGTACTTCATAATCCAAAACTTTGCCCATTGTCCACACCAGTAACAATAGCAACAGCATTTTTTATGTGTGACCCCTTCTCTGACAGGGTCCATCAAAAGCAGCTAGGATATCTGGATTTCTTTCATTTAAGTATTTGGCTTCACTGGCAGCAGCTTTCATAGATAAATCTGCTACAGACTGAATGGAGCCTCCTATCACTTCAGTGTATTTGTTTATTTTAGCAGGTGGAAGTGGAAGGTTCATTAGGGCACAAAGTGTTTGACAGCAGTATGTACTTTATCAATTGCTTACAGCGTATACAAGAGCCTGATATTACTCTCAAATACATTACTACTGCATTTTTAGAGGTCCAAAAATAGGTCTCATTGTCACAGCTGGTACAAACAATAGCAGTGTTTCAGGAGAGTTCAGTAGATTTTGTTATTTTCAAGTCAACAGCATCTCCACAAAGATTACAACATAAACAATTCTTGACACACTCACAAAAAATAGAAAATTCCACTAAAATATATTGTTTGTTAGAAGATTGTTCATTGCGAGATTCATCTGTAGCTTTGCATTCGTGGCTTCATAACTTTTTTATGCACTAGTATTTTCCATTTGTACAAGAAGACAGATAAAAAATTCTGAATGAGCCGCAAATAAAACTAAAGATGTAAAACACAAATTCCCAGATCAAATACTTAACTGTAAACACTGCTGGTACTGAACAAAGTATCAAAGTTTGTACAACAGAAGAGTGAAATCCACAGAATTCCAACTCCACTTATCAGTGTAAGTCATGTGTTACACCTGAAGAAAACTCATCACATAAGAAGTTAAATTATAAGAAATTTTCCATCAGATTAGTGTGTGATATGAAAGAGAAATAATGTGGTGGTCCTGGATTTGACTACTGATGACAGCAAAAATTTGAACTGGCGCACCTTTCACTGAAATGTCAGATGAAAATATTTTCACAAAGCTCTGAGCCACATGAGATTTATCATTTATTTATCTGTAAACAGTATAATAAAAGTTTTGTTATTATTTATATTGAGTGAATCATACTAATAGCAAATACCCACACATGTGAAAATATATGATAAACAAAAGCAAAATCATTCCAGTAAACAGGGGCCCTTGAACAACCCATTTGCAAGGAATAGTGAATATGTGGTTGTGAGCTGCCAATGACTTCAGTATAAAATATTATACTAGTTAGTTCAGATGTATCTGAAATTTAAACTGTTTTATTATGTCATCAGCTAATTGCTCTCAAATTCCAACTAGGACAATATTTACTACTGTAGTCACTGATGGCTCACAACCACACATCCACAAAAATCTTTCAATTGGATTTTTCATGGGCCCATGGTTACAGGAATATTTTTGCTTCTATTTATCATATACTTTCACCCATGTCAGATTTCACTACTACATATGATACACCCTGTATACAAATTTTGATTTGCTTACTCAAGTACCTGTTTGTGTCATTGGAGCCTTAAACTGGTTCAAAGCACAAGGCTCAATACTCAGTTCGGCAGTGGTTATTCCATGTTTGAATGATATGGCAACATGCAGATTATACATTATTCCATGTAAGTAGTAGCACAACAAATGATTGAGAAGTAATAACTATGATGAACATAGAAAGGACAAATGAATATTTCAGTAAAAACAAAGTACATCCTTCATGAAAATACTTGCAAAGAGAACAACAAATGAAGAGAAACTAGGGGCGCAGTGATAACTGAAGTTTAGAGTAATGAGTTCCTGTGACTGACAATAGGCAGATTTATGACTTGGGAAAATCGTATAGAAGAGACCTTTTCAAAAATAATCAGTAGTTTATTTATAACGAAGAAGCTGTCCCCAAAAGTTGATATAGATACACTATTAAAGATGTACTACAGACCAGTTTATTCACATCTGTCGCACTGTATAATACTTTGAGGTAGGGCAGCAAATGTGCATGTAAATAGATAGCTGCAGTTGCAAATAAAGCAATCAGATGTATTGAAAAGTTATCAAGTGAGTCCTGTCAAATCAAAATCAAAGAATTTACAATTTTGACAGTCCCCTCTATGTTTGTATATGAAACTATCGTGTATTTCAAATTAAACTGTACACCAATCCTAAAAGAACTACAGATTTACAGCACAAGAGTCAAAGACAAAGTATGTGACTACAACTGGCTGGTAAAGACCCTACTCAGACAGCTAAAAAATGTAAAAGCACTGCCAGTCTTTAAAAAAAAAACTAAGAAAATACTCAAAAACAGCATGTTTGCACATTTTTATGGAATATTTTGATACTAGTCAAAAAGAACTTCAAATAAATTGTAATACTTAGGCAATATCCTGAGAAATGTGGTAAACATGATGTTTTGGTGAGAAGTACATGTGCCATTCTTTTGTGTTTGATTAACACTCAAGCACTACAACAGAAAGTGAAATTGGGACTCTGTATCTAGTAAATTAAATAAACAATAAAGTTGTGTTTTGTTCTATGTTTTATTTTATTATTTATGCATATTTGTGTATGTGTGATTACCTTATAACTGATCAATATGTAATTTATACGATAAGTGTAAGTTGTACATGTATATTGATGTATCCAGTATCGCTGTAAACAATGTACAATTGTTTTTATGGTGTGATATCAAGAATATCTTACTGATGCAACAAAATTGTACCAAAATCAAAGGCTTCAAAGCACTACATATAGTAAGTGCTGCTACTCAGTATATTTATGTCCAAAAGAAATGTGTCTAAGTAACATTCCTCTCTTTCAAACTAATATCTCAGTTTGATATCAGGAATAAAAACAATGTTCATAAATACTTAAGTTCACTCGTTTTGGTCCAGAAAGATGTAAAGATGTGAATGATTAAGGAACATGTATTTCTGACAGCTTGTCAGCAGCCATGAAAAGTTTCTTTGCAAATAAAGTACAGCTTATCAGTAGGAAACTTTTTTGACTCCATTTACAAACTTTTTAGCAGAACAAACTGATATATATATATATTGCTAACAATACCTAATAATATGAATTCTGTGTAATATAGGGTATTAGATGTACAACATCTCTGTCTGGCATTGTGTGAGAACCAATATTGGAGGCACAGTCCAATTATCACGTACACTTCAGACTGTTCTTCTGACATTGACAAACAACATAAATGAGTAAAGAGAACTATTGGAAAGAAATCCGAGAAAATCATAGTGCCATTAAGCAATTAGGACTGGTATGTCAGCAGCAAACACTCATAGAACCATGCTGAAACTGACACTACAGCCTTTCAAAGTAATGTATCAGATTTACCTCTGATATTGGTTCCTGTACCAGCATAAAATTGCACTGTCAAGAAACCTACTCATGACAGAACTATATTGGATCTAATGGCAATAAATAGACCTAACCTCTTCGAGGGTGTCCATCAGTGTCCATGATGTGGCCATGCTAACAATGATTACCAAAGTACAAAGGACAACTAAAACAAGCAGAAAGATGTATATGTTCAGTAAACTAGATAAAAAAATCAATAGTTTCATATCTAAATCAGGCATTTGAAACTTTCAGCACAGGTCAGGAGCATGTAGAGGAACTCTGACTCTAAAAGAGTAGCTGACCATGCACTGGGTAGATATGTACCCAGTAGAACAGTTCATAACAGGAGGGAACCTCCATGGTATACATGCACTGTCAAGAAACTTCTAAAGAAACAGAGATTACTGCATGATAGATGAAAAACAAAGTGTAGGGCTATAGATAGAGAGATGATCAATGAAATGATTTTTGTTGTAAAGAGAGCAATGTATAATGCCTTCAGTGACTACAGTAGCTGAATATTGTCAAATGATATTTGAAAAAATCCAAAGAAATTTTGGTTCTATGTGTAAAGGCTGTTAGTAGCACCAAAGCTAATGTCCAGTCTGCTTAACTCCACTTTCAAATGTTGCTTTTCAAAGGAAAACCCAGGATAATTGCCCCAATTTAATCCTTGTACCACTGAAAAGATGAATAAAATAAGTATTAGTGTCAGTGGTATTGAGAAACAGCTGAAATCTAAAACTGAGCAAAGCTCCAGGCCATAATGGGATCCCTGTCAGGTATACTGAATGTGCAGCTGAGTTAGCCCCTCTTCTAACTACAATCTAAGATCCCTCAAAAATAAAAACGTGCCCAGTTCTTGGAAAAAGGCACAGGTATGATCAGTATGATAAGTATTATCATATGGGGTATCAAGTGAAATTTGTGACTGGATTGAGGCCTTTCTGATAGGGAGGACACAGCATGTTATCTTGGTTGGAGAGTCGTCATCAGATGTAGAAGTAACTTTGGGTGTGCCCCCTGGGAGTGTATTTGGACCCTTGTTGTTCATGTTGTACATTAATGACCTTGAAAACAATATTAATAGCATAATAAGGCTTTTTGCAGATGATCCAGTTATCTATAATGAAATACTATCTGAAAGAAGCTGCATAAATATTCAGTCAGATCTTGATAAGATTTCCAAGTGGTGCAGAGATTGGCAACTTGCTTTAGAATCTGTTTGTGCACATTCTACTGCACAGAACAGAAACAACAAAAGAGCTGCTGAGTAAGCTTGCAGCACAGTTACTAGTTTATTGATTCACCAACAGTTGCTAGCTATAAATCTACCCACAGCCACTGTGTTTCCTTCGTTCCAACTAGTGTTGGAGGGCTAGGGCTCTAAGAGAAGTGACTGCTTTATCAATTCAGGGCTTATCAAGTACATGATCCAGTTATGTATGAGTTTTGAAGAAGTTAACACCACTAACATGTCCAGCAGTATTGTCTCAAAATGAAATCTTCAAGTTTGATAGTTCATAGCATCACAAGAAAAGGTACACACTGCTGCCAGACTATAATTCTACCAGTTAGCCAAGAAACCAGGACAGTCATATGGGGCCTGGATAACAGACATTTGCCCAAGTGCAAGTTTACGTGAGAGAATCCTGAGTGTTAATGGCCCTTCTGAGACTTCTTGATAGGCAACATTATTGTCTATTCCATATCCACCAGATGTTTCCACCAGGAGACTCTGTGATTAGAGAATCATACATTAGACAAAATGTGATTTATTGCCCAGCCAAAAACTGCAAAGTCCAGATGGAATTCCAGTTCAGTTTTACTAAGTGTACTCTTCAGCATTGACCCCTTGCTTAGTTAGCTTGCATTTATTACAACCCTTTCACCCAGCAGAAAGTCCCAAGCCACAGCAGTCAGGACAGTGATCATGTGTGTTTGAGTTGTTCTTGTGTGAATGTGTGTGTGGTTTATACTTCAGAAGAGGACCTTTTTGTCCAAAGCTTAAATATGTAGCAGTTTTTTTTCATTCTGCATGTGTGTAACTCAATGTCTCCTCTATATGGTGGGTAGCAATCTATCCTTTTCATAATATTGTTGTTATTCCACCCTGGACTTCCCATTGTTTTGTTTTTTGAAAATACACAATATCCTGTAAAGAGGGATGAAGGACAACAGGCAATTCTATATTCCTAGATTTCTTGAAAGCATTTGACACAGTGCCGCACTGCAGATTGTTAATGAATATCGGCACATATGGTAGATGTTCCAGATTTGTGAGTAGTTCAAAGACTATGTAAGTACTAAAACCCATTGTCTTGTCCTGGACAGTGAGTATTCATCAAGGACAAAGATATCATTATGAGTGCCCCAGGGAAGTGTTAAAGTGACCCCTCTTGTTCTCTATAAACGTAACTGATCCGATGGATATGGGTAGCAGCAGTCTGCAACAGTTTGCTGATGAAATTGTAGTGCACACGTAAGTGTCGTCTTTCAGTGACTGTCAGAAGTTACAAGGGACTTGCACAGAATTTCCATTTTGTGACATGAATGTCACCTTGCTTTAAACATGGGAATATATAAGTTAATGGAGATGAATCAGAAACACAATTCTACAGTATTCAAATACAGTAGCAATGGTGTGCTCCTTGACACAGTCACAGCTATTAAGTATCTTGGCATAATTGTGAAAAGCAATATAAACTAGAACAAGCATGTAAGGTTGGTTGTACAGAAGATGAATGGTTAAAATCAGTTTATTGGGAGAATTCTTGGAAAGTGTAATTCATCTATAAAGCAGACCACCTGTGAACACTTGTGTGCTCTTTTTAAAAGTACTCTTTGAGTGAAACTTCCTGGCAGATTAAAACTGTGTGCTGGACGAAGACTCAAACGCAGGACCTCTGCCTTTCGCAGGCAAGTGCTCTACCATCTGAGCTACCCAAGCATGACTCACGACCCGTCCTCACAGCTTCATTTCTGCCAGTACCTCGCCTCCTACCTTCCAAACATCACAGAAGCTCTCCTGCAATGGATTGTGAGTCATGCTTGGGTAGCCCAGATGGTAGAGCACTTGCCCACTAAAGGCAAAATTGATACAGTTCCTAAACATAGTAATGAAAAATTGGAAAACCACACTTAATATCCAAACAAATTCAAATAATATCACATCACAGCCAATACAGATTAATCGTGGCATATACCAAGGAGACTCATTAAGTCCTTTCTGGTTCTGCTCTGAACCCACTATCCAACATGCTAAATAATACAAATTATGGATACAATATTACTGGAACATACCCATATAAAATCACACATTTGCTATACATGGATGATCTAAAACTACTGGCAGCAACAAATCAACAACTCAACCAATTACTAAAGGTAACAGAAGTATTCAGCAATGATGTAAATATGGCTTTTGGAACAGACAAATGTAAGAAAAATAGCATAGTCAAGGGAAAACACACTAAACAGGAAGATTACATATTGGATAACCACAGCGACTGCATAGAAGTGATGGAAAAAACAGATGCCTATAAATATCTAGGATACAGACAAAAATAGGAATAGATAATACAAATATTAAAGAAGAACTAAAAGAAAAATATAGACAAAGACTAACAAAAATACTGAAAACAGAATTGACAGCAAGAAACAAGACGAAAGCTATAAATACTTATGCTATACCAATATTGACCTACTCATTTGGAGTAGTGAAATGGAGTAACACAGACCTAGAAGCACTCAATACACTTACACGATCACAATGCCACAAATATAGAATACATCACATACATTCAGCAACAGAAAGATTCACATTAAGCAGAAAGGAATGAGGAAGGGGATTTATCGACATAAAAAACCTACATTATGGACAGGTAGACAATTTAAGAAAATTCTTTCTAGAACGAGCAGAAACCAACAAAATACACAAAGCAATCACTCATATAAATACATCGGCTACACCACTGCAATTTCATAACCACTTCTACAACCCTTTAGATCACATAACATCAACAGATGCGAAGAAAGTAAATTGGAAAAAGAAAACACTACATGGCAAGCACCCGTATCATCTAACACAGCCACACATCGATCAAGACGCATCCAACACATGGCTAAGAAAAGGCAATATATACAGTGAGGTGGAAGGGTTCATGATTGCAATACAGGATCAAACAATAAACACCAGATATTACAGTAAGCATATTATTAAAGATCCCAATACCACAACAGATAAATGCAGACTTTGCAAACAACAAATAGAAACAGTAGATCACATCACAAGCAGGTGTACAATACTAGCAAATACAGAATACCCCAGAAGACATGACAATTTAGCAAAAATAATACATCAACAGCTTGCCTTACAACATTAACTTATAAAACAACACGTTCCCTCATACAAGTATGCACCACAAAATGTACTGGAGAATGATGAATACAAATTATACTGGAACAGAACCATTATAACAGATAAAACAACACCACATAACAAACCTGACATCATACGCACCAATAAAAAGAAGAAATTAACACAACTAATCGAAATATCCATACCCAATACAACAAATATACAAAAGAAAACAGGAGAAAAAATTGAAAAATACATCCAACTGGCTGAGGAAGTCAAGGACATGTGGCATCAGGATAAAGTTGACATTATACCAATTATACTATCAACTACAGGAGTCATACCACACAATATCCACCAGTACATCAATGCAATACAGCTACATCCAAACTTATATATACAACTACAGAAATCCGTAATTATTGATACATGTTCAATTACCCAAAAGTTCCTAAATGCAATATAACATATACCGTACAGTTAAAAGGAAGTCACGCTTGATCAAGGTCCGCATCACTTTCCATTTTTGACCAGACATAACGTCTGAGAAAAGAAATAAATAAATAATAATAATAATAATAATAATAATAATAATAATAATAATAATAGCTTTATTCAACATCGAATGGTACACTGCACATGTACAAAGAAACAGTAATGATTTAAGTTATTTGTACAATACACAAGACACATTCTTCTGAATATGTCATTAATTTACAACAAAATTACAATAAGATGTTTACTGATTTCTATTCACATAATTTCACAAAGCATTTGTTGTTCTTCATGTAAGTATGGTACTCTTTTAATGTGTAGAAAGGGTGTTTTACTAAAAATTTCTTAAGCTGATGTTTCAGTTTAATTGTAAGAAGAGCCAAGGATGCACCAGGCAGTGCATTAGCTAATTTTGTACCTGCGTACTGAGGCACCTTTTCGTAAAGTTCTGTTCTGTGGCTGCCAATGTAAAATCTTTCTTTATTTCTAGTATTGTACTGGTGGAAAACTGAATAAGTGTTTGGGTGCAGTCTTTTCACAAGCAATATGGCTTTTAGAATGTATATGTTTATAACAGTTAACACCTCTGTTTTTGGAAACAAGTTGCGACAAGATTCCCTATATTTTGCTCCACAGATTATTCTCACACCCCTTTTTTGAAGAATGAGTAGCTTATCTAGATTAGCTTTGGTTGTTGCCCCCCCCCCCCTCCCCCCCCCCCAAATTTCAATACCGCAGGTCAAGTGAGAGGAGAAAAGAGCATGGTATGCAGTCTTTAGGACTACAGTGTCTCTACAGAACTTGCTAATAGTACTGATGGCAAATATATTTTTTGCCAACTTAGTTGCTGGGGAGTCAATATGTGTGTCCCATTTCAGGTTGCTTTGGATTGTTATGCCAAGGAATTTTACACTAGACTCTTCCTTTACCAATTCGTTGCCCATGTATAATTTAATTTCATTATTCAAACTACTTTTGTTAAACTCCATTAAACATGTTTTACTGGTGCTTACATTTAAGTGGCTTTCATTAAAAAACTGAACGATTTCTTTTGTCACATTATTACACTCAGTCTCTAGTTCATTACATGATTCCTTTTCACACACAGTGGACATGTCATTGCCATACAGAACACTTTTGGAATTTATAGTACAGTATTTAATATCATTTACATAGATCACGAACAGAAGGGGGCCCAACACTGAGCCCTGGGGCACGCCATATTTTGTGCCAGTGATCTCTGATTTGTAGACACCACTTTCCATTTTAAGTAGAACAAACTGTTTTCTATTGCTCGTATAACACTTTATTAGGTCATAAGCAGCGTCTCTAATGCCCACGTTCCATAGCTTGTCTAATAGGATGTCAACATTCGCACAATCAAAGGCTTTTTCCAGGTCTAGGTATACACCTGCCACACGTTCCTTGCTTTTGATACCCCCTAACACCTCTTCAATTAGTTGAGCAGCTGCAGAGCTAGTTGATTTACCTTTTAGGAATACATTTTGATTTTTGAACATCAGGTTGTGTTTGTTAAGAAAGTTTGTAATCCTGTTGTATATAACTTTCTCAACTACTTTGGAAAAGACAGGAAGGATTGAGACTAGTGTGTAGTTTTCTAATTTGTTGTTGTCACCTTTCTTAAAAATCGGTGTTACCTGTGCTATTTTTAGTCTGTCTGGAAAGGTGCCTGATTCTGTTATATTGTTGACTGCTACAGACAGAGGTATAGAGACATTTTGGCTACAGGCTTTTAAAACATTAATATTTAGGCCATCATGCCCAGCTGAATTAGAGGGTTTTAGAGAGCTAATGATGCCCATTATTTCTGCACAGTTTGTGGGGGCTAGATATATACTATGGTCACATGTATTACATTTAAAACTGTAGTGCATGTTTTTATGTTTGTCATTTATGGCTTCCCCTACGGAAGAAAAATATTCATTAAAAATATTTACGATTTCCAGTTGGTCTTTTATGAGCATGCCATTGTGGTTAATAGTAAAGTCCATACAGGATTTGTCATTGCAGGTTCTAAAACTGTTTATGACTGCCCAGATGCCAGCAGTTACATTGTGTGAGTTTTGAAGCTTATTTGCAACACAGTTGCTCCTGGTCTGTGTTAGTATGTCCTTATAGTGTGCTTGATATATTTTGAAGGCTTCCTTTAGCTCAGGAATCTCTCTATTATTCAGCATTGCACTGTGGAGTAGTTTTAATTTTTCCCTCGCTTCAGTGACATTACTATTTACCCAAATATTTTTGTTTATATTTTTTGTTTGTTTCATTTTTGTGATTACAACTGGGCATGTGGTATCAAAGCAGTAATAGAAGTCGACAGAAAAGCTATCATATGAAAAGCTATTATTTTCAAACCATTTTATTTGTGCTAGCATGCAGTTTAGTCTATTTATGTTGTCATTATACATTATTCTTTTAGTTACAAACTGTTGCTTTGTGGTGACAGTGGGGGCCTCATGGAGCTCCAATTTAAGCTGTACCGCATGGTGATCTGAGATGGCTAGTTTTAAAACCGAAGCACTGTGGGATAGGTGGGTCATGTTTGTTATTATGTTGTCAAGACATGTTTTACTATTGCCAATTTCTCTAGTGGGTTCCCGAATGAGTGGGATCAGGTTAAATTCATCACACAGACGATGTAACTTTTTGGTGCTGACATCATTTGTTAATAAATCTATATTTATATCCCCTGTAACTATAATATTTACGTGACTATTTGGCCCAGAAAATGTTGTGTCTATATATAAAAGCAAGTCAGAAAGATTTACAAAAAAGGTATCTGTATTTGATGCAGGTGGCCTGTAAACACCGATAACTGTTATGTTATCTCTACCCCATTTTAGATTTATTGCAGCAAATTCTGAGACTCCTTCCAAGCAGAAGGCACTCACATCAGTAACATTAAAATTACTTTCATTTACAGTGAAAATTGCTACACCTCCCCCAATCTTGTCTTTTCTACTGAAGGCTTTGCAGAATTTCATACACAGGGTTGACTAACGCTAATCAGAGCTTCATTGTACCAATGTTCAGTTACAACTAATATATTGGGTTTGTCAATCCGTGAAATTACATCTAGATCATTATGCTTATTTCTAAGACTACCAAGATTCTGGTGTATGATTTTAAGGCTGAGTTTTACCTGCTGGACCTTAGAGGATAATTTTGGACTAGCAATGAGGCCAGCAGACGTTACAAGTTTCCCTGGCTTGCCAGCGTTGGCTGGTGTTGTGGCAGGTTTTGTTGAGGTGGGTTGTACCACCCCATGGCAATGGACTTCTTTTCATCACTTTGTGAACAATGTCGCCTGACTTCCTCAAGAATTTTGCTACTAACAATCTTTTTGCCTCTTTTGTTCATGTGCAGACCATGAGATGTGTGCAGCCCCCTTTCTAGATAGCTGACATCTACTAGAGACACATTCTGAAATTTACTACATAGAGCTTTAATCCTATCATTTGTTTTATGAACTTCCCGGTTCACAATAGACTGTTTCATAAGATCATGCCTCTGTGGAATGTTGACAACAATTGTTTTAGTGTCATTTAACTTACCCAGTACCATTTTCATATGCCTAATTGCATCATTTGCTTGATTTCTTGCTACATCATTCTAATGAATGCTGTGCAATAAGTGTAAAACAAAGCATAACACTATAAATAGAAAGATGTTGAATGAGAAAACATGTGATGCTTTTCTGACATTCTGATGACTTAAAGTGTGTGTTTGTGGATCTGGGTTATATCAGCTTATTCCCCCAAACCAACCTTCCACTTCTTTATGAGATTACTTACTTGGAATTTGCAGCCTCTCATCTTTACTGAATAGCTGGCTGCTGGAAAACCTTTTGACTTCTTCTCCATCGAATAATGCTAGGTACAGAAATTTTTAGACTCTTTCTAGTTATGAAATAAGTAGACATACAAACTTTACTTTTAATTAATTAATGATGTATTTGCCCTCCATACATAAGAAAAATCTCACTTTTCACATGAATATGTAACTTCCTGCAAGTCTCTCATAAAGTCAGACATTAGAAACAAATTGAGTTACAGTTAAAAGGAAGTTGACTTGGATACCATGACCTTTCTTGACATGAATAATAAAATGAATCTTGCCTCTAACAAGATTGTGTCAAGAGTCTTCAAGAGTACTTTTTCAACTGTTCTTGTTTTAATAACAATAGTCAATTACACAATAAGCACAGAGCTGCATATAAACTCTATGGTTCTCCCCTACACACTCACTAAAAAATCTATGGATTGCCCGACAGGTACTTGTCAGTGCCGTCCGACCACCATATCTACTTTCTTCCCATGACAGATTTTAAACATGCACACACAAACATGTGACATGCAATAGGTAGGATTCTACTATCCCACACTCATATCCAGAATATCATGTGCTCGAGATGGTAGAAAGCTGAGTGGTTCTAGAATTTACACAGAAATTCTCAAATCACTACATTTCATCATATAGCTTTGCAGGAACACATTTAAACAGTATTCACAAACACCAAAATATTCTGCTCATATGTTAAGGATGTGAGCTGCACCACAGTTAATCTCCTGGCATGCATAGGTTATGCAGCTATCAAAATGAAGGGTAACAAACTGATGCAGAAACACTGAATTCCATTTTCGACTGTTTCTTTTTATACTCATTGGAGGCTTAGGTTATAGTTTAACAAAAGCACTCCACACATAAGTGTCCCTAAAGGGGACACAAAAGGGACATGCCCCCTACTGGAGTCTAGGATACATTTTTTCTTCATTACAAAAACATCATATTTCCTTTTCGTGGTGAGTTTCTGTATTGTTTCAGATCCATGGCAGATGTGAACCTATGGCACCTTCCTAAATTCTAAATTTTGTGAGTCTCACAGTTAGCCCTAACAGATGACCCTGCCCTCACAGCCTCATCTAGATGCATACCAAAACCACCTGCACCATAGTGGATACATACTGACAGGAATGCCCCCCCCCCCTCCCCACATTACTACTGCAGTCTGCCTACAAGTGCTTCCATCTGGAATTCCTGTCCATGTGCCAGGCAGGCATACTTTGGTGAACAGCCGATGCAGCATCTGCATGAATGATCCTCCTCTGGTTTGTGAACCAGTGCTTTTGTTTTGGACCAATTCTTTTACTGAGGACTCAGGGAATGCTGCACAATAACTGCTTGACGTATCTGGTGAGTCAGCTTCATGCATTGCTTCGGGCAGATAGCTTCCAAGTGCCATAGCTTCCTAAGTAGGAGAAGTTGCAGTCCAGTGGCGTATATCTCATGTGCTGTTTTCCCTTTATTTTTTTTAAGCTATTTTGGAGAGCCACCTTCCAATTTCCGGAGGCTGATAGTTTCACATGCAGAAACATATGTAAATGCCCTGGTCGTTGATACGTGCCAGTTCCAAGCTCCAACAGGACTGCCTCATTCAATTATCACACAGTTGTGTACCTTCCTTTGCACATGAAGGCATGTGCCCTCTTTAATTTCATTTGCCATTTCCCGGAGCCTCCACTAGGGATGAATTTTTAGTGTTTATGTTGACTTTCAATCTTGTGAAAATCTTAGTGAAGTTTTGTTCCTGTGCTGAGATTGATAAACAGAACTTGCACTGTGGAAGTCACACCTAGATTGTGTACATATCATATATTTTCCTTTTTTTGTTATGCAATTTGCAGTAGTTTGTCTGTCTTAGTAAAAAGCTTGTGTTGCCGAAAATGAGCGAGACTGTAAACTTAACTTCTCCCCTCACTCATTTGCACGTGCCCGCTTCTGTGTCCCCCACCATGCCCCAACCACATGGTCCAAACTCACCACCCACAAGGGTCAAGTGTCCATGGCTCTCCCCCACCTCACCACAACAACCACCAATGTGTGCATCAGTATACGTGTATTACCACCCACTGAACCCAGGACCCACTTGATGCTGAACCCATGAGATGGTTTCATCAATGCTTTGGCAGTGACACTTTCAACTGCAGGCCCTATTCAAATTACTGAGTGGTACCTGAGCAATAGAAAAAAGTTAAAACTATAAACAATCAAGGATCAAGTTGCTTACCTAGCAAAACATGAGCGAGATGGCAAACTTAACTTCTGCCCTCACTCATTTGCACCTGCCCACTTCCGTGTACTCCATCCTGCCGCACGTGGTCCAAGGTCACCACCCACAAGGCTAAAGCATTCATGGCTCCACTTGCAGTCAGTGTGGTTGCTTAACAGTTTCCCAGAACCTCTTCACGCTTGACCACCATAACCACACCTCAACAACTGCCTACCTCATTGACACCAGCTCAGACCTCTCCAAGTCCGTGTTCAAATTCCTGCCCTGGTCCATACCCCCCCCCCCCCCCCCCCTCCTACTCCCCCCCACTCCTGCTTCCTCCTCAGCACTGTTTGTGCAGACAGAAATTGAGACTACTACTGCTGCAGTAATCCTCCGCCCATCCAAAGGCCTTTGGTCCACCATAATTCATTTAGCATCTTAGAAGGATGGGAGTTGGAGCCCATGCGGTGACTTTTAGTGGCTCAATGTGCTTCCACCATCCTGCTCTGCTTCTATGCAGCTATAGTGATGAGATTTCCAGCCTCACTATCGGTAGCAAGAAAAAACATTCAAAAGCTTTCCCATAGAACACAATCACATGGGAGGACATTGATAAGACAGCTATTATTAAACCTATTGGCTTCAAGTTACAGCCAGTTGCGAGCTGGGTTGTAGTGAGTTCTGCATATCAATAGTTGCGAAGTAGAATAGAGGCCTCAGGGCCATCAGATTGCTGAAATAGTGTATGTAGTGGATTTGCATGTCGCAAATCAAAGGCAAAAGGGGCCCTCTGGCCAACCTAGTGGGTTATGAATACGTGATGCAAAATGACACATATGGCAAAACAGAGGCATACAGCTGCGTATAAATAGGTGCGGGTTTCTAACGAGATTCATTCACGTGTGGGAGCTCTCCTGAATGGCGGGGCATGTCACACCACCAGCTACATGCAGCAGAAGATGGGGCGCAAGCATTCCAGTCCACGGTGAGTCGCTGGTTCAACCCTCTGAGGCTGATGCGGGGCCATAGCCAGCCAGTGGTGTGCCACTCCATGGCTCGCTACCGGGGCAGTTTAACCTGGCTTCCAACACATGCGGAGGCATCCTGAGGCAAGGGCCACAGATTTGGACTCCGGATCGTGGGCACTCATTGTCGCCGCGATCTTAGCCATGCCAGCGAGAAGCACGCAGCTGGCCACCTGCGGCTCACACTGAGCGGCACTGAGTCGGCAGGGTTACAGACCACTGACTCAACTCCTGGCATCTTGATGACGGTGCAACTCCGCTGCCATACATGTCCAACTCACAGCAGTGCGTGCACGAGTCACTGAGGCAGCCATTCTGCACCAATCAGACAGCGAAGTGGTGTCCTCACCATTGCAGAACCCAGTGATGCAGATCAAGAGGTACAGGGCACTGTAGTTGGAAACAATAAATCACTTGGAAAGCTCGGACGAGTCTTAATACCTCTTCCTGCTACATTTGGTGTTGCTGATACTTTCGGTGGCAGAAGTTCCCACTACGTTTGGTGTCAGAATAGCAGACGTCATCTGTCCAGTACGACGTTTGAGCCCACCACCAACATTACATTCACAAGATGTGGTGAGTTTTGACCAGTGTTCTTTTGATGTTGGACGTTTTCTTGCCTTTTTGTATTTTTGAGTATGGCTCTCGCCAGGTCATTTTAGACGTTTTGCGTAGGCATATTATTTTTTTTTGTCATAATAAGTGTTAGTGTATTTGGGGGAGTAAGATTTTTTTTTCGTGGCATTTAATTACTTTTGTATTGGTTTGAGTATGATGTTACTGCGTATGATGATACTGAAATGTAGGGAGCTGGGTTATTCTTGTACTTGAATGTTTTGTTTCGGGACTAACTGGGAACGAAAGCAACACAATGGCAGAGTCAGGGACGCGAGCTATGTCGGAACCATAAGCGGTACGGATTTTGTTGGAAAAAGTAGCTCAACTGACAGAAGACAATACGCAATTTAGAAACGAATTAACATCTAGAAGTGAGCGGGGAACCGCATCTGATCAGTCGTTGTTGCCTAGGGTGCAGGAGATTGACCCGAGTTTGATTGTTCCGTTTTCTGGCAAGGCATCTGAGAATGTGCATTCATTTGTGGAGGACTTGGAGACTTCAGCGATGATGAATGGTTGGTCTGATGAGCAGTTGTTACATACAGCCAAGATTAGATTAACAGGTGAAGCGAAAACATATGTGAGGTGTTCTGAGGCCTTAAAGAAGGCAGGACAGTTTAAGCAGTTAAAGGAAGGGCATTAACAAAGATACAAAAACCAGAATAGTGCTCGGTACTTTAGAGAGAGATTAAGTACAATGTCAAAGAGACAGGGGGAGACGATGGAGAAATTTGCAGACAGGGTAAGGGAAGGATCCATCCACTAGACTCGCTAGATGGGTTGTGAGGCTCAGTGAATTTGACTACGAGGTGGTGCATAAGCCTGGGAAGAAGTACTGTAATGCAGATGCACTAAGTAGGAAGGTGGCAAAAGCAGAAGTCATAGGTTATGACCTAGCAGTATGGTAAGAATAACAGGATGCAGACAACGATTGTAAATTGTATAGGGCACAGCCATAATTTAATATGTACTACGGTCTTCTGTGCAGGGAAACGAAGTTAGGGCCAAGGGTAGTAGTGCGAACGAAATTGAGGGGTGAGGTTTTAAAGGAAGCACATGATCACGTGTTATCTGGTCATGGAAGGTGTAGAGCGATGGATAGGAGAGTGGCAGAGAGGTATTGGTGGAGAGGTAGGAAAGTAGATGTGGATCAGTATGTCATGAATTGTATACCATGTGCACAGAGAACAGATTTGAGCCGGAAACAGATACAGCGGAAGCGACATGTCCATTCTCTATGCTGGGGATCGATGTCTTAGGACCTTTCAGGCAAACACCATCGGGGAAAAGATTCGTTTTGACAATAATAGACCATTTTTCGAGGTATGTGGATATGGTGGCTATGACAAATCAACAGGCAGCAATGGTCGAGCAAGCGTTAGTAAACAACTGGATTTTGAAGTTTTGATGTACTGGAGACAATAATTACTGATCTAGGGACCCACTTCACGTCGGATTTAATGAAGGAACTGCGTAAATTGTTGAACATAAAGAAGTTGAGGATGAGTGCATTGCATCCACAGGCCAATGGAAGGACAGAACGGGTACACAGAAGAATCGGGAATATGCTGAATTTTTATGTGGATTCTCATCACCATGGGACGAGTGTTTGAAGCATATTGTATGAGCATACAATGCAAAAGTCCATATAAATACCGGTTTGTCTCCATATGAGGTAGTGTACGGGCGAAAAATGCTGTTACCTTTTGATTTGGTGAGGCTACAGAAAGGAAGGACCGGTGAATCTGTACGTCAATTCGCAAGAACAGTTCGGGATGTTTGGAAACGGGTACAAAAGGCGAATACAAAGGCTTTGGAAAGGCAGGAAGACGCAGTAAAGTGGAAAGGGAGTTTACTGCAGTATAGAGTGGGGCAATGGGTAATGCTGTCCAGCCCCTATACACAAAAAGGAAAAACAAAGAAGTTCCTCACGAGGTATCAAGGGCTGTACCATTTTAAGCTTCAGCTGCCAACTAGAACAATGATAGTACACATTGGGCGGTTACGGCCATTTAAGAGTTGCGGGGATGTGATTCCAGGCGTGTTACAGGAAGGAAAGAGGAAGAAAGAGAGAGTGAAGAGAGGTGCTTGGCACAGAGAAAACCAGGAAGATAGAGTACAGCGTGAAGTACTGTATGCTTTGCGATCCAGAAAGCAGTAGAGTATTTGTAGCTTTTTTTTTGTTTTCGTGTCATGTATCATTGGGTTTGCGTAGATTAATTAGGCATTGTATTGTCATATGTTGTATGTGTCTTCGGGTATTGTGAGCCTAGTGGGGACAGCAGTCTTTTGAATAGGGAGGAAGGGTGATGGTGATCCCTGTTCTCAGGCTAGTGAAGTGGGGAGCGTTGAGCAAGTTTGTTGAAGTGAAAACTAAAGAGCTATTGCTGATCTTGGCAAACAGAAACCAATACGCCTAGATGGCAAGGGAGGAATTACGAAGCTGCCATAGAGGGAAGGTAACGGTATGTCCAGCCAGGGTGGTAAGTACCAATCGGGACACAAGCACGGTGCAGTTATGTTTAGCTGGACAGAAAGGAATAGACTGTCCAAGGGACACTGTGGAGCCAAAATTAAGCTTGCAATGGGTCGGGATGCATTGGATCTTCTCCACCTACGAGAATTTGGTAGTAGTAGCAAGTTGTTTTGAGCGGGGAGTATTTGCAGAAGCGAAACGTATAGAGCTCGAGGGGATCAGAATTTTAATCAATGGAACTAAGTGTAACATAATAGGACCAACCTTCCACCTGCCAGCGTCAATTTCAGGAGTCACGCAATTGAATGGTACGCAACCACAGCTGTATTGGCCAGACGACACTTACGTTTTTGCCAAGGCAGAATCTGACCTCGTTAAATCAAACTCTGGAGCTAGGTCTGTTGTGATCCTTAAACCAGTTCATTTTAGAGCAAGAGGGACGCATATCAGCTGAACAGCTTTTACAACATGTCTCTCAGTATAGGGAAAGGCAACGGCAAATAACGATCATTTGAGCGCCTTTGTGCCAAATGTCATCGCAGCCTTAACTTTGTTATCTGTTGTTTTCTTTCTGATCAGGTGGAGAGCTAATTCCAAGAGGGAACCAAAGGTAGTCCAAGTATCAGTGGAGTGGATACCGAAGGCGTGAAACGAGTAGGTAAGGGGTTGATCGAGCAGTGGTCTTCCAGTAAGGAATTTTCACGTTTTGTTCCATGTCATGGTTTTAAGGGGCACTAGAGCACATTTAAGTTTTCTAATAGTAAGGAAATATACCATAGGTGCCGACCCAACCAAGTTAGGAACTAGTTAAGGGTCGATCCAGCGACCGGATCTTTCCGGAGAGGGGAATAATGAAGCGGCACCACCGTTTAGGATAGGGAAAATTAGTTTTGTGCAATATTCTGAGCGCAAGTTACAGTCAGGTGCGGGCCAGATTGCAGTGAGTTACACATACCAACAGTTGTGAAGCAGAATAGAGGCCACAGGGCTGTCAAATTGCTGAAAGAGTATACGTACGGATTTTGCATGTCGCAAATCACAGGCATAAGGGGTCCACTGGCCAACCTAGCATGTTATGAGTACGTGACGCGAAGCGGCACGTATGGCGAAACAGAGGCGCACAGCCGTGTATAAATAGGTGTGGGCTTCTAACGAGATTCATTCAAATATGGCAGCTCTCCTGGACAGTGGGGTGTGTCACACCACCAGCTACACACAGCAGCAGATGGGGCGCCAGCGTTCCAGTCCATAGCGGGTCGCTGGTTCAAATCCTCTGAGGCCGACGTGAGGTCCGTAGCCAGCCAGTGGTAGGCCACTCCATGGCTCGCTACCGTGAGCAGTCGTTCTGGCTTCCAACACACACAGGGGGCATCCTGAGGCGAGGGCCGCAGATTTGGACTCTGGATCGCGGGCGCTTTTTGTTGCCGCGATCTTAACCATGCCGGCTAGAAGCACGCAGTTGGCCACCTGCATCTCACACTGAGCGGCACTGAGTCAGCAGGGTCAGACCGCTGAGTCAACTGCCGGCATCTTGACGACGACGCAACTCCACTGCCATACAAGCCCGACTCACAGCAGTGCGTGCACATGTCACTGAGGCAGCCATTCTGCGCCAAGCAGACAGCGAAGTGGTGTCCTCAACATTGTGGGATCCAGTGATTCAGATCGAGAGGAACGAGGGCACTTTAGTTGGAAACAATAAATCACTTGGAAACTTGGACGAGTCTTAATACAGTGCCTTCTACCTCTTCCGCCTACATTTGGTGTTGCTGATACATTCGGTGGCAGAAGTTCTCACTACACCGCACAAACAGGGCAACATCTCTTAGATAGGGTTCTTCACAGTAGACTGGATGGTGTTTTGCCACCTGAATGATATTTTGCCTACCTGGACGATATTCTTATCTACTCTTGGGACATGGACAAACACTGTGAGCGCCTCAGGGAGATTTTCACCTGCCTGGAGAGGGGAGGGGTCCTTCTCAACCTTGAAAAATTCGTTTCCTGGGTAACCAAGATTGAATTCTTAGGGCACACTATCTCTGCTTCCTGCTCATGATCTGTGCCTGAGAAAGTCCATACGATGTCTGGATTTCCACATCCCACAATGTACAAAAAGCTTCACAAGTTTCTTGGAATGGTAAATTTTTGCTCGTTGCTTGCTTAAAAACACAGCCTCTGTTACACTGCAAGGATGAACGAAGCCTAACAAACCTGTACCAAAGATCCCACTTACGATGGCTAGTTTAGAAAGCTCTAAGCGTGACCTTGCCACTGTGGTCCTTTTGGCTCACACCCATCCCTCTGCCTCATTATTGCCACTGATATGAGTCAGTCTACGATTGGTGTGATCCTTCAACAATTCATTATGGACACTTGGTGGCTGCTGGTCTTCTTGTTGGCTAAGTTATCCAGGCCTCAACACAAAAGGGCCACATACAATCTGGAACTACTTGCTATCTATGAGACAGTGAAGTACTTCTGCCCTTTGGTTGAGGACATCCTTTCACCATCTTCACTGACCACTGTCCTCTTATGGTAAGGCTTCGTCAGGAAGATGCCACTCACATTTCAGTCTGATAACTATGCCAGCAGGAGAATTTGGGTCAGATTTCTATCAATGTATGCCACATAGTTGGCATTGATAACACTGTTGCCAACTGCCTCAGCCACACTGGCACCCTCAGCCCTCCATTACGTTACGAAGCCCTCACAAAATTCTTTTCCACTGACTCTCCACCAGCTCAATTATGTCAGTATCTGAATTCTGACCTATTCCTCCATCTCCACTTGGTCCCAGGCACAGACTTGCACATTTGGTGTGACATCCTTTTCAACCACATGCACGACTCGAAAGACAGCATTTCCCACTACCTCCCCCCCCCCTCCCCCCCTCCCGTCCTTTCGCTTTTCCATTTTCTGCAGACCATTCGATGGTCTGTACAACCTGGCTCACCCTGGCATCTGCACTTCTGCTCCCCGCATACAGAAACATTTCTTCTGGCCTGATGTCCAACACATCTGTCACATTTGGGCCCATGCCTGTGTCCCATACCAGTGCGTTAAATTAGGCCTTCATGTTCACTTGACTGTTGCCCCATTTTACCCTGTTGAGCACCACTTCTCCCATGTTCACATCGACATTGTTGTCTCCCTACCATCCTCAGATGGCTGCCCCTATCTTCTCACAATAACAGACCTTTTTAAATGCTGGCCAGAAGCTATTCCCACACTGGACGTTTCGGCTGAAACGGTTGCTGTGGCATTGATAAATGTCTGGGTTCTGGGTTTTAGCTGCCCACACCACATAACAGTGGAGTGCAGGCACCATTTCACATCTTGTTTATTCAGAACCCTGTTTGAGACTTGCAGAACCGTCATTCATTTTACCATCAGCACCACCCTGCAGCCAGTGACATGGTGAAACATTTACATCGTACTTTAAAATCCACCATTACCTGCTATGACACAAAATGGTCTGCCACCCTGCCACTGGTCCTTTTGGGTTTGCAGGTGGCACACATTGCTGATTTGGTGGCGTCCATCACTGACCTATTGTATAGGCAGCCCCTAGCCTGGCAGGTGACTTTACAGAGCCACACCCTCTCCCATCTAGTACCTACTAGGGCATCTCACAGACGGCAGTAATAGTAGCAGCAGCAGCAGCACTCGCTGGTGTTGCATACTATGGCCATTAATTCCATGTGCAGTGATACAGTTAAATGCTCTGTGCATTGTATTGCTTTGTGTCTGTGCCGAATACCCAGGTGGACCACTCCATTCAATTATAACACAGTTTTGTATCTTTCTTCATGACAAATGGAGCGTTTGATCACCAAATCCTTTCTCCTTGGTGGACATAATTGCCGATTCTTCAGTCAAAGACGCCTCAACAGCTTGTAACGGAACTGAAATGATGGTGGGCTGACAGTAATTTGGAGCCCGCGCGTCGGAAAAAATTGTAATCAAATTTCTACAGGAGTGCACGTAAAATCCACCATGTATTTTGTAACTTTCGTGGTGTTGTCCACAGAACGAGGTCTCATGCAAAAGTTGGTATCTCCAAACGGTGTCACAAGTAAAGACAGTCGCTGCCAGAAGCAGCAACGAGTAGTAGACGTCGGCGTAGACACGCCCTCATGTGTTCCCACCGCCGTAGCCGGTAAGCTATCTATGTCCGAAGGCTGTGTTGCTCAGCCCAGTGTCCGTGTAATCGCACAGATGCTACACAATCACGCGATCTGTATGTAATCAGTGTGTAACGGAACTGAAATGATGGTGGGCTGACAGTAATTTGGAGCCCGCGCGTCGGAAACGGGCGCGCTGGTGTGAGACTGCCAGGGAGTGCACCCTGATGCCATCTATTGGCGAAACTGGGAATTAGCGCTACCTGTCAGACAATGCACTAAGCTCTCGGAGTCAAATGTATTCTTTTTCTTGGTAATTATAAGTTATTACTGTATGATTTAATGTTATAAAGCGCTAGTAGTAAATTATTATGACTGGTATGAACTCCAGGGCAATAAATATAAATATTCTTAAATACTAAATGATTTCGGTGAAAAGGTGGTAGGGGAATGCCCCCACTCTTGGTGATACGAGCGTGGCTAGAGGTAGCTGGAGACACAGGGACTGAACAATGGAATGGCCTGGGGAGTGTTGACGTGATCGGACGTGCGTAACTGTGCTCACGCAAAAGTGATTGTGCAACAGCGAAGAGGCGAATATCGTCGCCGTTTGTGGAGTACAACGCGACGAATGGTTGTCGAAGCCGTCTCTATGCCACTGGGGCTGATTGTAAGAGTTCCTGCGCCCAGATTTTATGGCGGACGTGCAGTAGCTTATACGAGTGCTACAGCTCGTAGTTCCAGCCGCCATTAAGGGCATGAGGCGTGAAGAGCTGCGTTAGCCACATGCATCTCACCACCAGCACCGACACGTCTACCCAAGGCAAGACTGCTTGCAATTGTTAAGTCGAACTTTGTATACATGTAAAAGGAGAATACCAGTTTTCTTTTATGCAAGTGCAGAGGACAGAATATAGTAATGAGTAAAATTACGACGCATGTTGTTCATTGTAAAGTGTAGTAACCTGAAACATAGTGTAGTGAAATCAGACTGAGGCCACCATCGCCTCTTTCATTTACAATTCTTTTGGTTGTTGAATACTTTAGCGTATAAGAATGTTGAAAAGAGCAATGGTCACACCAGAATGAGTCGCCTATTTATAGTTACTTAAATTTTTCTGAGTAACTTTTCAAGTAAAGTCACTTAACTAATTCTATATCAATTGTCCAAAGAGTAATATCCAAAATCATTAAATAAGTTGAAGGATAGGATTTTGTTAACCTAAGTTGCATAAATTGTCTTGGTAGTAATTACCTAGCCAACTCACAGAAATTGAGAGAGTATTTGCTTTGTAGAATCACCTAGAATGATCAGAAATAGTAATATTCAGAATTAAGTTTAAATTCAACTCAAGCCATTTCACTTTGAAACGAGCCAAAAAATTGATTTATTCTTTTGCTCCTTCAGAGCTGGCGACCGTAGTTATAAGTATTTTCAGGAGGATTCGACGGTAAGTCTGCTGCTCTCGTCGTGCTGATAGGATTATCCACTGCTGCTAGCAGTGGTGATTGGATACATAAGCTCACTACCAAGTTAAGTGGGTCAGGTAGGCAGTGTTACCGTGTGAACTGTAGGGTACTGTAGGCCGTGGATCGAACCTGTTCAATCATCACAGCTCTTTCGGAAATAGTCCGGTTAGGAGTGTACTAATCATTAGGTAAATACTGGCGAGTAACGGTCAAAAATGTATACGCAAGTGAATTTAGCAAGGTCCATGTAGCACCCAGTTAATGTGGTGCAATGGCGAGGGTAGGAGTGGAGTAAAAGGGAGCTGAGCTTGTGGCAGCTGTGCTGTATTCAAAGATTAATAACGTGAATCCACTACTACCTCTTACGATCAGGACTGAGCTATTTACGGTTAAAATACGTAGCAGTAAGCGCAAAGGCGTGACAGCTACAAGTCCGTATGGGCTTTATACATACGGAAGTAGGAAGCGGGTCATTCTGTCAGTGGAGGGGGTTAAAACAACCGAGTCAGTTGAGAACATACCCCATTTACTGATGGAAAGATTCGGCGGTTCGGTCGCAAGCTTCAATGAGGGTGATGTTTTCACCCCTTGCAAGCACAATTATCTGTATGCGATCATAACAGAAGCCCTTAATGAATACCACTCTCCCTAAGTTTCCTACTAATGACAAAGGTCCCACCCCGTGCTGATGATGAGGGCGTTGCACCGTGGACAGCTTCACGAAAGTGATGTTGAAGTGTATCTACTTTACTGGCCCATTTTCCAATCGATTCTCCCTTTTATTGCCGACTAGAAATTTATTACAAGCATACTGATCCAAAGTGGTTCCACGCCGTTCTGGTGATGAGGGAATTGCACCGTGGACAGCTTCACGAAACTGAAGTTGAAGTGTATCTACTTTACTGGCCCATTTTGCAATCGATTCTCCCTTTTATTGTCTACTAGAAATTTATTACAAGCATAATGATCCAAAGTACGCTTACGTTCGTAATTTCTCAACAAAACATTTCTTACTTTTTCCCAGGAGGAGGATAATTCAGGCACGAGTAGTTTACTTCGTGCAGGACCCAGAATACGGGATTTTACGAATTTTAAAACATTGGATGGTCAGCTTCACGTACTAATTTTAAAGCTATGTCTACATTATTAATAAATTCATCTAATGCCGATTTTGTACCATAGAAAGTCTGGGGAATAAGTTTAAGGGCATCGCTGATACTAATGCTGTATACTACTGCTTCACCATCGGCAACTGCGTTGTTAGACGAGGCCATGTCTTACTTTTATCTGCTGACACGTTGAGCAGAGGTGAGACGAGACAGCATCGCTGCTAAAAGCGGAGCGCTCTGCTGAGGTGAGGTGAGTTAGCCGATCAGGACATGGTGTCGCGTTGCCCTCAGCTGTGCTGCACCGGCCCGTTCCCCGCTGCCGCCTGCCGTCTGCTCGCTGACCGCCGCTGCCGCTGAAACTCGCGATGGCGCCGCACGTCCTCCGGGGCCGGGTCGCGCTGTCGCCGCGTTTCGCTGCCCTGGCGGTCCTTCCTCGACCGCACCCGCAGCCCCATCTCGTTGTCGTTCGGCAATTTTCGCGACCCCGCGTTGTCGTTGTCTACGGACCTCTGCGTCTTTCTGCTGCTCTTCGCGATCTACCTCTTCTCACTGGAGTGCAAGTGCTGCAGCTCATATGAGCCTCAAAGCCGTCAGCCCAGTCATGACGTCGGGCTGAGTACGTGCGAAGCCCCTATATTTCTCAAAAGTCGTTGTGGAAATATCCCACACAAGGCACTAGAAATTGTTTACGTATGTCGTGTCCTGTCACAGGGTGCAGGGAGGACAGGATATTTGAGGTCAGTCTGCAGTTTTCAGACCGTGAGGAGCAAATGCAGAAAGACAAGTTGCCAGTGAAGCCAGTCTGATGACTTAGATCAGTGCCAAACACTGTCGCAGGGCACCTACGAGAGATGCGGAACCTCGGACTCGATAGGATGCTTGCAGCAGGAGACTCATGCAATTCAGGGGTCTGATTAACACTATTTATTTGCGATCACACTAACTATTACGCTGAAGGCTATTCTTAAACATTAGAAAAAGCAAAGGAGGCAACTGATCCCACAACAGAAGTCAGTCAGTGTCTGAAGCCAGAGGGGCGGGTGCTAACAGAGATAGCCAACACTGGCACCAAATTACGTATAAACTTGAGAACAGCACTTCAAGTGAGAAAAAGACAAGTCAGAGCTTACCGAGGCTCGCCAATAGCAACACGGAGTCGGCGCCCCAGCGGTCTGACTGAGAACTCCCTCTGAATACAAAAATATGGGTTTTTGAGGAACGGTGGCGCTGCACCATTTCCCTCTTCCTATAGTCGACCACCAATCCACTGGCACTTAACCAAGCTTCGGCCAATCTGTCGAGTGGCTCTGCATCTTCAGGGCGCCCCTGGTCTCTACCCTACTCTCTAGGTAGGGATGCTTCTTGTTTTTACTCTAACAAACTCCAAGTTTGATATCAAAAGCGTTCAGCTGAAAGCGAAACGTCACTGCCACTCCTATTATGGCCAGCAACAACAGTGTTTTACGTCACTTGGCCCCGCCCGCCTTCTCCCTGTAAGTGGGGACTGCTGTAGGAGCACTCTAACCCGTGGAAACCCAATGATGATGCAATTCTCAGGAGCCAGTATCAAGCCTTTTGTCTCTGCTAAGACGTGCCTTTCCCTGGTTATCTTCTACAGCGACGCCTTACAACAGTGTCTATTCGCTGGATAGAGTTACCAGATAATTCTCTGAAGTGAAACTTATTCCATGGAACAGCTGTCCAGAACATGTGCAATCTTCAGGGCTCTAGTGTTACCATTTCTCTCCACTAAGCTAAACACTACCGCTTTTGCCTTCTCTCTGCATTGCGTCTCTGATTTCCTACCTTGCAGTTCCCTTGAGGGCTCCCAACACCTTAAGCGTAACAATGTACAAGTCATTATGTTGTAAATATATGACACAATTATTGAAATATTAAACAACTTACAACATATCTGACTTTTGTGGATAAACGAGGGCCAACTCGCCCCAGAAAGCTATAATCTAAGAGACGAATGGAGAAATCAATGGACGTCCTTCCATGTCATAAAAAGTGAGGTGAAATTTATCTGACCATCCAACCTCTGGGAGCGAACCAATCAAGAATAACGTGGAGCTTCCTCAATTACATCAGAACTGACTACTCCATGGCCAAAGGAATGTTACAAAAGTGGGGAATTACTGGTGATGGTCAATGAGACTATGGAACATTGGAGCAAACCCTAGAGCACATTTTGCACGACTGCTCAAAATTATACAATGAGAGAATGTACATTGCGTGTAAACTGAAGAACTTAGTTTGAATATCTGGTTTTTCTTCCTTAAAAATCCTTCATTTACTGTCATATTCATATAACATTTCTGCAAGCTAACTCTTTTCCTAGTTTGCTGAGTCTGCAAAAGACTTGACATCCTTTATACCAGGTGTTTGCCTGCTGATTTAATCACTTGTGAAAAGGTCTTTTAGTTTGAACAGGTTATTATCTGTAAGTTTATTAGATAGCGTTTTCTTGTCTACTAAGAAAATCCTCTTTGCTGCCTATTTAGGCAGGCTTTCCTACACAAGCTTTTTTATGACTGCTATTTTTTTTTTTTGAGGGGCTGAAAATAAACACCTTCTTTACCCGAGAAACAGTGTTGTTGCGTGACTGAAGACATTTATATGATGGCATCTGGAATGCAAAGATCGCAAACTCATCTTCAATTGGTACAGATTTTAGTTTAAACCTTTACTTTCTTTTTCTTTCAGCTTGCTTCTTGCGACTTTCAGTTTAAAATATTTCACGGGAAGATGCTTTTATTTTCATATTTACCACTATTCTTCTGTCTCATTCTCTTTCTTTTTCTTTAAGGCTGTTTTATTTTCTGGCACCTTTCTGCAACTTATATCAAAGTTATCTCATATGCTCTGCTGACGTTGTTGTCTTCATTGTCTCAATAAATATGCCAACATTAGTATAAACAATTAAGGCATTAGTTAGACCTGTACCAACAAATATAACTTAAAAATGGCAAGAAGTGTTAAATGATTTGGATCCTAGAAATAATCCAAAAAAACTGTTACAGGTGGGACATAATCACTTTCAACATACAAACATGGTGATTTACGTATTAAACACTACTTTATGGGTCACTAGAAGTTTTTACTGGTGTTCCCCACTCTTAACTAAAATGAACAGAATTATTGACATAGAGAGTAAACTTTTTCAAGTTTTTTGTCATGGGTGGGACATTAAATACGTAGCTCTATTTGTAAATTAGCTGTATATTTAATATCTAATCTTTCTTTGAAAACTGAAGTTCATAATGTAAGGTTCTGCTCATTAAACTTAACAACTGGAACAACAATGATTGCAACCTCAATTTAAATAACTGCCAATAGGCTATATTAACTAATCTCGTTGTCTTCCATCCTCGTCTACAGAAGTGCCAACCTTGTTTATAACTATCTGTTCTCAAGAACTTTTGAAACTTTGATAATCTTTTCAGGAGAGAAAAATTTAACTTTTTTAGTTTTAGAAACCTATGACATAAGTTCAATTACACAGAGAATTTAAAAAAAAGTCTCAGGCTCAGTTTCACATGGAACCACCTTCTCATCAAACAAAGCAGACCATGAAGCAAAGGGCATGGATGTGTGTTATGTCCTTAGGTTAGTTAATTTAAGTAGTTCTAAGTTCTAAGGGACTGTCAGATGTTAAATCCCATAGTGCTCAGAACCATGAAGCAAAATGTCTGAACAACCAGAATATCGCCAAAGTCTGCCAGCTATAGTGACAACCTATGTCATTTAGTGTCGTTTTGTGTTTCAGTTTTATATTTATTTCACTGAGATTCAACACAGAGTGCCTTTACAGTATGTTGTGTATCATGTTTCTAAGGATTTGTGCAAAAGTTTCAAGAATGCTTTAACGTTTAACGTATTCAGATATGACGGTATATTCGTTCTTTCCCACTAAAAATCCCATTAGGCCTATTAGATTTCCAGCTTTCACGATTGAGCAAAACGAAGATTACCCTTCCACAGCCAGTACGTCATGACATCTTACTGCGTGGCATAGTCCTATGTAGTGTATCACAAAATTCTATTCCATCCACTGGTCTAAATTTTATAGGTATATAATATATATAATACAATGCGTTTCTTTTTAACATGAGTCATAATAATTCATAATCACAACTCAGCATCTACATCTACATTTATACTCCGTAAGCCACCCAACGGTGTGTGGCGGAGGGCACTTTATGTGCCACTGTCATTACCTCCCTTTCCTGTTCCAGTCGCGTATGGTTCGCGGGAAGAACGACTGTCTGAAAGCCTCCGTGCGCGCTCTAATCCCTCTAATTTTACATTCGTGATCTCCTCGGGAGGTATAAGTAGGGGGAAGCAATATATTCGATACCTCATCCAGAAACGCACCCTCTCGAAACTTGGCGAGCAAGCTACACCGCGATGCAGAGCGCCTCTCTTGCAGAGTCTGCCACTTGAGTTTATTAAACATCTCCGTAACGCTATCACAGTTACCAAATAACCCTGTGACGAAACGCGCCGCTCTTCTTTGGATCTTCTCTATCTCCTCCGTCAAACCGATCTGGTACGGATCCCACACTGATGAGCAATACTCATGTATAGGTCGAACGAGTGTTTTGTAAGCCACCTCCTTTGTTGATGGACTATATTTTCTAAGGACTCTCCCAATGAATCTCAACCTGGTACCCGCCTTACCAACAATTAATTTTATATGATTATTCCACTTCAAATCGTTCCGCACGCATACTCCCAGATATTTTACAGAAGTAACCGCTACCAGTGTTTGTTCCGCTATCATATAATCATACAATAAAGGATCCTTCTTTTATGTATTCGCAATACATTACATTTGTCTATGTTAAGGGACAGTTGCCACTCCCTGCACCAAGTGCCTATCCGCTGCAGATCTTCCTGCATTTCGCTACAATTTTCTAATGCTGCAACTTCTCTGTATACTACAGCATCATCCGCGAAAAGCCGCATGGAACTTCCGACACTATCTACTAGGTCATTTATATATATTGTGAAAAGCAATGGTCCCATAACATTCCCCTGTGGCACGCCAGAGGTTACTTTAACGTCTGTAGACGTCTCTCCATTGATAACAACATGCTGTGTTCTGTTTGCTAAAAACTCTTCAATCCAGCCACACAGCTGGTCTGACATTCCGTAGGCTCTTACTTTGTTTATCAGGTGACAGTGCGGAACTGTATCGAACGCCTTCCGGAAGTCAAGAAAAATAGCATCTACCTGGGAGCCTGTATCTAATATTTTCTGGGTCTCATGAACAAATAAAGCGAGTTGGGTCTCACACGATCGCTGTTTCCGGAATCCATGTTGATTCCTACATAGTAGATTCTGGGTTTCCAAAAACGACATGATACTCGAGCAAAAAACATGTTCTAAAATTCTACAACAGATCGACGTCAGAGATATAGGTCTATAGTTTTGCGCATCTGCTCGACGACCCTTCTTGAAGACTGGGACTACCTGTGCTCTTTTCCAATCATTTGGAACTCTCCGTTCCTCTAGAGACTTGCGGTACACGGCTGTTAGAAGGGGGGCAAGTTCTTTCGCGTACTCTGTGTAGAATCGAATTGGTATCCCGTCAGGTCCAGTGGACTTTCCTCTATTGAGTGATTCCAGTTGCTTTTCTATTCCTTGGACACTTATTTCGATATCAGCCATTTTTTCGTTTGTGCGAGGATTTAGAGAAGGAACTGCAGTGCGGTCTTCCTCTGTGAAACAGCTTTGGAAAAAGGTGTTTAGTATTTCGGCTTTACGCGTGTCATCCTCTGTTTCAATGCCATCATCATCCCGTAGTGTCTGGATATGCTGTTTCGAGCCACTTACTGATTTAACGTAAGACCAGAACTTCCTAGGATTTTCTGTCAAGTCGGTACATAGAATTTTACTTTCGAATTCACTGAACGCTTCACGCATAGCCCTCCTTACGCTAACTTTGACATCGTTTAGCTTCTGTTTGTCTGAGAGGTTTTTTGCTGCGTTTAAACTTGGAGTGAAGCTCTCTTTGCTTTCGCAGTAGTTTCCCAACTTTGTTGTTGTACCACGGTGGGTTTTTCCCGTCCCTCACAGTTTTACTCGGCACGTACCTGTCTAAAACGCATTTTACGATTGCCTTGAACTTTTTCCATAAACACTCAACATTGTCAGTGTCGGAACAGAAATTTTCGTTTTGATCTGTTAGGTAGTCTGAAATCTGCCTTCTATTACTCTTGCTAAACAGATAAACCTTCCTCCCTTTTTTTATATTCCTACTAACTTCCATATTCAGGGATGCTGCAACGGCCTTATGATCACTGATTCCCTGTTCTACACTTAAAGAGTCGAAAAGTTCGGGTCTGTTTGTTATCAGTAGGTCCAAGATGTTATCTCCACGAGTCGGTTCTCTGTTTAATTGCTCGAGGTAATTTTCGGATAGTGCACTCAGTATAATGTCACTCGATGCTCCGTCCCTACCACCCTTCCTAAACATCTGAGTGTCCCAGTCTATATCTGGTAAATTGAAATCTCCACCTAAGACTATAATATGCTGAGAAAATTTATGTGAAATGTATTCCAAATTTTCTCTCAGTTGTTCTGCCACTAATGCTGCTGAGTCGGGAGGTCGGTAAAAGGAGCCAATTATTAACCTAGCTCGGTTGTTGAGTGTAACCTCCACCCATAATAATTCACAGGAACTATCCACTTCTACTTCACTACAGGATAAACTACTACTAACAGCGACGAACACTCCACCACCGGTTGCATGCAATCTATCCTTTCTAAACACCGTCTGTACCTTAGTAAAAATTTCGGCAGAATTTATCTCTGGCTTAAGCCAGCTTTCTGTACCTATAACGATTTCAGCTTCGGTGCTTTCTATCAGCGCTTGAAGTTCTGGTACTTTACCAACGCAGCTTCGACAGTTGACAATTACAATACCGATTGCTGCTTGGTCCCCGCATGTCCTGACTTTGCCCCGCACCCGTTGAGGCTGTTGCCCTTTCTGTACTTGCCCAAGGCCATCTAACCTAAAAAACCGCCCAGCCCACGCCACACAACCCCTGCTACCCGTGTAGCCGCTTGTTGCGTGTAGTGGACACCTGACCTATCCAGCGGAACCCGAAACCCCACCACCCTATGGCGCAAGTCGAGGAATCTGCAGCCCACATGGTCGCAGAACCGTCTCAGCCTCTGATTCAGACCCTCCACTCGGCTCTGTACCAAAGGTCCGCAGTCAGTCCTGTCGACGATGCTGCAGATGGTGAGCTCTGCTTTCATCCCGCTAGCGAGACTGGCAGTCTTCACCAAATCAGATAGCCGCCGGAGGCCAGAGAGGATTTCCTCCGATCCATAGCGACACACATCATTGGTGCCGACATGAGCGACCACCTGCAGATGGGTGCACCCTGTACCCTTCATGGCATCCGGAAGGACCCTTTCCACATCTGGAATGACTCCCCCCGGTATGCACACGGAGTGCACATTGGTTTTCTTCCCCTCTCTTGCTGCCATTTCCCTAAGGGGCCCCATTATGCGCCTGACGTTGGAGCTCCCAACTACCAGTAAGCCCACCCTCTGTGACCGCCCGGACCTTGCAGACTGAGGGGCAACCTCTGGAAGAGGACAAGCAGCCATGTCAGGCCGAAGATCAGTATCAGCCTGAGACAGAGCCTGAAACCGGTTCGTCAGACAAACTGGAGAGGCCTTCCGTTCAGCCCTCCGGAATGTTTTTCGCCCCCTGCCACACCTTGAGACGACCTCCCACTCTACCACAGGTGAGGGATCAGCCTCAATGCGGGCAGTATCCCGGGCAACCACAGTCGTAGTCTGATCGGGGGATGCGTGGGACGAGCTGGCCGTCCCTGACAAACCCCCATCCGGACCCCCCACAGTGATGCCCATTGGCAACAGCCTCAAGCTGTGTGACCGAAGCCAACACTGCCTGAAGCTGGGAGCGAACGGATGCCAACTCAGCCTGCATCCGAACACAGCAGTTGCAGTCCCTATCTATGCTAAAAACTGCTTTGCAAAGAACGTCTGAACTAATCTACAGAGAGCGCAAACAAATCGACAAAATTTAAACGGTTATTAAAATACAAGATTGCCTAGTAAATGCAGTAATGCTGCTACTTGCACACTGCTGACACTGCTCGGCGGCGGAAGGAGACTACGCGAATTTACACTATTCAGGTACTAAAACGCGATGCTACAACTCTCAAATACTATAATACGCCCGAAATTTATGAATCAAACAATGCGAGTACCAAAAACACGCAAAGAAATTAAGAATTAAACTATGTAACAAATGAGTGAGCTAGGAGTATACGACTTGCTGCTGCAGCTGCTTATCCAACGGCGGCAGGGAGCACACTGACTGTGACCAACCGACACTGGCCGTTCAAAACAAAAACAGAAGACAAACGACTACGTGAATTTACACTATTCAGGTACTAAAACGCGATGCTACAACTCTCAAATACTATAATACGTCCGAAATTTATGAATTAAACAATGCAAGTACCAAAAACACGCAAAGAAATTAAGAATTAAACTATGTAACAAATGATTGAGCTAGGAGTATACGACTTGCTGCTGCAGCTGCTTATCCAACGGCGGCAGTTGTCAGTTCTTGTTGACGTTAACAGTGGTTATCTTACTTTTTCCACATAGTGAACACAAAATTAAGTACACCCTAGTCACTTCTCTATTGTCAGCATATACATGACCTAGGTAGATAGTGGCCCCAAGATTTTATTTTAGATTTATTAAAAAGAGACTTATCTACATTTCCAAATGTCTATCCCAGCGCACAGTGACCAGGTCCCAGATGCACACTGCTAATCTAATGGCGTCCAGTGGCAACTAAAATTTGCTTTTTAATATTATTGACTGAATTTTAAAATTTTAAATGCTGTCATAATCCACTCCTTAAGAGGTAAAATCTTATGTTAAAGCCTGAACACAGTAAGAACAGTAATGTTGTTAGCAACTGTGTACAGGTCTTGAGGCAGCGTAATTCATGTAAGCAAATATCCAGACTATATTCATCCATTACATGAGAATGAGAGCACTTCAGTGCTTCCAACATACTTTACAAATACTGTAATTTCAAACCTTTTCCAAACTTTTCCTCATTTATGTGCGTAAAGTAAAATGTGTAACACAAACTCATTTGTAAAGTAATCAGAAGTTTGAAGGCGTTTTATACAAGGGTCACTCCAAAAGAAATGCACACTATTTTTGTTAAAATACAGTTTTCATTCTGCATGTGTGAAAGTTTTAGAGTGTGTAGATACATCCTTCCCGCTTGTTTTCAAACTTAGTTCAACTTGTTCCCGTGAGTGTCGCCGTCACAGCATGTCTTCAAGGTGGCTGCTACACTTGACGTTCGTCAGAAGCAACGTGCTCTCATAGAATTCCTGTGCTGTGAAAAAGAGATAGTGGGAAACATCCACAAGAGGTCGCAGTACAGTTAGTCGGTGGGCAAGCAGGTTACGCGATGAAAGCGGGCACGGCAATATTGAGGATTGTCCTCGCAATGGCAGGCCTCGTACTGCACACACTCCAGACAATGTGCAGAGAGTTAACGAATTGGTGACAGACGCGTCACAGTGAACGAATTGTCACGCTACGTTGGGATAGAGGAAGGAAGTGTTTGCAGAATACTGAAAGTGTTGGCGTTAAAAAAGGTTTGTGCCAGGTGGGTTACCAGGATGTTGACAGTGGATCACAAAGAAAAACGGTATGCAGCGAACTTTTGGAACAGTAAGAGAATGGTGGAGATGAAATTCTTGGAAGAACTGTGACAGCCGATGAAACGTGGCTCCATCATTTTTCACCAGAGGAAGAGGCAATCAGTGAAGTGGCATCATGCAAATTCACCCAAGGAAAAAATATTCAAAACCACACATTCTGCTGGAAAAGTTATGGCTACGCTGTTTTTCGATTCCGAAAGACTCTTCCTTGTGGACATCATGCCAAGTGGAACCACCATAAATTCTGATGCATATGCGGCGACACTGAAGAATCTTCAAGCTCGACTGAGTCATGTTCGACCACGTCGGCAAAAGCAGGATGTTTTGCTGTTGCACGACAATGCACGGCCACATGTCAGTCAAAAAACCATAGAAACGATTGCGAGGTGCCGGGGCTAGCAGTGTATTTAACACTAAATTCTAGACTCTACACATGTAAATGATGCTCTAAGCCCCCCCTATTCTAACTCCGACTTTTGCTGTTGCACAAGGATTAAAAAATATGCGCGAACTGACTGTAATCAACCCTGCAAGTGGAGTAGAAAAGAGTTTGGCACCTGCAATAATTTAATTTGATAAATAAGTTAAATAAAGGAAGGTTTCATTAACGTAGTGAGAAATGATAGGTTGTTCTACCGATTAACAGAATGAAAGTTCTGTCCAAAATAACAATATGATTTATTAAGACTAAACACAAAATAATAAACAAAAACACATGAAACATTTATAATACATCAAATTGGCTCAAATTGGATACACAAACAAACACTGTGAAGGTAAGTTGTCCCTAAACTAGATTGTGAGGTTTATGACGAAGTGGTATGTGGAGCCAATTTCTTGCCACTCAAATCTTAAGAGAGACACACAGCTAACCCAACATTAATTGCTGCTACTCAAGACAGAACAAAGTTAGAAAAAGACGAACAGGCGCACTCTGCTGGGCTCTGATTATCACTTAGAAAAATCCCTATCTGCCAGTGCTGCGAACATACATTACCAAACTGTCTTCTTAACTGCCAGAACATGATCTGGCGTACTGGAGGGTTGGTTGCTTCGACGTCCTCGACCGAAAGGCGAGAGCCGACTACCTAGAGCACCCGTACAGGCCGAACACACAACATTCCCGCCCCCACGACAGTGGCCGTGGTTAAACGTTCCAATCAGCAACTCCAAAACCGGCGGAAAATTCCACTCTATTGCCGGAGCACTACCATTCTACCAATGGAGATTCTTGGCGCCAATTTCTGCGCTGATTTTGCTACGTCACGGAGCTATGCCCTGAGCCAGCCAATCACAGTTACTATTTTGCAGAAAGCGCGGGAATTTTCCCGCCACAACCGCCTGGGTACACAAGTCATTCCCACGTCTCGATGGTAGCCCGCCAGAAAGTGTTTTCGCTAAGATTCTGCGAAGTAACGGAACCTCTAGCCCAGCCGCTACTTCAGACCCCTCTGGGCATGTCTTTTGACAATGTCGGCGTCTGCAAAGCATTCACTCGACTTCCTCACACCCGTCGGCTTAACCCTTTCCAGATCAGGAGAGCCCGCCTGTCACCGGACCACCCGGGTGACGAGAGACGCTGCGTGGGAAGTCCGCGTGTGAAGGAATAGCAACTTTTCGCCGCATGCAATTAGAGACGAAAATCGTAAGATAGAAATATGAGAGGGGGCTCATGCCACCTCTCATAGCGCCTACGCCATTTTAGATTGTAATTGGTGAGCGGTTGGCTCATCTAGGAGCAAGGTAGTGAGTCAATCGCCCAAGAACAATCTTACAAACTGACTCCACATGCCGCACTCTATAAAAAAATCACTGCAACTGAAAAATGCAGCTCATAGAGGGAGGATTATTTATGGTGTAGCCAACTTCACCTTCTTAATATGGAACACTAACACTCACATCACACATCCATACCCAGGGAGCTCCTTCCAAACACCGATTCACACAGACATTCACGCTCTAAATATGGCCCGGGCATGTGAGCCAAATATGGAGCAGTTTATTCTTTACAATCAGAGTTGGAGTGCTCCGCAATTAAATGCCCAAGATGTTACAACAATTTGAATCATTAAACTAACCTGAACTCACTCACACATGATACTGTTTAAGTTAACAATCTCTTTTTGTGAGCTTTCAGAATCTAATTACAACCTCCGATTCATTCTGTCTCCCTGCACCAAGAATAACCTTTACAAAATGTTCCCTGAACTGATGGTCCATTCACAATGACAGTGGTGGTATCTGCTTCAGTTTATGGGGACTTCAGGCACACTGTTTGAATACACACAACAATAAATACAAAATACAAAAAAGAACATGGTGTGGAGAACAATACAGTAATTTGTAATAAGAATTACAGTGTAAAACACAAACACATACAAGGTATAACATACATTACAAAAACAACACTAGAGAAAAATTTAAGAAAGAAAAGAAAGAAAAAAACAAGGTTCATGGGGCATCAAGTTGTGCATGCACATTGCACAATGTTCACGACTGTGCTGAGAATGAGGCACTAAATCACATTGTTAGAAATATTCGAAGCACTTCACAAATTCCACAGTACTGACATCACATAGGGCTAAACGTCGGGTGTTGTTGCTACGTTGTTGCAACGGCAATAGGGTATGCTGAAGCATCTGCAGTACTCTGTTGAGATTGGACCAAGACCCACGCATATGATGACGGCAGTACGGTAGGAAGACACAGTGATAGGCTCTCCTCACGTCGATTAATTGTCTCTGAGGTCTACTTCTTGGGATACATCACTAGTCTAGGTCTCTTCTCTCGCTGGACAGTACTTTTACGTTTCCCAATATTGCAGTCCGACGAGGGATGATGGCATGTGGAGTGACTCCACAAGTGTGTGAGGTCATCCATACAGGATCGAACTAGGAGCGACGATTGCTACACCTGCTCTCTAAGAGAGAGGAGAAGTTAGAAATGAGACCATTCATTTGTTAGAGTGTGTGGCACGATACTGCTTTGTGTATGCAGATCGGCCAATGCTAGTGAGTTGTAAAAACCCAAACAGGTGAGTATATAGCGTCCCTTTTTGTCCTGAGGCACATGAGGCGCAGGTTCTGACACGATATGTGATCTTCTTCGTGTACTCACGACAACGTGGTCTGCCGCAGGGAATCCCTCCAAACGACTGCCGCGTCCGGAGAGCTAGCAGGCTGTCGCATGTGGGTCGCATGTCAGTGTCAATGGCCAGCCTCACTTTCGCTTGTGGCCCGGCGAGAATTGTCTGCCGCCTAATCCCTCAGGTATACGGCCCGGTGATTGTCAGCTTGTAGGACCGGATGCTCTCGCGCCCTTCACGTCAGGTGGCGCGCTGACGCTCTCTTCTTGCAGGTAGCCGATGACCTCTTGCTTTTGCTCCGGCTGGCCTCTGCATTGCCACGATAACCGTCATCTGCACAATTCTTACAAAAATCTTATACCTAACTTTTCCCTATGACCTTCTATGTTATAATAAATTTACATAACGATACATTGATGGTCTGTCATTTCAGACACTCTAATTTTAATTTTATAGTTATTTATCTGTAGCTATCATAACAAAATCATGGAAATAATTTATCTTGATATTTGTGTAGAGACCGATCTCACTATTGTACATGGTGTGTGATGCTATATTGGATGAAGAAATAATACTATTAATTATATAGGTCGACAGTAGACATGCTCAAGAATTAACTACCATTTGCCAACGATCTACATTCTATGTCTTTCAATTCAATTATGCTGTTGTGCAGGTCTAAGTTTTACTGTGCTATAAAGAACATGCAACTATGCTACTTTCGCTCGCCCGTCGTCCCTCCATCTCCGGTCTGTGGTTTGGTGACCTGCTATTTAGCATCTCAACAGGCGCGCGCCAAACACTTGTGGTAGAAAACCGCCACAATATTAAGGGTCTAGTTATTGTAAAATCCTAAAGTTTAATTTATCCTAGTATATGGTACTCTCTCTATTATTATTATAATTTTTATTTTATTTTTTTTATACAACACTCTTACATAATTCCTGTCACGCTGAGATGTCTCGCTGCTCGCCGCTATTGACGACAGTGATGTGCGCGCCGTACGACATGGCCTCCGAGTTCTCACTACGCCTCACTGAAACTCCAGAGACTGGGTTAGCCATGGCTATACAAGACAATAAATTTATAGTTGCAACTTCTTTTTCTATGTTATGCAGTATTTGCGATCAAAGCACACCATTCCAGAGGCAATGTAATATGACCAAGCCAGGACTGGTTCCTGTTGAGGATTCAGTCGCCCAACACACGCCAGCTACACAGTATGTCACGAATATCCAAGTATAAGTCCCTGGTTATTCATCTGTGACAGTCACGAGCAGCGCGCTAAATCCCCAACCAGCACATTTGCTTGGTAGGCTTTATGCCCGCATTTCTCTCGTCTAGGGCACCATTGGAGTCAAACGCTCACAGGTTCACCCCGACTTGCAAGACAACGATGCTGGCGCAGCTCTACAAAAAACTATACTGCCCATATTCATCCTCGAAATCACGCAATATACCACAATCTTGCAGTGCACTGACGCGTGCCTGCAAGCATTGGTATGAACGTCTCACGAACTGGTTGTGGCCGCTATGGAGCGTATCACGACTTCTCAGAACGCTTCTAAGAGCACGTTCTTGTATGCGCCCGTTTGTGCGACATCTCGTCACTCATCTTTATCCCTTAACATGGACACCAGATAGGAAAGGACAAAAACATTGCTCATGGAAAGGTAGTGCCTCTTATCGCAAAGACAGAGGAGATCCCGAACATAGACAAAAAAAGTTAACAGCAGTAAATTCTTATGCGAGAAAACGCAGCGTGTTAATACTTTAACAATCTTAATCTATTAATGCAACGATTATTGTTCCCCAAAGAAAGGTTCATATATTTGCCTATTCTACTATGTACACCACTTACACTACTACTATAGCAAGGTTCATGTATTTGCCCATTCTACTATGTACACCACTTACACTACTACTATAGCAAGGTGCATGTATTTGCCCATTCTACTATGTACACCACTTACACTACTACTATTCCACGAACTCCTTTATGTGAGAGATGTGGTGGAGTCCTATGGACTTCTTTCCTTTCAGCGTCTCCAATTCATAAGCATTGTGGTGAGCTGCTCTCCTTATACGGTACGGGCCGTTGTAAACAGAATAGAATTTTTGGCATTTCATTTTTTGTTTGTTCGAAAGTCGGAAAGACTTAACGAGCACCTTTTGTCCAACTTGGAAGTGTCGTAGACGAGCTCCCCTGTCGGCACGTCTCTTCCTGACCTCTGCTGCAGCCCGTATCCTCTTGAGAGCCAAATACACTATGGCTTGGTGCTGCGTTCGCGCCCTTGGTGGGAAGTTTACGACCTCGGTTATCAAGTCCTTAGGAATCCGGTTTTTCAGTACTGTAATGGGTGCCAATTTTGTTATCCCATGGGGTGCCTCATTGATCACCTCCTGGAAGTCTTTAAGGAAAACGTCCCATGTCGTGTGCTGTTTGTTACAGTACAACCGGCACAAGTTTCCGAGTTCCTTAATAACCCGCTCTGCAGCATTCGAGCTCGGATGGTGTGAAGATATAAAAATGGGATCAATTTTACATCCACGCACCGTCTCCTTCCATGTTTTTGACTTAAACTGTGGCCCATTATCAGAAATAATTTTACTCACATGACCAACCTGTGGTAGGAAATCCCGGATTAGGGCTCGTGATACAGTTCGTCCTGTCGCCCTCTTCAGTGGCGTAAAGGTAACGTATTTGGACGTTAGTTCAACAAACACTAATACGTAAGTATATCTTCTTCTTGTTCTTGGCAAAGGTCCCATTAAATCTGTTGCTGCTAACTGTCTTAATTTGGTCGGTACGATTGGGTATAATGGTGCCTGCATGCTCACAGTGGTGTGCTTAGCCTTTTGGCAGTCTTTACACACCGACAGTACCCTCCGTATTCGACGCTCCATGTTTCGAAAGTAACACATGGTCCTTAGCTTGAGATTGCACTTGCATCAAAGTGTCCATAGCTGAGGTGAGTATGCCATATAACCTTGTTTATTAGGTGTTCAGGGATGCATACCCCCCATTCAGTGTCATTGGCATAATTTCGGTGGAAAATTATGCCTTTCCGCAAGAGGTAGAACTGCCTGATGGTGGCGTGTCTTCTGTCTATCCATTTCTGTTTCAATAACACTAGGGCAGGGTCCTTGTCTTGCTCCTTCTTGATGTCCTGCATACTACAGGTAATAAAATTTTCAAAGGCTACTTTCTGCATATAGAAAAGGCAGTAGTGATTTTCCTCCAGATCTTCTTCCATGTTGTGCTCAAATCCGATCGGTGACCGTGATAAGGCGTCTGCAATAATGTTCTGACTGCCGGGGATATATTCTATCGAAAAGTTGTACCGCTGCAGATATGATGCCCACCTAATGAGCCGCCTGTGATTAAGCTTTTCAGTCATCAAGAACTCGAGTGCCTTGTGGTCTGTGTAGACCCTCGTCTTGCGACCAAACAGAAGGTATCTGAATTTTTCAAACGCCCATACAATAGCCAGCGCCTCTAACTCGGTTACTGAGTAATTCCTCTCACTCTTGGCTAGTACTCTGCTACCAAACGCAATTGTCTTCCACACCCTGTTTCCTTCATGTACATAGTCTTGGAACACCATGACACCCAGACCTGAGTATGAACTGTCCGTTACTATGCAAAGCTCTTCTGCTAAATTAGGGTGTGATAGGATTGGTGCTTGTAATAATGCGAATTTTAATGCTTTCCATTCGGATTCGGCCGCCTCATCCCATTCCCAAGGAATCTTCTTTCCTGTAAGTTGATGCAACCTAGGACTGCTCTGAGTTTTGACATGTATAAAGCGGTTGTAAAAATTTATGATCCCCAAGAACCCCCTTAACTGCTTGTTTGTCGTAGGAATGGGAAACTTTTCAATCGCTTCGATCTTTTCGGGATTTGGCACAATGCCCTCACCCGTGATGATATGTCCTAGAAATTTGACAGAGGACGTCCCAAAATTCGATTTTTCGATATTGATAGTCACTCCGTATTCCTTGAATGTCGCAAGGAGTTCACCGAGGACCGCATTGTGCTCTCCTCAAGATTTCTCCGCGATCAGCAAATCGTCCACATAGCTGGTGACATGACGTTTCAAATTATCGCTTAGTATGCCGTCCAGCCCCCGAATGAGTGCGGCAGACGAAATGTTCAAACCAAATGGGAGACGACGAAACCGATAACATCTTCCAAATGCTAAAAAGGCTGTGTACTGTCTGCAATTTGGATGGAGCTCGATCTGCCAGAAACTCGATTTTAGATCAACTGATGAGAAGATTGATATTCCATGGAAGTTTTGTAAGAGTTCCTCTAATCGTTCCGGTCTGTCTGTTTCGGGTTCTATTATGGTATTAATTTCTCGCGAGTCCAAGACTAAACGAATACTACCATCTGCCTTCTCGACTACTCTTAACGGGTTATTATAGGCTGAAGCCGTAGGTTCTATTATTCCTTCACTCAGCATTCGCGTAATTTCAGCTGCTACTTTCTGTCGATATGCCAAGGGGATTGGATAGGGTGGCACACGAAACTGGTTGTGCGGACGTACACGAAATTCATATTGGAAGTTCTTTATTGATCCTGTCTTGGGAAGGAAGACCTCCGTATGTTCTACTAGTAATTTATGAAGTTCTTTGCGGTGGTCGCACCTTATATTGTTTATTGCTTCCACTTTTTCTCCTATTTTCTCCTTTATTTCTCCCATTATTCCGACTTCATTCTCATCCGTGTCCTCTCCCCTACCCGCAACGTCGACCTGTTCTTACTTTCTGTCTTTCAGACACGCATAGTTTATCCGTACACAGTTAGACGGTAGTTGAGCTGGGATCAGCTGGTCGTCGAACTTAATGTGGACGGGATTCCCTTTCCTCAAAACCACTTCACCTCGTCCTAGATCAACTATCGCTTCATGTTCATTTAGTAAGTCCGTTCCTATTATCATGTCTATCGCCAGATTTGGCACGATCCAGAAGTTAGACTCTATTTTGTGTCCTTGGCAGGAGAATTCCAGTCTTGTTTGTTGGGTGACCTCCGTACATTTACCCGCTAATGCCCCTTTTATTTTGGTTTTCTTAACCGATAGAACAGGCCAGTCCACCTCCTGAGAGCACCTCTTGTATACTGCCTCAGATATTGCTGTTATGTAGCTTCCACTATCTATTATCGCATTCATACTCTTTTCAGCTACTGCTACTGTGATAAGAGGCTGCCGATCTTGTCGAGGAGTTGCTTTATGTTCCTCGAGCAGGATTTCTGATAAATCTTCGTAATGTATCATCCGTAGTTGGCCAGGTCCGAGATTACGTGCGAAATTCCGGCGGCCTGTGTTCGCACTAGTCTGGCGTCAATCCCTTGTTAAGCTCCCCCTCCTCTGACGTGCATTAGGATTTGCGGGTCTAGTTTCAATCTCCTGGTTCCACTGTTGTCCTTGGTTTCGCTCTCTCCAATTACGGTCGCTTTGCCGTTCGTTATTCCTCCTATCCCAGATTCCTTGTCTAGATTGACCCTGCTCCCTGACGTTCTGGTTTCCGTGTCTTTGGTTTCCATAACCTTGAATAGCGTAACCTTGACTTCCGTAACCCTGGTTTCCTAACTGACCAGTGCGATTATGCGATCTGTTGTCGTCTTCCCTTCCTGGCCCGTGGAATTTGTTACTTTGCCCCTTCTTCTTGTCCTTTGCGTCTTGTTTATCAAAGACTACTTCGAGTTCGCGCAATAGACTCTTGAATGCTTCTATGTCAGATCCACACTTCCCGACAAGTGTCTGTTGGTACCTAACTGGCAATTTGGAAAAGCAAAATTTAATGATTTCTCCGTTGCTATATGGACTATCTAAAAATTGATTCTTCTCGAGTAAATCATCAAGAAATTTGGTTGCGCTCCTATGCTCAGACACTTCCAGTTCAGGACAAAATATTATTTCCTCATTAATCCTGTCTTGCGTTTCCTTTGACCAGTAGGTCCGCAGGAATGCACCAACAAATTCCTGATAAGTCCGACACGTCACTGCCACACCCCGCATCTTTTCCGCGGCTTGGCCTTCGATGTGTCCACACATGAATTCTAATTTTGCCTGGGATGGCCATGATGCCGGTAATGAATTTGTAAACTGCATCACCCACCTCTTCGGATGCATCGACCCTCCATTTTCTTTGAACTTCTGGAATTTTAGTATCGACAGGAAGTGATTGTGATCAAAATCCTGTCTGATCCTCGCACTGGTGTTGTCACTCGTTTCCGATACTTGCACGTCTGCTGAGTGTCCTGTTCTATCTTGCTGATAACTGTGATGTGCTACCTCTGTATCACAGTGGAAGTGGCACTCAGAATTCACTCTCCTAAGTGGGCTATAATTATTGGAGCTATTACTCGCTGTTTCTGCGTGTGCATTGTTAGTTCCGCACTCGGTCATTGGGCTAGAGCACGGCGGGCTTTTCCTCGGAGACACAATTCTGTGTATTCCATCATTGGTATCCGAGCGCGCAGTGCTCGTGTGCCCGTTTTGCTTTAGTTTTGCTATCCGACTCTCTACTTCTTCCATTCGTTTCGTGGTGTTCGCAACCGCGATATTACCTTGAGTTTTTAAGAATGCTAGGGATTTTGAGTGGGATTGGGTTGTACGTCGCAAGCGCCCTGCGAGTTTAGAAGTTGCTTCCGCGACTTTCATGGCCCCTATTGCTGCCGTTTTGGCCAGGCCTGCTACTTTTTGTGCAGCCATTGACATTTGTTTTACTTCTCCACATTCTTTCTTTATTGTTAGTAATTCCCCTCGTATTTCTCCTATATGCGAAATTATTTCCTGAGTGTCCTTCTTACGCTGTTCGTCAGCTTCTTCCTTCTCCTTCTTACGTTGTTTCTCCTCTTCTTCCTTCTCCCTCTTGCGCTGTTCGTCAGCTTCTTCCTTCTCCTTCTTACGTTGTTTCTCATCTTCTTCCTTCTCCTTCTTACGCTGTTCGTCAGCTTCTTCTTTCATTGATCGTAGGAAGCTCAGAATTGGGTTTACGTCATCTTTTTGATCCTCTTCAAACGTGGGAGATGTAACTCTGGACACCAGGGCGCTAGAGCTCTGACGTGGCCGAGCTAGCCCCTGTCTGCTCTCGTTCGTTTGATTATAAACTTCTGCTACCGTCTCGACTTGTGTGCCTGTCTCTGTTTCATCCTCTACCTCACTATCATAATCATGGCCGCGACGTTGCTCTAAGATCGCGTCCAAATCACCGTCCTCATCAATGACCCTGTCGTCCTGTCCTGCTAAAAAATGTGCCCATCTCATCTCCTAACCTATCCCCGTCAGTAACGTGCCTCTTATCCTTATAGTATCCACTTTTGTTTTAGCTTCACTCACTAATAGTCGTGCCTTACTTCTCGTGATCATTCATGAGAAACAAAATTTATCTAAAATACACACTAAAAATAATCTACTCCCTGTATTTTTACACATAGACATAAAATTTCAACAACGCCTCTCCAACGCTGTAATTATACGCACGATTTGTTGTGGTACAGAAGCCGCACACAAACCCGACAAAGTGTGATGTGATACGGACACACCATCAAAGGAACACAAAAACATTGAACAAAAGAATATATACACTGAAAACAAAAACTGTAATCATGCGCCGCTACTTAAAACTAAACGCGGAACTACCAGAAAAAAACTTGGGTATTAATCAATAAAAAAATTAAGCAAAAAAAATTCTGAGTGTCCCTACTACTAATAATACTTGCTTATCAGCGATTCACAGGAAAGATCCGAGGCTAAGGGTCGCCATTTTATGCGAGGTGCTGGGGCTAGCAGTGTATTTAACACTAAATTCTAGAATCTACACATGTAAATGATGCTCTAAGCCCCCCCTATTCTAACTCCGACTTTTGCTGTTGCACAAGGATTAAAATATATACGCGAACTGACTGTAATCAACCCTGCAAGTGGAGTAGAAAAGAGTTTGGCACCTGCAATAATTTAATTTGATAAATAAGTTAAATAAAGGAAGGTTTCATTAATGTAGTGAGAAATGATGGGTTGCTCTACCGATTAACAGAATGAAAGTTCTGTCCAAAATAACAATATGATTTATTAAGACTAAACACAAAATAATAAACAAAAACACATGAAACATTTATAATACATCAAATTGGCTCAAATTGGATACACAAACAAACACTGTGAAGGTGAAGTTGTCCCTAAACTAGATTGTGAGGTTTATGATGAAGTGGTATGTGGAGCCAATTTCTTGCCACTCAAATCTTAAGAGAGACACACAGCTAACCCAACATTAATTGCTGCTACTCAAGACAGAACAAAGTTAGAAAAAGATGAACAGGCGCACTCTGCTGGGCTCTGATTATCACTTAGGAAAATCCCTATCTGCCGGTGCTGCGGACATACATTACCAAACTGTCTTCTTAACTGCCAGAACATGATCTGGCGTACCGGAGACGAGGGCCGGTTGCTTCGACGTCCTCGACCGAAAGGCGAGAGCCGACTACCTAGAGCACCCGTACAGGCTGAACACACAACATTCCCGCCCCCACGACAGTGGCCGTGGTTAAACGTTCCAATCAGCAACTCCAAAACCGGCGGAAAATTCCACTCCATTGCCGGAGCACTACCATTCCACCAATGGAGATTCTTGGCGCCAATTTCTGCGCTGATTTTGCTACGTCACGGAGCTATGCCCTGAGCCAGCCAATCACAGTTACTATTTTGCAGAAAGCGCGGGAATTTTCCCGCCACAACTGCCTGGGTACACAAGTCATTCCCACGCCTCGCTGGTAGCCCGCCAGAAAGTGTTTTCGCTAAGATTCTGCGAAGTAACGGAACCTCTAGCCCAGCCGCTACTTCAGACCCCTCCGGGCATGTCTTTTGACAATGTCGGCGTCTGCAAAGCATTCACTCGACTTCCTCACACCCATCGGCTTAACCCTTTCCAGATCAGGAGAGCCCGCCTGTCACCGGACCACCCGGGTGACGAGAGACGCTGCGTGGGAAGTCCGCGTGTGAAGGAATAGCAACTTTTCACCGCATGCAATTAGAGACGAAAATCGTAAGATAGAAATATGAGAGGGGGCTCATGCCACCTCTCACGATCACAAAACTCAGATGGACAACACTGAAATACCCACCTTAAAGTCCTGACCTGGCTCCATGTGACTATCATCTCTTTGCGAAACTGAAAGACTCTCTTCGTGGAACAAGGTTTGAAGATGGTGACTCCCTTGTGCACGTGCCAAACAGTGGCTCCAACAGGTTGGTCGAGAATTTTCCCATGCAGGTATAAAGGCGCTGGTTCCAATATGGCGTAAGGCAGTTGAGAGGGATGTAAATTATGTGGAGAAGTGAAAATATTGTTCCTGAAGGATGTATCTACACACTGTAAAACTTTCAAACATGTAGAATAAAAGATGGATTTAAAAAAAATAGTGTGCATTTCTTTTGGAGTGACCCTCGTACATGGGAGTTCAGTTCTTTAGAGAATCGGGGATTTACTGGTTATTCAGTGGGAATGGTACCTAAATTTAAATATTGCAGGCGACCATGTAATGAAGTGGTTACCTAATCTTATTATGTTACACTGACTGAACTTAAATGTTTTAGTCAATAAATATTAATTTCACATATATTTTCCCTGTGGCTTTACTCAAACATGCACAAATCAGGACCACGGAGATTAAGCAAGCATTATTCTCTGACATTAAAAGCAGTTTTCATAAGTAGGTTGTACCACTGTTTATGAATAATACATATGCATGGGCCCAATCTTGGATTCAGTTGCCCGAAATACAATGAAGTGCCCCACCTATGCAATTTGCGTAATATTATAAACAAATCACATCAAACACGTGAACACCACCTGTCAGTATCAAATGCAGCACGAGCTTCGATTCTCGGCCAGTCATAACAAAGCACATTTATGATACGTTCACGTGCACGCCGTGTAATGACGATTTGCGAATCCGTTGCTCTCACGGTTACTATTTTACTACGTGGGCGATCACAAAATGTGGTATATGAACTGAGTGAATGGGTGCATGTTGACTATTATTTTTTTAAACAGTACAAGAATTATAGGGAGGGATGTAGACACTACATTATATTAGTATGTTGGTAATGACAATGTTGCTGCAGATCGACAAATTATAATATTACGACTGTAAGAACATTATGCTTTAAAAAGAAAACAGGTACTACATTACTTTTGAAATTGAGAGCCTGATATTATGTATTTTTCAAAAATTTTTCCTTTGGCCGCACCTCACCTCGTTGCACGATTCCTAGGTGTGATGACGATGAAGCGCGATACTGATATCTGACGATTTTGCTTTGTAAATAACGTCTGCAAACTCCTTACGTGTCTGTTGCAAGTAATGATAATCGTTCCACATTGGGAACAATTTGAAATACGTGGCACTGACGTATTTTAAGGTGCGTCCACACGATGCCTTTTTGAGTTCAACTTTGCGCACGCGCATTAATTTCCAACAGCGCAACAACGCATACGCATTTGTTCGCACTTAATTTCCTGGAAATGTAGGACGTGCGTAATCCGCATTGCTACCCGCCCTCGGTGGGAATCTCTGCGCTTTTTTGTACACGACAGGCAGCTGGTGACCACATGCGTTTGATTGTGTAGTGTCGAGGTTATGCTGTGAAACGATTTGTGTGCAGTAATGTCTGTTGACTTCAAAGGAAGCATGCTTAGGTTTATAGGTGATTACAGACACAGAAAAAAGTCGTGTGAAATGCCGATTCTGAAGATTGTTTGAATAAAAATTCGTAATGTGCTACCCTGAGAGTTACGTATTAATTAAAAAGTCTCCGATCATATTTCTGTAAAGAATAATATACCGTGAATTTCGAAGCAGGAAAACTGAGAAGAATAAGTCAAAAATTTATTAAAAGTTTGTATGAAAACTGTAGACGAATATTCATGCTATGGCGACTTATAAGCACAACCGAGGAGCGTAACACTGTAAAAAAGAAGTGTTGGGGTATCACATAGCTCCTGAACAAATTATAAAAAATAAAAATGAAGCACACTGATGATGCAAAAAACATGAAACTGAGAAACACAACTTCCGTTCTAGTGGATTCTGGCGTCTACGAAATTCCCAAATTTGTCGAGTCTGAAGATGATAATCTTCATGTAATATTTCATGATTAAATAAAAATGACGCATTGGAAATAAATTAACCTTCACACAACGACTAAGAACCTCCCATAAGAATTCCTCAGTTTCAGGAATAACCACTTTTATTTTTGTTTATTTTTTCGTGTCCCGTTGAACCAGTATGCAAGGGATCTGCATGGATATGGAACGAGTCATAATTATACACGAGAACAGTACTTGCAGAAGCTAACAGATAATTTTAATATTATATAGGAACATAATATGCTAATAATTACGAGTCTAGGCATTTTTTACAGTGTGAAAAGGTATAAAACAATCAAATAATAAATTACAATTCTTCCTCATTACAAGCTTCAAATTTGATGGAACTGATATGCTTTGATTTGAAACGAAGAATGAATAATTCAAACGAGTGTATGCGTTGCCAGTTACGAGCTAACAAAATTTTATTGGCACACTTACCGCTGCAGTCCCGCAAGCAGAAAATCTATAATCTCGTTGTGACCTCCTGAAATTTGCAAACAAAACGTTGTCATCACATTATATTTCTTGTGCCTCTGTGGTTTATATATTTCCTTACCTACCAGGCGCATTTCCGTTTTTCTTTTCTGTCGTCTTTTCATTACAATAAACGCAACACAAGCTTCCAAACAAAGATGGGGGTTCATAGTAGACTGCTTGGGCAAAGAGGGAACGTGTGGACACGAGGACGCCCATTCGTGCATGCGTCCCTTCCACATTTGTGTGCATAATCTTTTACTCCCGTACGCCTGCGATTGCGCATGACGAAAGAGCCATCGTGTGGACATACCTTTACGGAGTATATTCGTCTGTACCAAGGAGATTAGTCTGTACAATGTCCTACTCCGTGGCACCTGTGACATAGTTTCATTTCAGTGACTGATACGACACTACTCAAGTCTTATTGGCACCAATGTATAGTCCTTCAAATGTACAAACTGGATATCGTACTCATGCATTGTTTCACCAGTCACCTAACGATTTGCGTTCATTGCACGAAAAAACTTAGTTCATCCTAGCATAAAAGCAGAGTGCACGAGAAAACTTAGTTCATCCTCACATAAAAGCAGAGTGCATAAGTCACAGTTCTGTCAATATTAACCACTGTTTCTCTGTACTTCGCGCGATACGCTGCCCATATTAATTTGAATGTTTTATCCGTGTCAACCACGCCGTTGCGTCAACAATCTGAATTTTTCCCGTCATCAGTTATCGTTCAGTTTCGATAGTCGAAAACAGGTTCTCTTATAGCAGAGAAATATACAAGTACATTGGAATATTTACGTTCTGGAAGCCGTATTATTTGAATGTACTTTCATTTGCTTCTAAGTATAATGAATAGGACAAAATAACAAAGGATAGAAAGTATTTATATAGGCTCCTTATAGCTGTTTCTCTACAGGCGGCCATGTTTGCACTGACACAACATACCAAAATATTGGTTATCTGTTGAAACACAAGGAGATCTCATGCTGTCAAATCGAAAGCACAGCTTGTAGGTACCAGTATTTTAGTGTTTTTAAGTTTGTTGTTAAAATCATTTTGCTCACAAGCTGTGTTGAATAAGTGGAATGATGCTGCACTCTTCAGTAGTCACCCATAAGTAGGAATTGAAACGGAAAGAAGAAAAAAGTACGAGTGCACTATCTATAGGAAAAAAGTGCTAACTACCTACATTCTGCGCTAAATACGATGTAATGATGTCAAGGTGCTCCCTCGCTGTTTGTCGACAGGCGCTCTTCTAGTAAAAAAAGAAATTAAAAAAAAATAGTGTACAATTATGTCGAAAGACTATGGGATGTGTAAACTTTCTGAAGATTACCTGAAAACAATTTTCGTTTAATTATGGTAATAGACGGAAGATTCTCTTTAATTCAGAAGCTTTTTCCCGGCTCTGTAATTATTTTAAGAGCACACAAAAGTTTCCTCGCCAGCCGTAGTGGTAGCCTCTCCGCCCACACGCGGCCGGTGTCCGGTCCGTATAACGACCTCCGGCGTCAGCAGTGCTGCCCCTGCCGTCAGACTGCCCGCCAGACACGGAACGCCCATCGGAGTCGCATTAGCCGGCTACGCGCGGCGTGTATTGAGCGCTACGAGTATCAGCAGCACCACGCGATGTCGTGTGTCCGCACGCAGGGCCAGTTAATGGGCTGCAGCAACAGGCGACTGCTCATTCATTACTGCACTGAGTTCCTGAATCAAACTCGTACGTAACTCGGGAACTAAAAAAAATTGATAGCCCCATGTGTGAGGATTAACTGATTAAGCCGAGGGTGGATTGATTAAGTATTCTAAACAAACATAGTGAATAACATCTTTTTTCTTTAAAAAAAAAATTTGTGTCTTTAAACATGATATAAGGGTGTTACGAAAAGGTACGGCCAAACTTTCAGGAAACATTCCTCACACACAAAGAAAGAAAATATGTTATGTGGACATGTGTCCGGAAATGCTTACTTTCCATGTTAGAGCTCATTTTATTACTTCTCTTCAAATCACATTAATCATGGAATGGAAACACACAGCAACAGAACGTACCAGCGTGACTTCAAACACTTTGTTACAGGAAATGTTCAAAATGTCCTCCGTTAGCGAGGATACATGCATCCACCCTCCGTCGCATGGAATCCCTGGTGCGCTGATGCAGCCCTGGAGAATGGCGTATTGTATCACAGCCATCCGCAATAAGAGCAAGAAGTGTCTCTACATTTGGTACCGGGGTTGCGTAGACAAGAGCTTTCAAATGCCCCCATAAATGAAAGTCAAGGGGGTTGAGGTCAGGAGAGCGTGGAGGCCATGGAATTGGTCCGCCTCTACCAATCCATCGGTCACCGAATCTGTTGTTGAGAAACGTACGAACACTTCGACTGAAATGTGCAGGAGCTCCATCGTGCATGAACCACATGTTGTGTCGTACTTGTAAAGGCACATGTTCTAGCAGCACAGGTAGAGTATCCAGTATGAAATCATGATAACGTGCTCCACTGAGCGTAGGTGGAAGAACGAAACTAAAATGAGCTCTAACATGGAAATTAAGCGTTTCCGGACACATGTTCTCATAACATCTTTTCTTTATTTGTGTGTGAGGAATGTTTCCTGAAAGTTTGCCCGTACCTTTTTGTAACACCCTGTAGGTCCATCAACTTTAGAGGGCATTAATTGGGGGTTTTTGCCTTCTTCCGAAGACTACATCTCCCCACTATAGTCAATCCTGTACAAACCTCCTCATCCTTGCGTAACTGCAGCAACCGACATGATTTTGAACGTTCTTATCCTAGTTAAGCCTTTGTTTCCCTCTAGAATTTTTACCCTATACACTTCCCTAAATTACCAACTTAGAGTGTGTCTAATTAAGTGATCCCTCCTTTTACTCAAACTGTGCCACAATCTTATTTTCTCTCACATTCAATACGGTACCTCCTCATTAGTCATCCGATGTATGCATCTAATCTTTGGCATTATCCTATATCACCAGATATCCAACGCTTCTATTCTCTTCTTGTCTAAACTGTTTTATCGTACACAGATCACTTCAGTACATACCACACAAATATCTTCAGAAAGGACTTCCTAGCACTTAAATTTATAATACGTGTTAACAAATTCCTCTTTTTCAGAAATGTTTTCCTTGCTATTGCGAATCTTCATTTTATGTCATCTCCACTTCAGCCATCGTCAGAAGGTTTGCTGCTCAAATAGTACAATTCATAACTACTCTCATTGTTTGATTTTTTAATCAAATTCCCTCTGCATCACTTGATTTAATTCGACTGCATTTAATTATTTTTGTTGATGTTTACCTTTCGGCCTCTTTCCAAGACTCCATCCATTCTGTTCATTTGGACTTTCAAGTCCTTTGCTATCTCTGTCAAAATTAGTGTGTCACTAGCAAACTTTGAACTTTTAATTTCTTCTCCGTGAATATCAAATCCCTTTCAAAATGTCTCCGTGGTTTCCTTCACGGCTTGATCTATTTATAGTGTTGCGGCCAAAATTTCGAATTTCGCTTTCTTAAGTTTTTGGATAAGACCGAGATTACAGTTACCAGGAAAACGGTTTTCATGTTATCACGTAAGAATTTTCACTTACGCATACGCGTGGCCCAGAACATTATTTACATCCTTCCACGGAGCGGCCGGCCGGGTTGGCCCAGCGGCTCTAGGCGCTACAGTCTGGAACCGCGCGACCGCTACGGTCGCAGGTTCGAATCCTGCCTCGGGCATGGGTGTGTGTGATGTCCTTAGGTTAGTTAGGTTTTAGTAGTTCTAAGTTCTCGGGGACTGATGACCTCAGAAGTTAAGTCCCATAGTGCTCAGAACCATTTGAACTATTTTCCACGGATCGACAGAGTGAATAACGTTTAGTTTTGAGACTGAATGCATAACCACTAAGTGCAGTTAAATAGGAAACGACCCCAAAACAAAATTCTTATCCTAAGATTCCATATACAGTGTGTCCCAAAAAAACACCGAAAGGCTTTAGGGACAGGTTCTTTACACCAAACAAGAAAAAATTCTAGTAAATATGGGCTCTAAAATGCATACGTTAAGAGCTATGAGCACTGGTTAACCTTTGATACTATGAGATAGATCTCTTGCACTACAGGGCTTCACTATCTATATTTTGGGAAGATGTAATATGAACCAAACCAAGAAGAAATGTTCAGTAAACATTGGGTCTAAAATGCATACTTTAAGAGCTGTGAGTTCTTGTTCATCTTCGCTAGCGTGAAACACATTTCTGTTTAAGAGGCGCTCATAGCTCTTAAGGTATACATTTCAGAGCCCATGTTTACTGGACATTTTTTTCTTGTTTTGATGTAAGAAGCCTCTCCCTGAAGGTTGTTCGTATTTTTTTTTTTTTTTTGGGACATCCTGTATATTGGTGTGACGGATGAGGTTTCCGCTTTCAATAACGGTTATATAGCTTACAAAGCCCTCAAACCTGGGAGGGTATGTTTGTGGAAGCAGAACTTGGTGCATTGCAGCTCAATAAATTTTAATATAATGTTAATAAAAGCTATGAGTATAAATATATGAAGATTGTGAAGTTCATCACTTTAATATCATCATTTTGTAGGAGCACTGGGTTCCATTGGTTAATATGGGTACGCTTCTCAGGAGGAAATGGACAGATAACAAGCTCCAGCATGACACACAGGTGGTGGACAAAACTATGGACACACAAAAAAGAAACACATTTAGCCGGCCGGTGTGGCCGTGCGGTTATAGGCGCTTCAGTCTGGAACCGCGTGACCGCTACGGTCGTAGGTTCGAACCCTGCCTCGGGCATGGATGTGTGTGATGTCCTTAGGTTAGTTCGGTTTAAGTAGTTCTAAGTTCTAGGGGACTGATGACCACAGATGTTAAGTCCCATAGTGCTCAGAGCCATTTGAACCATTTGAACTGGAAGTTCTAACTCGAAAGAAGGTCCCTGGAGTAGACGACATTCCTCCATAATTACTGAAGTTCTTGGAAGAGCCAGCATGACAATACTGCTGGACTTGGTATGTAAGATACTGAGACAGGTGAAATACCATTGGATATTAGAACAGCTTCCAAGAGTGTCGGAATAGTTGAGTACAGGTCCCGTATGGTTTTCAGGGGAATCTTATACTATCCTTCCTGCAAAATAGTAGCAGGTTCAGGTAGCGATGGTGGAGGTGTATAGCAATTACGCACCATTCTCTTCAGATTGGACGCAAAGACTCAATAATCTTGAGATCTGGTGATTGTGATAGTCATGGGCATTTGACAAGTCATCCTCGTGTTCACAAAACCAGTCATGCTTGATGTGAGCTGTTTGAACTGGGGCCCTGTCGTCTTGGAATGAAGCATCCCATTAGGGAACCATTGTACCATGGTATGGGCCTAATCAGCCAAAACGGTCACATAATCCTTAGCAGTAACGCGACCTTGCAGAGTAACCATGGGGCCCATAGAATACCGCACAGTAAGACTGCCCAAGTTGTCATTGAATCCTGACATGTTTAGCCCTTGGGATGTAAACTCGGCCAGATGTTGCAAACAGTGTGAAACAAGACTCATCCGACCAAATGACTTTCTACCACTGCTCCAAGTCCAGATTTTATGTCTTCGGTACCACGTTTTCCTGTTATGGATATTTGCATCACTGATGAGTGGTTTTGAAATTCGAGCTCGCCCTGCAGTTCTCAGATTATGTAGCTCCTTTGTGTTGTTTTGTTGCCTACAGAATTTACGAGTGTGACATTCAATTCTGCAATGACTTTTACAGCTGTGTATGTGTGTATTGAACTGGGGACCTAGAAGCGACAGAGAGGCTTTGTCCCGCCATAGCCCTCATTGGTTCACAACCCTACAACAGGCCACAGCAGTCCACCCACCTCACCGCCGCCCCGCACCGAACCCAGGGTTACAGGCCGCCTCATATCCCATTGTCCACATGCAGTCCCCAGGCCAGAGTGTCACTCAGTGCTAGTCGCTGCAGTGTACGCATGTCTCAGGAATGGTGCCAAGTCGGACTCAATGCCTAAGAGAACTGCCCAGCTGTTGAGGGGATCTGGGGATGATTGGAATGATAGGAATTCGGATTTTCCCAGATGCCCATTGCCAACACTAGTCACTGTGGGACTTACACTCCTGCTGCATGCAAGAAGCGACTAGGCAGTGGGCTGGAACTTTTCATTCTATCTGCCGCTTGTGAGAGCCCAAAGCCAAAAATCCCCATTCGTTCCAGCCATAGGCTACCTCCGCCGTGCTCCCCGTGTAACAGATGATGGTGTCATAGAATCCAGCCACATATTTATCACTTTATTTACAATTAAATATTACGATTGCAGCCCCAACCCTAACGAAATCCGACAGTGAGCCAAGTAACAAAAATACCTCCTCATGGCCAGCGTAGCTCTGAAAATATCGATATCTATATCCTTCTTATGACTAGACATATCTTTCACCCCCTTAAGGTTATTGGTGCATTGAAACCACAGTCTCCCACGTCATATCCATACCCCCTTTATGACCCGACATGTCTTCTTTGTGTTGTGTCTGTGCCTTCTTGTAATGTTTTGTGGTTCCTGGCTGGATAAGGAGAGAGTGGTATGATAGATCGGTGGCTGGTTTCCTCTTACTGCAACACAAAACGCGCATATGGCTAAATTAGACTTTATTACAGGAATCAAGTGAGTACTTCAGTGATGTCAAATCTGATATTCTGTGGTTATCAGCAATCAAATAACATTTACTATCTCTTGAATCTTGTCAATATCCATACCACAACTATTTAGAATGACTAACTTTCCCTCACAGCTAGCTAAGCTGTGAGGCACGACTACCACTGTGGAAGATTAAAGCACAATACGATGTATTGAGGTTCAATGCATACTGAGTCTTGATGCGACATACTGAGGTACTGAGATTGAGAGATTGAGACAGCTTGGTCGGCGATGGCGGCCTATAGGCGCGTTGTCCAGGGGGCTTTATTGGCGCATGGGCTGGGACGTGTCTTTATCATCTCTTGTCATAGGCACACCTAGTTCAGTGTCTGCACCTGCTATACAGTGTTTCCTAGTGCCGACCGGTGTGCTGGTGAAGGCGTACGTCAGCACATTCCTCCCCCTCCCGCCCTCAAACGCCGCACCGTTGCCATGTACTGGAGATGCAAACGACAGCGGAGGGTGGGGAGGCAGGAAGCTGGACATAGAGATGTGCCGGGAGCCATAGCTGTGGAGGACAGCATACTCTCGGCGGTAGCCCGCCATCTGGCTTGCGAGAGCAAAGGAACGTCCCCACAAAAACACTGTTCAGCATACACATCCAGTTCTGAGGGCGTCTCTTGGAGTGATGACAGCGACGGCAACAGCAATGGCGGGTTCATTTCCATCGGGTCGGAGAGCAGCAACAGCAGAGGCGAGAGCGTGACGCACATTCGCTTGCTCTGGGGTGCCGTGGTGACACCAGCAGGCGGCTGCGAAGGCTGCGTGGTCCTTTGAAGTGGTGAATCTGGGGACGAAAAGCAGCAGAATCACAGAGCAAACCACAAATGCAAATTTGATTCTGGTGACAGCTCTGCAGACCATCGGGACCTGCAGTTAGGTACCTGTATATGCCAATGCGTTTCTGGATCTCGCCTCGCTCTCAGCGTTGATGACGGCCGAAAACACTGTAAGGACATGATCATTAGGTGCGAAGCGATACTTCTAGACCAGGGCCGGCCAAACGCTGCACAGTGTGCAGACGTGCGGAAGTGCTGCACATGTGCGCACGAGTGCGACAGCGAGCGACAGCGACATCTGTTGTTAGTCATGTGTCCTAAATGAACGGCGGCGGCTCCTCTTCCCTGTTTATGTGGTACAAGCAAGAGCGCAACAGTCCCAGTCTCGTTTACCCCTGGTGACAGTAACTTTAACAGAGAAGTCCTGAAAAATGGTAGGTACTGTGAAAAAGCAAAGAACGGAAGATCTATGTTCTCAGTCGTTTTGATCAAGCATCAGTGATGAAAATCTCCCGCAACTGCTTGCGTTTGTCAATGAGCCGTGCTTTTTGTAGTGACGTAACAAGACTGTTACGCCACACGGTAGTAGCCGAAAGAAAGGCACGCGTACACACACGCCGACGGGCGTCAAGTCTGGAACAGGATAACTATTGAATGGTAGCAAGAAAAGTACGTAGCTGCTTTATACTTAACTTTACTGTCTCCTTGTGATACATCTCTCTTGACTATACAAATGCGACTCGTAAGATACATGCACTGTTACAATTGGCGCCTTGCTAGGTCGTAGCCATGGACTTAGCAGAAGGCTATTCTAACTGTCTCTCGGCAAATGAGAGGAAGGCTTCGTCCGTAGTGTCGCTAGCAATGTCGTCCGTACAACTGGGGCGAGTGCTCTATCGTATCTCGAGACCTGCCTTGTGGTGGCGCTAGGTCTGCGATCACACAGTGGCGACACGCGGGTCCGACATGTACTAAATGGACCGCGGCCGATTTAAGCTACCACCTAGCAAGTGTGGTGTCTGGCGGTGACACCACACTTTTGTGCCCGATATTAACTATATCATTTCTCATGACCAGTGATAAACGTGTTTGGATTTATTCCTTTCATAATTAAAAATTATTGTTTACTAACTGTGCATTATTGCCTCATTCTGCTCCATGTTACATTATTATCAGGAAAATTGGTCATTAAACTGATTGTTGTATACTTACATTTAGGTTTTTTATTTTTTATTTTTATTTTTTTTAATGTGTGAAGGGCTACGCTCAGCTGAAGTCGATAAAACATAACATTCATCTAATTGCCGATTATTATGCAGATTTCAGACGGAACTGATGGAAGATGTAGCAATAATGGTACAGGTCATTCTGCGGTTGTCATTCTGTTCAGAGGTCAGTGAGACAGAAATTATGTGGGTGTAACTGAGGGCACCGAGAATTAGCTATAGGAAACCTTGCATTGGTTTAATGTTATTTGAAATCATGACTAAGGTTCGTTGGAAGTCGCTAAGTGCTCTCTTTCTTAAATACTAGATCAAAAACATTACGCGTATGTACGTGCCGTCAGTCAAGTTGCCTTAATAAAAACCCACAGTTGTTAACTGTATTACTTCTCTTACTGGTTTAAACTGTTAACATAAAAGTAGACGTCTCAATGAGTAGACTGTGACAGTATTTTAAATGTTTAATACGGGAAATAGCTTCCCATGGTTGGCTTGCAAGCTGTGGGAAGAGCACTAGAATGCACCGGTACAGAGTATCTCAGCAAGTGGATAAAGCGACATCTGTGCGTAGAAACATGCACTACATGAACGCTGGCGACTGCGGCGTGCACGCTGTGACCCGGAAGTTGCACATGTGCAGCAGCACCGCACGCGTTCAGAATTTCTGGCCGGCCCTGTTCTAGACCGTCGGCGGCGCCGGTTGCTGCGGTGGGTGGAGCAAGTGAAGCAGCATGCGATGGCGGCGGCCATGTAGAAGTTCCTCCGGTGATGGTCCGTCGCGTGGGTGGAGCGATAGGAGGCGATAAAGAGTTGTAGCGTAGTTCCAGCGAGTGGGTGGTGCGAAGCTTGACCAACTGCTGTTTAAAAGTCCGTAAGAAGCGTTCTGCTTCTCCATTGGACTGAGGAATGCCATTTCGTTCACAAAACTATCCAAGGTCATGTGACGTGAATTGAGACAATCCTTCAAAGCACAAAAAAGAGGCCAACACTTGAGTGCTACGTGACGTGGTAGAGTTCTTCACAGGCACCGCAAATGGAAACTTGCTAAAAGAGCCTACCACTATGAGCCAACGAGTGTTCCAAAATAGTCCTGCAAAGTCTATGTTCACTTGTTGTCATGGCGATGGAGTCTTAAGCCAAGCTGCGAATATCTGTGGCGGAGCTGGCTGGTTGTCCGCGCATGCGCGTCACTGACGTCGATTCTGTGTGGGCGTCCATGCCCTGTCAAGCACAGTGCCGGCGCGCTAACCGTTTGGTGCGAATAGTTCCCCAATGTCCTTGGTGAAGCAGTTGTAACACGTCCTTTTGCAACACTGTGGGAATGAGCACACGCGGTTGTCCACTGTCAGATTGTAGTAAGATCACACCTTGTTCTACTGAAAGGTTATGCCGACGAGCAAACTATCGGCTCACTAAGAGTTCTAAATACTGTTCAATGAGCGAGGCCAAGAGGCGCGAATGTAATGCAACAAAATCTTCAGATCAGTGTCCACTTCTGTGGCCTGTGCAATTTTTCTACAATTTTGTGGAAAAGATTGCAGCAAGGAAGAGTCCTGCGTATCGATCTGGCAACAAGATGTGTTGGAGGAATCAAAATCAGGGTCGGGGGTGATCGGAAGATCGGCAAGGGCGTCAGAGTTGCCATGCTTTGCCGTAGGTCTATAAACAATTTTGTGCTGATACTGGGATAGAAGTAAAGCCCAACGTTGCAATTTCAGAACAGTACGCGTAGCAACCGACTTTGACAGATGAAACAAGGACTGAAAAAGGCTTGTGATCTGTCACTAAATAGAACTTGCTACCAAACAGATACTTATGGAATTTTGTCACACCATACACAATCGGGAGAGCTTCTTTTTCAATTTGTGAATAAGTGCACCGAGTTTGAGGCAACAACGTTGAGGCAAAAGCAATAGGTCTGCCTTGTGCACCAATTCTGTGCGAAATCACAGTCGATTCCGAAGAGGAAGCGGCTATTTACAAAATCACTGGTTTTGCAGGACCAAAATGTACTAAACATCTGTCACTGAGCAAGGCGTTTTCAAGTTTCTAAAATGCGACGTCTTTTATCCAAGCGAAAGGCATATTTTTCCAACACAAGCGATGCAATGGAGTCGCGATTTGTGAAGCGTTCGGAATGAAACGAATGTGGTGTGTCAACTTGCCTAGCACTGACTGCAGTTCAGATACATTACCTAGGAACAGGCAGGTCACGGATGGTAAGCAGATGAGATTGGAGGGGATGCACACCCTTCCTATTACATGACGTAAGTACTGTAATTCTGTCTGAAAAAAGTCACTTTTCGAGACGACACTTGAGTCCTGCATCTGGCAACACTCGAAAAAGAGTACGCAAACTGGCAATGTGTTCCTCTGGCGTACGATCTGAGCCGACAGTATTGTCAAGGTAGTTCGAACAGAGCGGCACTTGAGCAGTCAGCTGTTCCAAGTGACGAAAAATGGCGAATGCGGAAGCACTGCCGAAGGTCAAACGTAAATACGTGAACAGTTCTTCGTCTAGTGGTATTCGCAAATAAGCATCACGCAAATCTGTCTTAGAAAAATAACAGACTGCGCCAGGCCTGTCCGTAAGTTCCTCAGGGCGAGGCAATGGGGAAGTGTCAATTATTGTCTGTGGATTGACTGTAGTTTTGAAGTCGACTCAAATGTGAATGCGACCAGAAAGTTTGGGCATCAAAACCAATAACTTGCGTACTGACTAGCTTGTGTTGAAGCAGTCACACCATTGTCTTGCAATTCTTTTAGTTCACTGGCTACTTTGTCTCATAAAGCAATGGGAACGGACCGAGCCCGGAAAAACTTAAGCTGTGCATTGTCTTTCAGGGTAAAGTGCGCTACAAAATTATTAGCTTTTCCAAGTCTATCAGGAAACAGTTCAAGAAATTCCTTAAGCAAGCTAGCTACACTGTCTTTTGGATTAGAAGCACTCATTGAAAGAACATTGTCTTGGATGCTAAGGGCAAACAAGTCGAACGAATTTAAGACAAAAATATTTTCACTGACTCTTGATTACAGTACAATAAATTCCACTGTCCTAGTTTGAGATTTGTAAGTGGCAGGCAAATTACACTGACCTAGTACTGGGCCGGCCGGAGTGGCCGTGCGGTTCTAGGCGCTACAGTCTGGAACCGAGCGACCGCTACGGACGCAGGTTCGAATCCTGCCTCGGGCATGGATGTGTGTGATGTCCTTAGGTTAGTTAGGTTTAATTATTTCTAAGTTCTAGGGGACTGATGACCGCAGAAGTTAAGTCGCATAGTGCTCAGAGCCATTTGAACCATTTGTCCTAGTACTGGGATTTCCTATCCGTTGTATGCAGTGAGATGCGTGCTAGTTTTTGACAGGAGTGGTGAGCCTAGCCGTTCGGACGTGGCACGATGAATCAGAGTTACAGAAGCACTTGTGTGCAATCGGAAGTCAACATGACGGCCAGCAATTTGTAGTGTTACAAATAGTTTGTTGGAATGGCGTCGCACTTCACTGGGGCGAGATGAGGGCACAACCTTAAGCCTAATTTACACGACAACATTGGGTTGCGCCACTCGTTGCGTGGAATAAGTTGCACGCAATTGATTTCATATGTGACTGTAGACACGGTGTCACCAGTATACACTTCAGTTTCATCGTTTTGTGGGTCCCTGAGTCGTGTCTGAAATGAAAGTTTTGGCAGCTCCACATCGCACGGGTTGTGATGGAGTTAAAGCTTGGTTCGTGGAATCACTGCATAAAAAAAATTAAGAAACGTGTTTCGATTCGTGACTGGATGAACAAAAGACGTCAGCTCGGTTGCTCAGCATCCTTGCTGAAATGATTTATAATGCAAGATCCAAGAAGTTCTTTTAATTATCTTAGAATGTCACCGGAACTGTTCACGTTTCTTCTAAATAGAGTTAATTATGCGATAAGGAATACAGGTTCTGTAAAATGCATGAAGCACTTTCGCCAGAACAGAAATTACATATCATATTGCGTGCATTATAATCGAGGACACTCGGAATGCTATAAGATACCGTTTTAGTTGATGATGATGCTACTTCATTAACACCAATAATTATTAACATTAACAGTAATAATTATTAACATTAGCAACAATAATTACTCGAAGCAGGCCGCATTAAGGGGAGAATGGTTTGAAAACTACTCTCTTGAAGATAGATCTTTACAGTGGCAATATTTCAAAATCGTTACATGTGTGAATGGGGAGCACTGCAGCGACGTTTTAAACAGATGAATACTGAATAAAGAATGCAGCTTCTTGAATTTGTATAGCCTTCCCTCCTGTCAACAATATTCCTTAACGAAGAGTTAGCCAACTCTAACGATGAGATTTTAGTCTTGTAGACGAGAGCATTGCCACAGCTAGAATTACACTTGCTTGTATGTTTCTTAATTCAGTTGTAAATGTGCTCCTAACTCAGTGAATCTTGCCCTGCAAATGGTTCAAATGGCTCTGAGCACTATGAGACTTAACATCTATGGTCATCAGTCCCCTAGAACTTAGAACTACTTAAACCTAACTAACCTAAGGACATCACACAACACCCAGACATCACGAGGCAGAGAAAATCCCTGACCCCGCCGGGAATCGAACCCGGGAACCCGGGCTTTTGCCCTGCAGCTCAGCTATTGTCAAACCATCTATGTTATGTCGACATACGACGGTCTCAGCGGCAGCAGTATGTTGCTTATTTTTGTAATCAGGATCACTGAAATCCCACAAACACCTACGCAAGCATAGGTATCCAAAAAGCGAGCATTATTCTCCGTTCCCCACTTCATATTTCAGTTTTCCTACACCCTATGAACACACATAAACTCAAAACTCATGCAGCTAGTGTCGCCAAAGTTGGAACTCGCCGAATGTGTTTAGTTTCACCAACGAGTTGCGCAAACGCGCGGCGCTCATGCACAGTGGCCAGTAGCGCAGTTGCCTGCAACCTAGTGTCGTCGTGTAAACTAGGCTTTACGTTATGTGGTGTCACCGCCAGACACCACACTTGCTAGGTGGTAGCCTTTAAATCGGCGGCGGTCCGTTAGTATACGTCGGACCCGCGTGTCGCCACTATCAGTGATTGCAGACCGAGCGCCGCCACACGTCAGGTCTAATCTAGAGAGACTCCCTAGCACTCGCCCAGTTGTACAGCCGACTTTGCTAGCGTATGGTTCACTGTCTACATACGCTCTCATTTGCAGAGACGACAGTTTAGCATAGCCTTCAGTTATGTCATTTGCTACAACCAAGCAAGGCGCCATATTCAGTTACTATAAGAAATATCTTCAAGAATGTATTCTGAACAGATAATATTGTGAATCATGTACCGTCAAGAGCGACGTTCATCATTAATGGATTAAAGTTAAGTATCAAACTAATTACGTCCGCTTTCTGAATTCTCATTCCTTGTCATGTTCCAGACCTCACGTCAATATACACTCCTGGAAATTGAAATAAGAACACCGTGAATTCATTGTCCCGGGAAGGGGAAACTTTATTGACACATTCCTGGGGTCAGATACATCACATGATCACACTGACAGAACCACAGGCACATAGACACAGGCAACAGAGCATGCACAATGTCGGTACTAGTACAGTGTATATCCACCTTTCGCAGCAATGCAGGCTGCTGTTCTCCCATGGAGACGATCGTAGAGATGCTGGATGTAGTCCTGTGGAACGGCTTGCCATGCCATTTCCACCTGGCGCCTCAGTTGGACCAGCGTTCGTGCTGGACGTGCAGACCGCGTGAGACGACGCTTCATCCAGTCCCAAACATGCTCAATGGGGGACAGATCCGGAGATCTTGCTGGCCAGGGTAGTTGACTTACACCTTCTAGAGCACGTTGGGTGGCACGGGATACATGCGGACGTGCATTGTCCTGTTGGAACAGCAAGTTCCCTTGCCGGTTTAGGAATGGTAGAACGATGGGTTCGATGACGGTTTGGATGTACCGTGCACTATTCAGTGTCCCCTCGACGATCACCAGTGGTGTACGACCAGTGTAGGAGATCGCTCCCCACACCATGATGCCGAGTGTTGGCCCTGTGTGCCTCGGTCGTATGCAGTCCTGATTGTGGCGCTCACCTGCACGGCGCCAAACACGCATACGACCATCATTGGCACCAAGGCAGAAGCGACTCTCATCGCTGAAGACGACACGTCTCCATCCGTCCCTCCATTCACGCCTGTCGCGACACCACTGGAGGCGGGCTGCACGATGTTGGGGCGTGAGCGGAAGACGGCCTAACGATGTGCGGGACCGTAGCCCAGCTTCATGGAGACGGTTGCGAATGGTCCTCGCCGATACCCCAGGAGCAACAGTGTCCCTAATTTGCTGGGAAGTGGCGGTGCGGTCCCCTACGGCACTGCGTAGGATCCTACGGTCTTGGCGTGCATCCGTGCGTCGCTGCGGTCCGGTCCCAGGTCGACGGGCACGTGCACCTTCCGCCGACCACTGGCGACAACATCGATGTACTGTGGAGACCTCACGCCCCACGTGTTGAGCAATTCGGCGGTACGTCCACCCGGCCTCCCGCATGCCCACTATACGCCCTCGCTCAAAGTCCGTCAACTGCACATACGGTTCACGTCCACGCTGTCGCGGCATGCTACCAGTGTTAAAGACTGCGATGGAGCTCCGTATGCCACGGCAAACTGGCTGACACTGACGGCGGCGGTGCACAAATGCTGCGCAGCTAGCGCCATTCGACGGCCAACACCGCGGTTCCTGGTGTGTCCGCTGTGCCGTGCGTGTGATCATTGCTTGTACAGCCCTCTCGCAGTGTCCGAAGCAAGTATGGTGGGTCTGACACACCGGTGTCAATGTGTTCTTTTTTCCATTTCCAGGAGTGTAGTTCTTCCCTCCTCACGATAGCCTGCTTGAGCTAAAACCCGTGCATTTCGGCCTCCACTCGTAACACGGTGTTCGCTCTTCTGCTAACACAAAACGTTAATTATTGCTAGAACCTGTAGTCAGGTTTGAAAACACTGTATTCACAGAATGTGCACGAGACCTGTTGTGAGAGCTGTCAGATTAGACGTTCTTTTGCTGTTGGAAGCAAACTGCCTGGACAGAGATTAGATTAATACTTGTTCCATAGATCATGAATACGACACTTCGTAATGGTGTGGAACGTGTCAGGTTAATAAAAGATGTCTGTACAAGATATTACATTACACAAAATATTGCATGACACTAATGTTTAAGTCGGTTTTTTTCCCCTCCCTTAATTTATATCTAAAAATTCAGCCAATGAGTAGAAGGAGTTGTCATCTAGAAATGCTTTTAATTTATTTCTAAATCTTGGTTGGCTATCTGTCAGGCTTTTGATGCTGTTTGGTAGGTGACCAACGACTTTTGTGGCAGCATAATTTACCCCTTTCTGTGCCAAAGTCATGGCCTATCTTTCCAAATGAGTAACATGTCGCGTTGCGCGTCGAGCACTCTTGCCACTTACGGCGAGAAAAACAGCGAGGGCAAGACTTCACTGGATTTACTAGGCCGTTGCGCGTCCGTGTGCTCGGTCGTTGTGGCGGCTGAGCGGGGCGGTCGCGGGCAAGAGGCGACTCGACCCGACAAACCGAGAACTGATCAAATTTATCGGCGGCTATGGCACCGGAATCGAATTGTTCTAGTACTTGCAACAGTTGACGGGGCGAAGGATCTGAGTACTAGAGAATCTGTTCTCTAATTCTGCTATCTGGGACATTGTATATGATCGGATCACGGATCATCATGTCACTATAAAAGTTGCCACAACTACACTTGAATTTACACTTCCTAGTGAGACCAGGTAAGTCGGTATACCACTGACGGTTACGTTATGTTAACTGGGGACCTAGAAACGACGGAGAGGCGCCGTCCCCGCCGCAGCCGGAGTGGTCCGCAATCCCACGACGACTACCGCAGTCCACTTCACCCCTCCGCCGCCCCACTCCGAACCCAGGGTTATTGTGCGGTTCGGCCCCCGGAGGACCCCCCGGGGAACGTCTCACACCAGACTAGTGCAACTCCTATGTTTGCGTGGTAGAGTAATGGTGGCGTACGCGTACGTGGAGAACTTGTTTGCGCAGCAATCGCGGACATAGTGAAGTTGAGGCGGAATAAGGGGAACCAGCCCGCATTTGCCGAGGCAGATGGAAAACCGCATAAAAACCATCCACAGACTGGCCGGCTCACCGGACCTCGACACATGTCCGCCGGGTGGATTCGTGCCGGGGACCAGGCGCTCCTTCCCGCCCGGAAAGTCGTGCGTTAGACCGCACGGCCAACCGGGCGGGCCACCACTGACGGTACGCCAGTTCTGGTTTTTTCTTAAGGCGAAAGAACTAAAATCTGGCTGCCGCGACCTGAATCTGCAGTCCATAATACTTACTTAATGTACCTATTACTTCATCATAGGAGAAGGCGTAGGAAGACAACGTAGGGAAGAGATTTTGAATAAAGCTAAACACAAGGGGTCCCACGACGGACAGGAAATAATGGGATTTCACAGTACCTTAAATTCGATGGACTTGGAACTGATCCTGGGACTGTGTCAGATGTTCGAGCCATTGCTCTTCATTTTCATCGAAGTGCCGAAACGTTGGAATGTTGGTTAGGTGCCACTTGTTGCATCGGTTGGTTGATTGGTTGGGCAGCCAGCGCAGCTTGTGCGCCAAGTAATTGCTGTACAGCAGACAGTGATGTGGCGATTTTCTGGTTCTGAAACTGAAAAATCTGATTTAGTTCCATAGCAGGAGCAGTCTGCAGCTGTGGCGCAGGGGCAGGGGGTGGAGGGGGCGGGATAGCCATTTAACGCCAACAAATCACAGCAAACATGAAAAAAGAAATAGAAAAACAATGTGCAAAGCCTCTGAAAAGAGAAATAGATTAGTTCTGCTTCTCTCCTCCTGTAATACATGCAACAACAACAACAAAAGAGCAAACGGAATCACTGTAACGACAGCTGCCCTGCAGCAACCTGGAACACATGAAAAGCAAACAAACCTTGTCGATCAGGCTTGTAGTCACTTGTTGTGGCTGTGCCTTCTTGTAATATTTTGTTTTTCCTGGTTGGATGAGGAGAGGATGGTATGATAGGTAGGTGGCCGGTTTTCTCTCACTAAGACGCAAAATACACACGTTAAAATACACTTTATTACAAAAACCAAGTGAGTACTTCACTTTAGTGACGTCCAATCTGACGACCTTTGGTTAACAGCAATCAAATAAATGTAATAGTTCTTGAATCTTGTCGTGTCCAGATCACAACTTATGCAGTCAAAAACGTTCCTTCACAATTAGCTAAGCTCCGAGGCGACGACTATCATTGTGGAAGACTAGAGCACAGTGCGACGTATTGAGGTGCAGTGCGAACTGAGTCCCGAAGCGACGTACTGAGATTGTGACAGTTCGGTCGGCGGCGGCGACCTATATGCACGCTGCCCAGGGGGTATTATCGGCGAGTAGCCTGGGGCGTGTCTCGGTCTTCTCTTGTCATACGCGCCTAGTTCAGTGCCTGTTATACAATGTTTCCTAGTGCCGACCGATGTACTGGCGAAGGCGTACGCCAGCACACTTTGCACATGTCGAAACAATGGCCACAGTAATTTTACACCCCAACACAAAGTTTATAAGCCTGCCGATCACGGCGAATCTGTCACACATCCCCTACTAAGTATAATACTTCGATAATAACTGAATGCTGATGGTCTCAGACAATACTGAGAGAAAACACGCTATGGCTGGACGTGCTTCATTTGCTTTATTGCCAGTGGTACTAGTGTGTCTTAGGAAGACAAACGTAATCGTCTTATAAGCGATCAGATGTTAAGAATATGATCTTAACGGCCATGTTGTTGCCACCCTGCATAAAAATCGGTCTTGGTCCTACAGGCACATCCAAGTATGCTAATGATATCCATGTTGAAAACTATACATGCGTTATAAATCGAGGTATGTTATTGCTTCCAAATGAACACGTTTTCCACACAAATACCACGGCATTGTATGTAGACGGTGATCATGGGGTGTGTATTAATATGCCTAAAGTGGGGGTGCACATCTCCAGGGGTGTACGCTCGTAATAAAATCACCCTTATCACCGAATTTAGAAACTTATTCAGGTAAGGAACGTGGTATTAAGCCGGTATTTGCTACTCCCTCTTGCCAGTGCTAGATTTTTCCAATGCTAACAAACAGTATTTGTAATGCAGTCTATCTTGATACCATTTAGATAGTGTAATAGAGGTTCTGCAATATACACACAGGGTTGTGGGCGAGGAAGGGTGATGGTTGACTGAGAATGATCACATACAGTAGATGGCGTGCTATGTGAGGAATCCCTTAAAAGATACAACGCTACATTGAGGTCGTAAGAAATGTACCAAATCCAACGACGAATACCTTGGCTTTTCAGATCTATAGTGTTTCACTTACTGGTAGAAATTCTGGCTCCGATTTGGAACCACGTCTCTCCATTCAACCACATACTTACGTTGAATCCTGTGGATATGTCTTTTAATAATTACATCCACTGGTGAATCATATTTGTGGCACTCTCATATCTCGAAACGAGTCACCTTTTTCGAACCTATCTGTTAAGGACCCCGTACAGCAAAACTCCAGCATGGTCTTACACAGTCCTTTTGCATCTTGTAACTGTTTCCCAGTCTATGCCTGCTCTCCCTCAGCTTTGTTCACGTGATCGTTCCAATTTAAGTAGGAAATAACTGGAAATCAAAGAACACTATATCTAAGGCCTTGTGCATCCTGTGGAGAAACAGAGTCAGCTGAGTTAATGCGACAGGACCATGTTTTGACCACTCGGTGGAAGAGACAACATGTTGTCATAGCTCTGCCAGCCATGTACAATGTGTAAGGCCAGTGCCAAACGAAGCTTTCTTTTGCAACACATGGTAGTAGAAAAGAAAGCGTGACCACCTACAGTTGTGTTTCTTGTCAGGAAAATTAGGAAGACTCCATATCATAAGAGAACTGGAATAAAGATGAGGATTTTGCTACTGCGGTGCATCTCCAGACTACATACAGCTATTGCAGCCTGAAGGAGATCGGCGTCCCCCCCCACCCCCCCCCCCCAGGGTGTATTCATGTCTGTCACCCAAAATTCTCTCTGTCCTCGTTATTTTGTACCATCCAACAGAGAAAAACTATGATCTATAAAAAATCCACTTGGTTCACTCAGTACAGAACTCGATAAGATATTATTGCATTCCTCTTTTCCAATATATCGAAAACAAGCACCGACTCCATGCTAACATCTAGCATATGTGGCGACTCTATTGGAGGAGGTTGTAAGTGATCAAAGTTGGTTGCACTGAATTCTGTTTCATTGTACTGAAGGCATTTTAATCGTTAATTTCTTGTTTGAACCCTGATTTGTAGAACTATTTTGGGTTGCCCATTAGGATCTGGTTAATTGTTCTTGTTCCATTGTCAAGGAAATTTTATGTTTAATAAATTAGTTGTTAAACTGAGCCCACGCTTGAGCAATCCTGGCTCGAACTTCATTTCACCCAGCTTCTACGCTACAATGGAATCAAGTGTATCACAACTACTAACTTAATTATCTCGGTGCCAATCTCGGTCAGGCACGGTTAATTAAACAACACTGCATGAAACCCAGTTTAAGAGTGAATCTACTTCATAAAATAGTATGAAACGACTGGAGAATAAATGTTTCGCAATGCTGCAGTTTCACTCGTGCACTCAGCTACTGAATTCTGTTCCCCTGCACGGTAAAACTGTACAAACACAAAGAAGATAGGTCTACGAAATGGATTCACTCGATTTGTGCCAGATCGGAACTCGAGCCCGGACATCCCTCTTATCGCGATCGGTCGCCTTAACAACTTCGGCTATCCTAGCACGTCTCCAGAACCGACCCAAACTTCGATACGTCACGGAGTCCACAACTCTTAGTCTCGTACATTGCGTGATTCCCGCACAGCGAGAGAAAAATGTTTTACCGCCATTTTACTCCATCTAGGCATGGATACATCATCGGTGGTTACAGTGTCTGTGTGTATAGAGTGTCTGTACCTTCACACTTCTCGGTGACATAAATGTATGTGATCTGAAGATTGACCCAAGGAGGTTTGCATGACCTCAGGTATACACCCACTGGATTCCGGAGAGCGCAATTTATAACTGTTGTTTTCAGGAAGTTGCACCTTAGCAGCTTGTATTCTGCGATCTGGAGGAGCAATGTTTGATAAAACGGGCAATCACAGAATGGAAGTTGATCTGACAGAGTCAGCAATGTCCTCACAGCCTCACTGAAGGACATTGCAATGTGAATATACAGACACTGTATAAACGCAGACATCGTAACCATCAACAATATAGATGTACACCTAAATGAAGCCATGAGAACCATTCGATTCTATGATTACCTGTTTTATCCAGTACAGCTTCTCCAGATCAAAGAATGCAAGCTGTCAAGGTGCAGCTTCTTAAGAAGATCGAGTTACACAAGAACTCAGTTCTGCATCTACATCTAAATCTACATCTACATCTACATCTACATGGATACTCTGCAAATCACATTTAAGTGCCTGGCAGAGGGTTCATCGAACCACCTTCACAATTCTCTATTATTCCAATCTCGTATAACTCGCGGAAAGAATGAACACCTATATCTTCCGTTATTTCCCTTATTTTATCGCGGTGATCGTTCCTCCCTATGTAGGTTGGTATCAACAAAATATTTTCGCATTCGGAGGAGAAAGTTGGTGACTGGAGTCTCGTGAGAAGATTCCGTCGCAACGAAAAACACTCTCTCCCATATTTCGTGGTAATACAAAACGTGCTGCCTTTCTTTGAACTTTTTCGATGTACTCCGTCAGTCCTACATGGTAAGGATCCCACACCGTGCAGCAGTATTCTAAAAGAGGACGGACAAGCGTAGTGTAGGCAGTCTTCTTAGTAGGTCTGTTACATTTTCTTAGTGTGCTGGCAATAAAAGGCAGTCTTTGGTTAGCCTTCCCCACAACATTTTCTATGTGTTCCTTCCAATTTAGGTTGTTCGCAATTGTAATACGTAGGTTGAATTTACGGCTTTTGGATTAGACTGATTTATCGTGTAACCGAAGTTTAACGGTTTCCTTTTAGCACTTACGTGGAAGACCTTACACATTTCATTATTTAGGGCCAAGTGCCACTTGTCGCACCATTCAGATATCATTCAGTTCTAAATGGCGCTCTCCAGATGCCACCTGGTATATGCCTAAAGGCACGCAAGTCACCCTGTGTCGAACTTCCTGTCAAGACGTTATTTACGCCACCGAGAAATGGAAAGCGCACTGAAATGATCCATCCTACAAATGTAAAGGTGAAGTCCGTGGCGCAAGCTCGTGACCCGGCCTTCGACCTGACAGCACATACAGTACAGTCCTTCTGTCTACGACGGCACAAGGAGGGGGAGGGGCGACGGATGCCTCACCCTGGCCACCTTTCACACGCGGGAAAGATCCCCAGTACCCATTTTGACAGCACGTTTAGTGGATCTGGGGCCATCCTAGAGAGAATGGAATGAGGAAAAACCACCACCCCCCACTTGGTATCGAGTTCGGGATCTCCAGTGCCGGAGTATAGTGCTCTACCATCTAGACCACCACGTCCACGGCCACCCTATAACGCTCACCTAATACAAAACACAAAAAATGTTGCACGGTTTGATATTCTCCTTTGAAAGGTCGAAACTCAACCGCATCTGGAAGGGACAAGGGAGACGAAGCCTCATCTCGAAGAAATGGAAAGATTGTGAAAGGGCTGCAGGTACTGTGGCGCTGAGGAACGAACTACATAGGTTCTGTGGGAAACTGCCCACTACATGCATTTAAACGTGGTCTGAAAGATTTGCCCGAAATGAAACCGAATATTTCCGGCTGATTGCCAAATTTAAACAATAGTTTGTAAATACGCAGTCAAGTCACATTAATGTGGCCACCTGTCTAACGCCTGAATAACCCCCTTTTGCAGCGCGGAAGTGCAAGAAGAGAGTCAATGAGATTCTGGAAGGTACCAACAGTGATGTGGAGCCATGCCGACTCCAGTGCTGTGGCCAACTGCAGTAGATTTCTTGGTTGATAATCCATGGTGCAAGCAGCTCGATCGAGGTCATCTCATAGATTCTCGATTGGGTTTAAATCCGGGGAGTTTAGTGGTCAGTGGAGCACAGTAAACTCATCCAAGTGCTCTTTGAACCAAGCATGTACACTGAGAACTGTGTCATACATTGCAATTTACTGCTCACAGAAGTCATCGTGTTGAGGAAAAGAACAAACCACTTGTGGAGGAGGACTTGGTCCGCAAGGATATGTGTATACTTGTGCTGATTCATTAAGCCTTTCATAATGACAAGATCACCTAGGGAAAACCACAGAAACATTCCGCAGACCATAACGCTCCCTCCTCCGACCTGGACCTTCCAAAGTAGGACTGTACATGCCAACAGCCATCTGTTCGATGGAGCATAAAACGTGTTTCATATAAAATGGCCACCCGTTGCCACTCAGCGAACGTCCGTATCGTCATGCAAATTCCATCCATCGTCGCCGATGAAGAGCAGCCAGCATGGGTGCATGAACTAGGCACCTCCTGCAGCGGCCCATTCGCAGCAACATTCGCTGAACAGTCGTTAAGGAGACACTGTTGGTAGCCCTTTGGTTTATCTGGGCTGTCAGTTGCTCACCAGTCGCACATCTATTCGTCCGTACACATCTCTGCAGCCTTCGTTCACCCCTGTCATCTATGGCCCAGGGTGCACCACAATTACCTCAGCGCCGGTTTTGTATAGTGTCATATTGCCATGCACAGTATATTTTAACCATAGTCAAAATGGTTCAAATGGCTCTGAGCACTATGGGACTCAACTGCTGAGGTCATTAGTCCCCTAGAACTTAGAACTAGTTAAACCTAACTAACCTAAGGACATCACAAACATCCATGCCCGAGTCAGGATTCGAACCTGCGACCGAAGCGGTCTTGCGGTTCCAGACTGCAGCGCCTTTAACCGCACGGCCACTTCGGCCGGCAACCATAGTCAATGGCGGCTGTTGCGTAAGAGCACAAGAGCATGTAGACACCCTAACTTTTGACACCTTTCGGAGTTATTGGTTATTTTCTCTTTGAATACTGTTAAACGTGATGTAGCTGCGGTTATCTGAAATACACGGCCCTAAATATACCGTGCTACGCTACACTGCTACTCCTCTAGACTCCGTGAAACTTGGCATCATCGTGGCGAGCACACCTTCAGTTGTGTTCGTTTTAATGAGCTTTTGCGCATGCGCAATTTGCATGACGTATTTGCATTACAGGCTAAGTACGAACGGATTTGATAAACAACGTGCACGGTTCACGGTGTGCACAGCTTGCCCTCACCACTCAACTACAAGTTTACGTCAATGCCAACAGGTGGTAGAACACTGCAGCAGACTTCTATCCCTGTTCTCTTAGCATGAATCCTGCTAGACTGTAGCACACTCCTCACCTATGCCAATTCACTCACTATATAGTAAAATTAGATCGACGATCTATACATGGTTACAATTATACTGAGAGAAAAACCTATTTTATAGAATTATGAATGAGATACAATGTATTAAGATTTGGATTTTATCATACAGCAATTCATTTGAGGCGCTGAGAACCAGAACATCGTCGTCGATTGAGAGACTGTAGCATTTATTCAGATTTCTAATATCTGTTGGTCTCATGGTGGGTGAGGTTTATCTGTGCTTTAGGTCCACGTTGTACATATGAACATTCACGAAAAGCTGTCTCCGTAGTTTCTTTGATATTCAGTTAAATGTGAGATCGATGACGGCGCACTTTCGGTCCTTATGCTTCTCAGAGCTTCTAGTCAAGTGATCATGTTGGAAGGCAATACTACATGGATTTAATCATTTCCACAGATGGTAGTTTGTGTTTGGAGTTGGTTGTTTACTGTGGTGGAATCTGCTTTCGTGTGTAATGTCAACTTGAACTCTGTTGAATCTACGATTAAGATAAAAGCTGAAGAAATGAGTTAAAACGTATGCTACACCCAGGAATCGAACTCAGGTCTCCTAATTTACTTGGTAGAAAGGCTAGCCATCACACACCACAGCACTACAGCTAACAACTCCAGTGCCGCCCCTAACATAAAATTCAATTCACTTCTTCAGCTTTTTTCCCCTTCTTATGTTCTGTTGAGTCTGTTTTAAGTGCTAACAGAAGAGAAAGTCACCAGGAAAAGTTAGTCGCAAAGGAATTAGGGCCTTCCAAAGCAGATCCATTGATTGAGAAAGTGTCGAAATCAAATAAGAGTGACTACAATCGAACAAAGAAAATGTATATCAAACATAAATTGTGGTGTGAGTGCAACATGAGAATGTCTGATTTTCAACGCACAGGCTAATTTGTTAACTAATACATGTGTTAGAGATCTTGTACATATGCCTGAAAAAATAAAAAAGCACAATAATACCAAACGGAGAGTAATAGAAGCTTTTACGTTGTACTTAGTTATGTACAAAACTAAAAAATTACCCAAAAACAATTCTTTCTTTTCTTCAGACAAGTTATGCATATAATAATAATAATAATAATAATAATAATTATTATTATTATTACTATTATTATTGTTGGCAGTGGCTGTGGTTGTGTAACTATGTTGACAAGCCTAATTATTATACAGGAGATGCTATTAATTCCACACTTTCATATTTATCTGAATCTAAAAATCTGTTAACACCCAGAATGTATGCTCACTAGCCGCCACTTTCCTCAGAGGCACATGGACAGTTTACAAACTTAGCATTTCGGATGCTTGCGTCCGTGGCCTGAAAGCCAATGATCATCCCAGGCAGCCAGTCAGGTAGCAGAAGCAGCTGGCCGAGACAGACGCAAAAAAAGGGAAGTAACCGATTTTGTGAATTTTACGAGTTCCTGATCAGGACGACTTGTATAATTTCATCTGTGTGCTTTTGATAGTTTATTTTCTCGATCTTCTCCATTTTAATTTAATATCCAATAGACACAGTTCTCGCGTTTTCGTTTGCATCGGAAAGAAAAACGATCTTGTGACATATTACAAGTTCTAAATCAGGAGTGAATTATTTAGTCTTACCTGAGTGCTTCAGTAGTTTGGTTTTTGAATCTTGGCTATTAATCTAATTTATTAGACACGTTCTTGCGTTTTCGTCAGGGTCTAGAGTTCCACAGCACGTGTCAATAGTTAGTTTGTCTGAGTAGTGTACATTTCCCACGGTATTCAGTATGGAGAGGGGCTGTGATTTTGTATGCGGATGCAGATGAGTGAGTGACATTTCGCTCTCAGCTCCAGGCTGTGATGTCTACGGTTACACAGCTTGAAGATGCAATGGCTGGGCATCACTGTTGTGGGCTGGCCATGGGGATCCAACGGACGTCCAGCACGTTCAGCACATCTGGGTCCTCTGATCGGTCCTCACCGATGGCCAGTCAAGTTACTGCTCGCTCTGAGGCTGAACCCTCACCCGTGGTCGAATGGGAGGTTGCCTGGGAGCGTGGCAGGCGGCGAAACACTTGCCAGGAGGCTGCACGCAAGCCCTCCGGGTTCCAGATGCTGGCGGCTGACATGGAGGGCTCAGTCAGATGCGGCGTCCTATCCTGTATCAGAGGGAACCTCTTGGCATGCAAGATCCGGGTAATCATTGAGGGTGGGATTACTGGCACTTGGGAGCTCCAATGTTAGGCGCGTTATGGGGCCCCTTAGGGACACGGCTTCTAAGAAGGGGAAGAAAGCCAACGTGCACTCCTTGTGCATACCGGGTGGAGTCATTCCAGACGTGGAACGGGTCCTTCAGGATGCCATGAAGAGCACCGGATGCAGCCAGCTGCAGGTGATGGCTCACGTCGGTACCAATGATGTCTGTCGGTTTGGATCGGAAGTGATTCTCTCTGGTTTCGAGCGGCTAACAGAAGTGGTACAGGCAGCAAGTCTTGCTTGTGAGATAAAAGCAGAGCTTACAATTTACAGCATAATCGACAGGACCGATTGCGGGCCTCTGGTACAGAGCCGAGTGGAGGGTCTGAATAAGAGGCTCAGACGGTTCTACGACCATGTAGGCTGCAGATTCCTCGACTTGCGGCATAGGGTGGTTGGGTTTCGGGTTCTGCTGAACAGGTCAGGAGTTCACTACATGCAGGAGGCGGCTACACTCGTAGCAGGGGCTGTATGGCGTGGACTGGACGGTTTTTTAGGTTATAGGGTCTCGGGAAAACACAAAAAGGGCTTCAGTCACAAAGCATGCAGGCCGAACACAGATGGAACGTAGATACAGGAACCATCGGTGTAACAGTTGTAAATTGTCGTAGCTATGTTTGGAAAGTACTAGAGCTCCAAGCACTAATAGAAAGCACTGATGCTCAAATCGTTGCAGGCACTGAAAACTGGCTAATGCCGGGGATAACTTCAGCCGAAATTTTTGCAAAGAGCCTAACGGCGCTCAAAAAGGAAAGGCTAAACACGGTTGAGGGTGGGGTGTTTGTTGCTGTTAAAAGTAGTTTAGCTTGTCGCGAAATTGAAGTAGATAGTTCCTGTAAGTTAATAACGGCAGAGGTCATTCTTAGCTACCGGAATAAAATAATAATTGGATCCTTTTATCGGCCTCACAATTCAGGTGATACAATTGCTGAAAGTTTCAAAGAAAACTCATAAAATTATAGTTGTTGGTCACTTATATTTACCCTCGATATATTAAATTTCGGAGGTATCCATAAAACATCATCCGAAATTGTGCTAAACGCACTATTTGAACATCATTTCGAGCAGTTGATTCATGAGCTTACGCGGATAGTAAACGGTTGTGAAAACACACTTGACCTCTTAGCAACAAATAATTCTGATACTGGGAATTCGTGAATGCAGGGTTGTCGTACCGAGACTGAATATTGTAACCTCCAAATCTTCGAAAAATAAACGAAAAATGTACCTATTCAAAACAGCAGATAAAAATTCTCTTGACGCCTTCCTGAGAGACAATCTCCACGCCTTCCAAATTAACAATATATGTGTAGACCAGATGTGGCTTGAATTCAAAGAAATAGTATCGGTGGCAATTGAGAGATTTATGCCAAATAAATTAACAAATAACGGAGCTGATCCTCCTTGGTATACAAAACGGGTCAGAACACTGTTGCAGAAACAACGAAAACACCATGCCAAACTTCAACGGACGCAAAATACCCCAAGACTTGCAATCTTTTACAGAAGCTCGAAATTTAGCGTTGAACTTCAATGCGAGATGCTTGCAATAGTTTACGCAACGAAACTGTCTCGAAACATGGCAGAAAATATAAAGAGATTCTGGTCGTATGTAAAATACGCTAGCGGCAAGACTCAATCAATGCCTTCTCTGCGCGATAGCAATGGGAATACTACCGACGGTAGTTCTGTCAAAGCACAGTTACTAATAACAGCCTTTCGAAATTCCTTCACCAAAGAAGACGAAGTAAATATTTCAGAATTCGAATCAAGAACAGACGCCAACATGAGTAACGTAGAAGTAGATATTCTCAGAGTAGTGAAGCAAGAGTAGTGAAGCAACTTAAATCACTTAATAAAAGCAATTCTTCCGGTTTAGACTGTATACCAGTTAGGCTCCTTTCAGAGTATGCTGATACAATAGCTACGTACTTAAAAATCATATACAGCCGTTCGCTCGACGGAAGATCCCTACCCCAAGACCGGAAAGTTGCACAGGTCACACCTATATTCAAGAAAGGTAGTAGGAGCAATCCGCTAAATTACAGGCCCATATCATTAATGATGATATGCAACGGGATTTTGGAACAAATATTGCATTCGAAATGAATTACCTCGAAAAAAAAAAAAAAACGGTCTATTGGCACACAGTCCACACGGATTTAGAAAACATCATTCTGATGAAACGTAACTAGCTCTTTAATCACACGAAGTGTTGAGTGCTGTTGACAAGGAATTTGAAATTGATTCCGTATTTCTAAATTTCCAGAAGGATTTTGACACTGTACGACACAAGCGGCCTGTAGAGAAATTGCTTGTTTATGGAATGTCGTCTCAGTTATGCGAATGGATTCTTGATTTCCTGTCAGAGAGGTCACAGTTCGTAGGAATTGACAGAAAGTCATAGAGTAAAACGGAAGTGATTTCTGGCGTTCCCCAAGGTAGTGTTCTAGGTCCTTTGCTGCTCCTCATCTATATAAACGATTTAACCAATCTGAGCAGCCGTCTTAGGTTGTTTGCAGATGACGCTGTCGTTTATCGACTAGTAAAGCCATCAGAAGATCAAAGGAATTGCCGAACGATTTAGAAAAGATATTTGTATGGTGCGAAAACTGGCAATTGGCCCTTAGTAACGAAAAGTGTGAGGTCATCTACATGAGTGCTAAAAGAAATCCGTTAAGCTTATGTTACACTATAAATCGGAGAAATTCAACTAATTACCTAGGAATTACAATGACGAACAACGTAAATTGGAAGGAACGCTTGTGCCCCTTCTTTTAGAGTAATGCTATGCGGTGTGGTATCCTTACCAGATAGGATTGACGGAGTACATCGAGAAAGTTCAAAGAAGGGCAGCACGTTGTATATTAGCTAGAAATAGGGGAGAGAGTGTCACTGAAATGATACGGGATTTGGGGTGGACATCATTAAAACAAAGGCGTTTTTCGTTGCGGCGCAATCTTCTCACGAAATTTCAATCACCAACTTTCTCCTCCGAATGCGATAATATTTTGTTGACGCCGACCTACACAGTGAGAAACTATCACCACAATGCGAGGGTCGTTCAATAAGTAATGCTACACTTTTTTTTTTCTCAGAGCATATTTATTGTTAAGAGTCAGAATTTGGTGGCAATATGCATCAACATGTCTTGTCCATGTCCTATTTTTCTACGTAGTCTCCATCACGTTATACGGTCGTACGCCAACGTTGAGGAAGAGCATGTATTCCCTGCTGGTGAAAGCTCTTGTCCTGTAGGCATAATCATGTTTTCACTGCGTGACTGACACACTCGTCATCTTCAAAGTGTGTTCCCCGTAAAGAATCTTTAAACGGCCCAAAGAGATGGAAGTCCAAGGGTGCCAGGTCTGGACTGTAGGTTGGATGAGGCAATGTTGTCCAACCCAATCTGGCGATGTGTTCCCTGGTTCGCAGACTTGTGTGTGGGCGTGCGTTATCGTGTTGGAGCAAGAGTTCTGCTGGATTCTTGTCCGATCGAATATGTTGGAAACGGTTCTTGAGTTTATTCAGAATCTTCACATTTGCCTCTGAATTGATGGTTGACCCTCTTGGCATCACATCCACGAGAATGACGCCATCACAGTCCCTGAAGACGGTCACCATGACTTTTCCGGCGGAGGGGGTTGTCTTGAATTTCTTCTTTTGTGGTGAACGAGGATGATACCACGCCTTGGACTGCCTTTTTGTTTCCGGCGCGAAGTGGTGCACCCAGATTTCGTCCCCCGTAACGATTTGTGACAGAAATGCCTCTCCGTCAGTCTCAGAACGCTCCAACAATTCAAATGAAATGGCCTTTCTTTGATTCTTGTGGTCCGCTGTGAGCATTCGTGTGACCCATCGTGAGCTCCTCTTTGAATATTCGAGAGTTCTCGATCGTTGCAGAAGCATTTCCAATGCTGACCGACAATTTTAGAGTCAGTTGTCGAGCTGTGATGTGCCGGTAGGCACGAATAATGGCATCCGCACGATTCAGCAGTGGCTGTGACAGGACGTCCCGAGCGTGGCTGACCACGGAGCTCTATTTCTGCATTTCCTGAGGATGTAGCTTTCTTTACCCATCGCTCAGATGTATTCATCTCAACTGCAGCATCGCCATACACTGCACACAAACGTTTATGGATGCTCACCACAGTTTCTTTTTCTGCGCATGAGAATTCATAACAGCACGCTGCTTGTAATCTGAGTCGTATATAGACGCTATTTTGACACTGTACTACGGCTCTGCCATCCGCCAGAACGGTTCGAAACTTCACCGCCGCACAGAACAAATATCAAATGTGAAGCACCAACAAGGACGTTTGTTTATGTATATTAATCGCTTTTTAAAAAATGTGGGGCAGTACTTATTGAACGACTCTCGTAAAATAATGGAAATCAGAGCTCTCACCGAAAGATATAGGTGTTTGTTTTTCCGCGCGCTTTACGAGATTGGAATAATAGATAATTATTGTGAAGGTGGTTCGATGAACCCTCTGGCAGGCACTTAAATGTGATTTGCAGGGTATCCATGTAGATATAAATGTAGATGCCCGTTTGGAATTCAGATAAATCGCTCCCTCTACGGTTAGTGCTGCCATCTGCCGGCCTTGAGTGGTTATTGCAGGTAGATTTAGAGCATAGGCGGCGGTTGTCTTAATTTACTTTGTATATTGAGTAATACCTGGGAAAGCAAACTGAAGGGCTGACGAGGAGGGATTCCGCTGCTTGTGGTCTCGCGGTAGCGTTCTCGCTTCCCGAGCACGGGGTCCCGGGTTCGATTCCCGGCGGGGTCAGGGATTTTTCTTGCCTCGAGATGACTCGGTGTTGTTATGTCGTCTTCATCATCATCATTCATCCCCATCACGGTCGGAGGAAGGCAATGGCAAACCACCTCCACTCCCGCATCGTTCCCCTGCGTTCTGTAAAGAAGCATGGGACTTCATTTCCATTTTCCCTCCAATATGGAGGGGAGGCTATAATAGCGTACAGTACGATTCCCAAAAGAAAAACTGTATTACGTCCTAGTTGTCTGCCCTCAACAAACCAGACGACAGTGCTATAAAAAGAAAATGACACTAACTGTTTATATTTCTCCCAGCAATTCGGAGGCAATGTGGAGCTGGTCTACTGGTACTTCAACATAACCAGGGAGTGACTGGGCAATCACTGAAGATGTGCCGCCTGAGTCACTCGTCTGCACGCCCTGCTGAACTCTTTGCCCGTTTAGAACAGAAACACTGTAGCTGCTCACGACGCTTCGCTGTCATCATCCCAGATGTACCGTCCGCTGTAATCTTCCTCAGCTGTGTCACCCTTCGAATACATGCCGGCCGATATTGTTAACCTGTATTCTCAGTTTCCTAGTTCATCAAAGCATCGTTCCTTTAGCAATCATCATAAACGTTTTTAACGGCGTTCAAGCGCTTTTCTTCACCCTTCTAACGTCACAGCAGCAAAAGTAACAGCAGTCATCTTTTTCATCTCGAACAGAAAGAGGCTAGCATTTTACTAAGAAAGCTTTTCTTAGCAAGATTCCAAATCAGTTCTATTTAATATAAGTCCTGGATTGCATGGTGGCAAGCGGAGGGGTATCAACTCATTTTCTTGCAAAAGTCTTTGTCAGTAGATTGAAAAGGGAAAGACTGGTGCTCCTTAGTTAATTTCAAAAGATTGTCTTTCCTCAAATCTGACTCATAATAAATTTTGTTATTGGTGCATCTGGACTGCATCTGCACTTTTTAGCGAACTAGAGAAAAACGGCTTTTTCTCTCGCATGTTACGATGCGGATAGTTACAAGAAATTACTGCACTTCTAGTAGCTAATTCTCGAATAAACCGAGCCTCTATGAGTTTTGAAAAATTTTACTGTCCATTTCTGAACGATAGTCCGACGATTTGCTATTCGAGTGAAATATGACAAGTGGATCCGTACCTAAATACATACACAGATGTGAAAAACGTTATTGGATACCTCCTAATATCGTGTCGGACCTCCTTTTGCCAGCCTAGTGCAGCAAGTCGATGTGGCGAAGACAAATCGTTGTAAGTCCCCTGCAGAAATATTGAGCCGTGTTGCCCCTATAGCCGTCCATAACTGTGCAAGTGTTGCCGGTGCAGGACTATGTGCACGAACTTACTGCTCGATTATGTCCCAGAAATGTTCGATGGTATTCATTCCGAGCGATCTGGATGGCCAAATCATTCGCTCGAATTGTCCAGAAAGTCCTTCAAACCAGTCACGAACAGCTGTGACCTAGTGACATGTTTCGGGACATAAAGTCCATGAATGGTTGCAAGAGGTCTTCAAGTAGTTGCACTTGACCGTTTCCAGTCAACGATCGGTTCAGTTTGAGCAGAGTAACGAGTTCATGCCATGTAAACACAGCCCATACCATTATGGAGCCATCACTAGCTGGCACACTGCCTTGTTGACAACTTGGCTCCATGGCTTCGTGGGGTTCGAGCCACACTCGAACTCTACCATCACCTCTCGCCAGCTGAAATCCGGACTCGTCTGACCAGGCCACGGTTTCCCAGTCGTCTAGGGTCCAACCGATATCGTCACGGGTGCAGGAGAGCCGCTGCAGGCGATGTCGTGTGCTCTTAATAAATGCGCTCGCGTCTGTCGCCTGCTGCCATGACTATTAACGCCAATTTTCACCGCACTGTCCTAACAGATACGTTCGTCGAAGGTCCCACATTGATTTCTGCCGTTATTTCACGCAGCGTTGCTTGTCTGGTAACACTGACAACTCTACGCAAACGCCACCGATCTCGTTCATTAAGTGAAGGCCGTTGGCCACTGCATTGTCAGCGGTAAGAGGTAATGCCTGAAATCTGGTATTCTCGACACATTTTTAACACTGTGTATCTCGGAATATTGAATTTCCTAGAGAGGTTCCAAAATGGAATGTCTCATGCTTGTAGCTCCAATTACCATTCCGCGAATAATGCCTGTTAATACCCGTCATGCAGCCGTAATCACGTCGGCATCCTTTCCACATGAATCACATAAGTACAAATGACAGCGCCACCGCCGGCCGTGGTGGCCGAGCAGTTCTAGGCGCTACGGTCTGGAACGGCGTGACCGCTACGGTCGCAGGTTCGAATCCTGCCTCGGGCATGGATGTATGTGATGTCCTTAGGTTAGTTAGGTTTAAGTAGTTCTAAGTTCTAGGAGAATGATGACCTTAGAAGTTAAGTCCCATACTGCTCACAGTCATTTTTTTGACAGCGCCACCAATGCACCACCCTTTTGCATCTTGTATACGCGATACTAGCGCCATCTGTGTATATGATTATCGCTAACCTATGATTTCTGTCACCTCAGTGTAAGCATGACAACTAAACGCTGACCAGTATGTTTATCAATATTGCTCAAACACTGTCACATTGCCAATATTTATTCAACGGCAATGTGTATGGCTCCACGTTTCGTTTAAATAAGCCCCTGGCTGTCATAATTTCGATGTTTCATGTAGTATGCTTGCACGTTCCATCGCCTTCTCTGTCAGGTCAGCACAGATTTTCTCAGTGTGAATAAGTTTATTGTCGACGATAGTAATCTGGTGGTCTCCCCGCGAGAATACACTTTTCTGCAGAAATTAAGTAAGACACAGATAGCGTAATATAACATTTTAACAAATCAATATCGATGACATACCGTCTTTAAGCGGTGTTTTATATTTGACAGACAACGAATGTTGGGATAAAAGATTCCGAGCTTTTCCGCTCTAATGTTTTAATCATATGTCACCTGTAGATGTGGCTTTAACGTCACGAAACCTGTAGGGGTACCGTAATAAAGGACAAAAATACAACAAAAACGATTATTAATAACCAAGATCAATAGGAATGAATGGAAGTACGAGACCATGTTACTAGAGGTCTTCCAGTCGAGCACAGAGAACTCTACGTCACGGGGTGTGACGTCAGCGTGATCATAGCGCCAAATGGGGCTGGCCTCCCAACATGAGGCAGTTGAAGGAACAGAAAAATACAGTTGGAGTCCATCAGCGAGTAGTTACGCTGTACTGCGATGGTATTCTGCTTTACAACATGGCCGGAAGCAACATATGGGGACGATTAGTAAGGAAACTGGAAGAAGGACGAAGTGTTGCGAGGGAAGTCCGGGAGTTTGGTATGCTCACAGCATTCTTACGTGGCATGGCTAGCGTTGCAAATCACAGGCACTGCTGCCCGAAGGAGAGGAGGTGACCGACCACGTTAACTACAGCAGCAGCTGACCACTATATTGAGCATCGGGCAAGAAGGAACCCATGTCAAAAAGCTGGTGCAGTTGCAGTCACATTTAACAGGAGTGCAAAGCACACTATTCCATTCTCCACAGTGACATGCCGACTCCTAAGGGTTGGTCTCTTTGACTGACGATCAATACGTTGTGTTTCATTTACACCGCACAACGGCGGCACCGTTCGCGATGCTGCCAAGAGCACAAGATTGGAGCAACAAGCAGTGCTGTCGCATGTTCTTCTCGAATGAATGCAGATTTAGTCTGAGTAGTGATTCTGTACGTACATTCGTGTGGGGAGAGGGGGCAACAGATAAACCACACAGAAACATTGTCGAACATGATCGTCGGAGGTCCAGTTGTTACGTATGGTACACTCAGCGGTCAACGTAATTGTGACACTGTACCCCTTCCCCATGTGCGTCTTTTCGGTGGTGAATCCGGTCCTGGTGTCATTTTTATGTATGACAGTGCGCGACCGCACCGAACAGCGCACATGACGGAGCCCTCGGAACGAGAGGACATTCGGCATACGGCCTGGCCTGCCCGTTTGCGCTACTTAAATCCCATCGTGTGGGTGTGGGATACGTCGGGGATAAGTATTGTAACACGTCCACATGTACCGACGCCCAGCCAGCAGTTGTCATCTGTGCTGATGAAGGAATGAGAGGCCCTGCCACAGGAACTCCTTACCAGGCTTGTGTACAGGAGGGGATCACACACCCTAATAAGAATCATGTCCCACCTTTTTAATGTCCAGGGGACCGCCATCAATCGCGATGACTTCAGTGTAATTATTGTCTTTCAATAAAAGTGTCATTATACTTGAAAAAAGAGACAGCATTGGTCGTATATTTTTTACTATTCCAAAATCGATTTTCTGTCACTGAGTGACCATCTTCAGTGCTATATTGTATAACTTAAATTGGGATGCACTGTTGTCACAAAACTTACGGCAATCACATAGACTATGTGATTGCCGTAAGTTTTGTGACAACAGTGCATCCCAATTTAAGTTAAACAATATAGCACTGAAGATGGTCACTCAGTGACAGAAAATCGATTTTGCAATAGTAAAAAATATACGACCAATGCTGTCTCTTTTTTCAAGTATACCTGTTACCTGGTCGTAGTGCACAAGACAACATGGAGTCGCCAATTAATAAAAGTGTCATTGCTGTTCGTTTCATTGCATATTTCTTTAAGTTATCTTTTGTAACATACTGTAACAGTGCGTTCTGCGCATGGTCCTAGTTTCATCGAACTATATTAGTTGCCAGTGACACATAATGTGAAAGTTACTTTCGTTCTCATGTTTTGCACACCACTGTAGTAGTAGTAGTACTAGTAGTAGCGGTGGCAGTAATAATAATAATAATTATTATTATTATTACTATTACATGTGTATTGAGGTATCATAGTGTGGTGCGATTGCTCTCTCTCTCTATCTCTCTCTCTCTCTCTCTCTCTCTCTCTCTCTCTCACACACACACACACACACAAGCACACACTCTGTTCATCAGACACTCAACATGTCAGAGCGCAAACTATGATGAATAACAGCGTGGAGCAATGCAAGTGGAGCAAACCGATGACTGGCTGTGGAGTTCTGTGACTGAAAATGCGCGTTAGAGAGGAACAGGACAATAGAGTCGTGGCAGGTGGGCAGAGCAGCGCGCACAGAATGAGGTAATTACTGCGCGCGAACACCACCCTCGGGAGAGGGCTTGGGATTGAACTCAGACCGATTGGTAGTTGCGACACACAATCGATAACGAATGTGACAGACAGCCGCCGCCAGTACCCACGAAAGCCGTTGGTGCGGAAACAACAGGTACCCCTTTTTTTAATTAAGTCATTCCATTTTAGGCTATCAGAATATTATTTATTGCGATTGAAATTTCGACACATGGTCATTGTCAAGCATCCTGAAAGTAATCAATCACAAAATAAAATACACGGGGTTACAAAACTGACAAACATCTAAATGAAAATTCAAAGCAACACGAGATTTTGACGTGTTAGTGGATGTTGTTTTTATTATCATGTCTGCTGTTCGCTATTATTTCGTCAGCTTTCTAAGATGTGTTCGCATGGTATATGAAAGAGCAGGTAGATTTATACCACTATACGTATTTGATTTTACATTGCTGGGAGCAGTGTTCCAGCATCGCAGAACTGAACGCTGGTGAGTGGGCCACAACATATCACATAACTAGCAATGGATTTTCTTTCTTCATCATTTGTTAACTGTGTAATCACGTGAATTGTATTTGGCGACTGATTTCTTTCAGAATGCTTGACGATGACGGCTTGTCAGAATGTCAGCTGCAATAAATAATATTTTTACAGCTTAAAACAAAATAACTTCATTCTAAAATTTCACGAAGGCTGTGGATCAAATCTTCAGCAAAATTCTACAACACGTACCGTTCGAGAATGGCTGCGTGTAAGAAAAACAGCTCGTTGTTCACAAAGAACTGTCAGATTTAGCAATAGATGAGTGCTGTCACTTGAAACACTTACCGAAACAAATACCAGCTATATAGCCTGTCTGCAGTGAAGTCCACATGTAACATCTTTCCTGTAGTCTGTGGGAGGATAGTGACAGCCCTCTCCGAAAGACGTTATGTTGCAGACCTTCTTGATTTCCGATTTTCTGTTATATATGAGTAATATGTCATGGTACACGTTATGATTTTATCGATGCAGAAGTAGAGAAGTCAGAGTGCTCAGTTAAGTTGATAAACAACGGTATCGCAGGCAAAATAAAACTGGTCCGGAAAAAAATTAATAGACTGACGCTGAACTGACACCAGTTAATGAACAAGAGGATTGTCCATTACAGAATATGCTGGAAAACACGATTTCGATTAGCAGTCGGTTACCGTCACTAGTTTCTGCGTGGGCGTCCCCCGTATTTTTTGTCCAGAATCTTCCCTCTGTCATTAACTTTGAGTGAATGAGAGAAACACACGTGTTTAGTGACCAGCTGAATGAAGCACAAAATACTGCTCTTGATAAACCAGCGCGTGTTCATCATCGCGCGTAGCTTGTGCGAAGTGTTTGCGCAACAGTTGAAGAGTGGAATTGTTTTGGCAACGGCCACTAGCAAATTTGCAATGCAAAACATAGTAGCAAACTGTCGTGAAACAAGCTCTTTAGCGAATAAAAATCGCAACGAGTGACAGTCCGATGTCTGTCTCGTTGGAAATATTTTCTGACCCGCTCTTATATTGTGGACCCTGTAGAAACATAAAGTTATAGAGAGGCTAACTGCACATTTATGAAAAGGTTAAAAGACCATAACGTAAGTAGAATCAGCACACATATCTTCTCATTTTCCCGGGCGTCGCTTCTTGCAGGATTTGAAAAATCGGTAGGCATCCGACAGCGTGCGCTAGCAATATGTTCCAAAACGCCGCACATAGAAACGGGATTTTTTCCTGGACTAATACCTGGGTTTCTATCGGTGATAGGTATCGTCAAATCTTTTGGACAACTCTTGGGCTAAGGGCCATTTATACACCCAACAGAGGGATCGTCCAGCTTAGGCAAATGGAGAAAATCGGTTTTGCAGTAGATGTGGTGTATGGTGCGCCATGAGGGAGTTCTAGAGTCATCACTTAGGTCACAGGTAGTTCCTGAAGAAACCCACAGAAACCACTGTCAGCAGCGGATGACTAAGTAAGTAGCTGCAGAAAATCGCTCAATTTTTAAAGCTATATTTTCTAGGCATTTATCTAAAAGAGCCATCTTCCCGTTCCGAAAAATCTTTATTCGTTATCGAGAAACACCCCAAAAATCTGTTTTTTTTTTTTTTTTTTTTTTTTTTTATGTACCAAAACAGAGCCGTGGATTCCAAGACGGCCACGGACAGGAAACAGCTACAATTTTTCCTTATATAATCCTAAGATCCTGATCTCGAATAGCCTCGAAAGTTAACTTGATATCTTTGTCAATTTCGGAGATACAGAGCTTCGAAGTTACCTTACTTGGAAACGTCAAATGCGGTGTGACGCGGAAACGTAGTTTATAAAGTGACGTAGCACGGAGAAATATGCTGTAGTTGCACTACTGAATCACATGAAAAAGTTTTTTGCTCGTAAAGTCCGGTCTGAGGTGTAAATTGGTTTTGCACTATTTCAGTTTCACATAAGTAAACTATAAAAATTTTACAGACCCCATGAAGTTCTGTTCATGTGAGTAACATGCTCTGCTGTAGCGCGAAACTAAGGAAACCAGCTCCTGTTTAATTAAAAATCTCTTACTGATAAATGGGATACCAGTTGCCGCGTTCTACCTTCCTCAGCACCTTTAAAAATTTTTCCTGTGAGAACATATTCACGCTCCCTTTAACATGGAACTCAACCGTCACTCCCATACACTCCTCTAACAATAGCTTGCTCGAAACCACTAGCCCACCACTGTATGCATCCACTCCCACCTGCTCACTCTCATTCACTCATTCAGCCCAACTTACTGTCATTATCTTTTTGCGCCGCTGTCACTGTCTCCTGCTTCGCAGCCACAGTCTCCTTCGTTCTGTTCTATCTGTCCTACTCTTGCTGTCTCGTCTCCCTGCCACTGCTTCCGCGGTCCCTCCCGCCAGAGGTTCGAACCCTCCCTCGGGCATGGGTGTGTGTGTTGTTCTTAGCATAGGTTAGTTTAAGTGGTGTGTAAGTCTAGGGACCGATGACCTAAGCAGTTTGGTCCCTTAGGAATTCACACACGTTTGAGCTGTTTCCTCTCGTTTTCTCTTTCTGCCTTTCCCTCTGCTGCTGTCCCTTCTCACTGTCACTCTCTTCCTCTTTGTCACTATCACAGACTCTGTCTCTCATTATCACTCGCTCTAATCTGGTACCACTTTTCCCTTGTCTTTATTCCTCTCCCCCTGTCACTGTCTCCTTCACTCCTTAAACAGGAGCACATTCTCCTTTTTTGTGCTCCGATATATCTTTTCGCTGGCTGCCTTCTTATCCCTGCAACAGTTGGGCACGTTATTCATATCAAAAGAGCTTTATGAGTCAGTAAAATTTTGATAGTTTACTTGTGTGAAATTGAAAAGCGCGAAACTAATTTTACACCTCAGACTAGTTTTTAAGTCCACAACAATTTTGCATGTACTTCAGTCCTACAACATTGCGTTTCCGGAATCCGGATGTTAACGGAGACTCTTCATAGTATATTTCCGTCCTACGTCACTTCATATACTGCTTTTTTGCCTCTTACAGGAGTTTACGTGCCTATTATACGCGTACAAGTAGGCTAACTTTGAACGTCTGTATCTTGCAAACGGATGAAGATACCACGAACATTTTCAAGGTTTTTTTCGATCTCGGAATCTCAGGAATATATCTTGAAAATTTCAGCCGTTTTCTGTGCATAGCCGTCTTCGAATCCGCTGCTCGGTTTCGGCATCAAAAAACCAAGTTTTCGGGGTGTTTCTCGACAACGGATAAAGATTTGCATAAACGGGAAAGTGGTGGCACTTCTAGATAAATGTCTAGAGAATATACTGTTAAAATTTGAGCAATTTTCTACGGATAGTTATTTATATATTCTTCCCTGACTGCGAATAAAGGGCGAAAACGGTCTTTTCGTTTTTTTTTTGGGGGGGGGGGGCGCACGAGCGACAGAAAAAGCCCGTTCTTATGTGCGACGTTTTGGAACATATTCGTAGTGGATGAAAGTCCCAGATCAACGAAGGAAAAGTATGTGCTACAAATATAGTACCTTACATCTATCTGAAGCAAATGAAACGTTAAGAAATCCAGCTTTCAGGAGATAATCGTGCATTGAATGTGATATAATTTTAATATCAACCCTCCACGGAATGCAAGTACAAGTACTAATTGGCTTACAGTATAGCACGAGACCCAGAAGGAAAGCCCAACATGCGTAAAATGGCGACAATACATGAAGCTAACCACACATACAGCGATTCAGGAAAGTAATCTGTTTACTATTATTAAATAAAATAGACGAAATTACCTTAATCAGCAATGAAGAAATGAGGCGAAACGTGTGTGTGCAAATACAGTTTGTGAATAAGAAATACAACTACAAAGAAAACCATCAGAGAATATCACAAACTGTCAAAGATAAACTAAAGACCAATGAAATGTCACTAAAAAATGCGTAATTTTGAAAATAAATACTGATTTGTAGACGTGTGCATCACCTCCTGGCTAAAAATAGTGACCAGAAATTTATATGTACTTAAAATTATTAGCCTAATGCTATTAATTAACGTTACATGACGAAAACAGTGAAAAGCATACTTTTCATTGAATAATTCAATAATCTCTATACGACATCGAAAAATGGCTAGAAGCTTGTCAAGAAGGAGAATTTTATTTTATGTTTCAGTGTCACATAATTCTCCCCGCCTGGGCTACGCTTTTGCTGGCAGCAGTTACATTTATGCCCGTTCTTCAAACAAAGCATTTAAAATGCATAAAATAGGACGTTAAAAATTAACGACAGCTAAAATATTTATATTTCAAAAGTTTTAATTACAAATGAGCGAATATATGCATGTTTTAAAATTTTTATAAGCGTATGTGGTTGATTTCTTGGTTTAATGGAGTAGAGACGCAATGTTTTTTACGGATTACATGAAACACTAAAGTTTTCAAGTGATTTTCTGTTTTTGTAGATGCTGAAAGTATGATGATTTGTTATGAAAATATCCGGCCGGTGTGGCCGTGCGGTTCTAGGCGCTTCAGTCTGGAACCGCGTGACCGCTACGGTCGCAGGTTCGAATCCAGCCTCGGGCATGAATGTGTGTGATGTCCTTAGGTTAGTTAGGTTTAAGTAGTTCTAAGTTCTAGGGGACTGATGACCTCAGATGTTAAGTCCCATAGTGCTCAGAGCCATTTGAACCATTTTTGTTATGAAAATGACCTTTAGCAGACCTCTCACAGGTAAGAATGGGGATAGGTGTGTGATTTTCTAAACTTTGATGATGAGGCGAGGTGCGGAGAGTGTGCGAATGTGATTTAAGATTATAGGTGATGTGGATCTTACTTGAAGGATTGGTTGAGAGAGATAATGGGTCGAATCAAACTGTTGGAAATCGGAGGAGAACAGAGGAGCCCTAACGTCCACAGAAGGAATATTCCTCTATGAAACTTAATGACACGTTAAGACAATGCGCCAGACCGGGACTCGAACCTCGAATCACGCCTTTGCCGGGAATGCACTTACCGACTTAGTTACCCAGGTAGGTCTCCATTCCCCCCCTTCCCCCGTGCTCCTTCCCCCACAGCTTTACTTCCTCCCTTACGTTCCACACTTCACAGAATTCTCCTGCATATGTAATGGGACATGCTCTCCTATATACGGGGTGTTATATTTAAACTTTCGCTACTTGAGCTGTTGTAGACGGAAAACTATTTACCGAAAAGGTACCCAACTTAATAGCTATGATATTGAGACTGTGCGATGCCGGACAAGATGAAACCTGTTTTATCAAAACATTAGCAGTAGCGCTACTGCTCGTCACGAGTATCAAAGCAATAAAGGTACACGCAGAGGCGCACTTTCTGCATCGGCGTTGAAGAAAATGATTCGGAACTTCAGATTAACTGAATATTTGGGAATTGCTCCTGGGGGAGGCCGACGGCCGATTGCGCCCCAAATTGTTGAAGAAGTTGCCATGGCTAAGAAAGCTGGACGCAATGTGCGATCTTCAAGCAGTGTACGAGCTGTGTCACGCCAGCTGAATATTCCACGGTCCACCTGAGATGTTTCGGGCAGCAGCAGAGCAACCTCTGGTGGGGTTCCAGGCTGTCGTGGATGCAGATGGGCGTCACAGTGAGTAATACCTGTAACCTGGAATGAAAACATGGTACGCAATTAACAAACGTTATCCTCTCACGTAGAAATTAAAACTTATTTCTTTCAGTAATTTATTCGTTACTTCTCTTCCGCACGTCTTTACAAATGTTTCCAAAAAGTTCCATTGTTCTATGATCACTCATTTTTCGTGGGGGCCCTCTGACGTAGCGAAACTTTAATTATAACCACCCCGTACTCTGCTGTACTAGGTCACCTTTCTTCTAGGCGTGTTAGTCTCTCAAGGTCTGCAGAAACTTTAGGAAGTAGGAGACATGTGGAAGTACATCTGTAATTCGGTCGTGAGTCGTACCTGGGAAGGTCAGTCGGTAACAGCATTGCCCACGAAAGAGTTAGAGTTCCGGTCCGGCAAACAGTTTTAATTTGCCAGAAAGTTGCAAAACAGCGTACACCTCACTACTGTGGGTTCCGTTATGTCTGCCAGGATGGGTGTATCATTGGATGCATTTCATTGTAAAGTTCGGGGAAACATCGGAAGCTTGTTTGGGTGAGTGTGTGGAGAATGTGTATGGTTTGGGGATATACTGGTACAGAAATGAGGGGTTGTCAAGTTTGCCGAAACTACTGGATTTACGTAGAACATCGGTACGGTAGTAGAGGGAGGAGAATGTGATAAGATGACGAAAAACTCATATGGAGGAGAATGAGCAAATATACATAGCATGACGGAATGTATCTGAGCGGTAACTACCGAGAATTTCGGGAAGAACTGGAGCAGGGGTTCATTCAACTGTTCATTACACAGTTTTATTGATTATTAAATTCAACAATTTACTCAGTAATTACATGTCTTTGGGAAAATGGTCGCCAAACAATTGTACAATATTAATAAATATGAACAGAGATTTTGCATGCCAATCAATTAGCATGGAAGGCACTTAAATCCCAATGAAAGCAAATCCAATTAGCTAACTATAATTATAATATTAATTTAGTCTTCGGCAAGAACCTGGAACAGAGTTTTATCATTAAAAACAGACCTTAAAGCTTCAACTTCGTTATGGAATAAAGCAAGGTCGAAACTTACGATAACCTAACCAGTTAGGTGGAACAATTTCCGGTATACAAACAGCGATACATGTATATTACATATCCATTAATGAAAAGATAATAAGATCGCCAATCAGCTCCCATGCAATTTTAACATACGGGAAGAACAATTAAAAAATGGCCACTATAAAGGTATACAAACCAATGGCGAAGTTATTAAATGATCTCTTGATACATTAGACCTAGCGGACTCTAGTGGCTGGTGCAACAATACTTGAAAAAAAAAAACGGTACGTAACTTAACTTCTATCCCAGAACTCTCGGACGGTATAGCGTGGTATAGTCTCAATTTCCGATGCCGAACACAGGATCACGGAAACTCTAGCGCGGACACAACTCGTCCAAGTAGAAGTCAAATTCTGTTCGACCGGCCATGAAAGACCAAACAGGAAAGGAAATGCATTGAGAAAGTTGGTAAAACTATGTGCAACCTCCCAATCCGGGATATCACTACTATAGTCGTGAGGCGGCTACCTGACATACAAGCCACAAGTCATTACAATGAAAGAGCAGGGATAAAGATAGCATACGAAGATCAGATTTAACAAACAAGAACCCACCATCCAATTTAACGTAGGACTCAGCGCTTACGGCTACCCTGACTCACTGACTTATAACAGATCATAAATTCAAACCGAAACCGGAGAAGCATTATCTGCTTACACATGAACACACAAGAACCATATTATAATTAATAACAAGGCTTACTTCCGCCCTAAGGTGAATGGAATAAAACATTAAATATAACCACAGGTGAGACTAATTGATCTACACTACTGGCCATTAAAATTGCTACACCAAGAAGAAATGCAGATGATAAACGGGCTTTCCTTGGACAAATATATTATACTGGAACCCAATTTGGGTGCATAAATCCTGAGAAATCAGTATCCAGAAGAACCACCGCTGGCCGTAATAACGGCCTTGATACGCCTGGGCATTGAGTCAAACAGAGCTTGGATGGCGTGTACAGGTACAGCTGCCCATCCAGCTTCAATACGATAGCACAGTTCGTCAAGAGTAGTGATTGGCGTATTGTGACGAGCCAGTTCCTCGGCCACCATTGACCAGACGTTTTCAGTTAGTGAGAGATCTGGAGAATGTGCTGGCCAGAGCAGAAGTCGAAAATTTTCTGTATCAAGAAAGGCCCGTACAGGACTTGCAACATGCGGTCATGCATTATCCTGCTGAAATGTAGGGTTTCACAGGGATCGAATGAAGAGTAGAGCCACGAGTCGTAACACATCTAAAAATGTAACGTCCACTGTTCAAAGTGCCGTCAATGCGAACAAAAGATGACCGAGACGTGTAATCAGTGGCACCCCATACCATCACGCCGGGTGATACGCCAGTATGGCGAGGACGAATACACGCTTCCAATGTGCGTTCACCGCGATGACGCCAAACACGGATGCAACCATCACGTTGTTGTAAACAGAACCTGGATTCATCCGAAAAAAATGACGTTTTTCCATTCGTGCACTCAGGTTCGTCGTTGAGTACGCCATGGTCTCCGAGCTGATAGTCCATGCTGCTACAAACGTCGTCGAACTGTTCGTACAGATGGTTGTTGTCTTGCAAAAGTCTCAATCTGGTGACTAAGGGATCGAGACGTGGCTGCACGATCCGTTACAGCCATGCGGATAAGATGTCTGTCATCTCGACTGCTAGTGATACGAGGCCGTTGGGATCCAGCATGGCGTTCCGTATTACCCTCCTGAACCCACCGATTCCATATTCTGCTAACAGTCATTGGATCACGACCAACGCTAGCAGCAATGTCGCGATACGATAAACCACAATCGGGATAGGCTTCAATCCGACCTTTATCAAAGTCGGAAACGTGATGGTACGCATTTCTCCTCCTTACACGAGGCATCACAACAACGTTTCACCAGGCAACGTCGGTCAACTGCTGTTTGTGTATGAGAAATCGGTTGGAAACTTTCTTCATGTCAGCACGTTGTAAGTGTCGCCACCGGCGCCAAACTTGTGTGAATGCTTTGAAAAGCAAATCAAATGCATATCACAGCATCTTCTTCCTGTTGGTTAAATTTCACATCTGTCGCACGTCATCTTCGTGGTATAGCAATTGTAATGGCCAGTAGTGTAATATAGTAGCAATTAGCAATCGTTTTAAAATACAAACATAAATCACTTAAATGACCCGATTTGATTATTATCCTGTCTTACTGCAGAGGCACACGAATTCTAAGGTTTATGAACTTTAAGTAATGGAATGCAGACAGTACTTAATCTGTTATATTAAATGTTGCATACGATAGTTGATCACAAAGCGAGAGACTATAGTGAAATAATTTAAGCTTCTAAGCAGGAGAGACCGATTAACGAACGTGTCTTTCCGGTACTCAAAACAGCCTGCAACAAACTAAAATAAGACATCGGGAAAAAAACATTTTAACAAACAAATTCGTAAAATAGATCATATAAATGGCAGCGTATGACAAGCAGAAATTTAATGGCGTGAAAAATCGCCGGCCGGGCTGGCCGAGCGGCTCTAGGCACTACAGTCTGGAACCGCGCGACTGCTACGGTCGCAGGTACGAATCCTGCCTTGGGCATGGATGTGTGTGATGTCCGTACGTTAGTTAGGTTTAGGTAGTTCTAAGTTCTGGGGGGCTGATGACCTCAGAAGTTGAGTCTCATAGTGCTCAGAGCCATTTGAACCATTTTTGACATATCACTTCATGTCTCGGCTCGGGAACAGGCTAACGGACGAATCACTTCCTTTACCCGTCGCAACATACAGTTAACGAGCTAACGGTCTCTTCCAAATGTTGCAATTATGTTTCAAATAAGTCCACTGCGGTTGTAATTACGGAGGCGAGAATGTGTGTCACTAGAAACAGAAGCGACCACCGTCACCTAATAGTGTGACTTCGTCTCCAGATGTTGCAATCTTATTGAAATCAACAACAGTCCTTCAGTGACGTTAAGGTGCCAACTGCACAACTTACTCTGCTGGACTCGCGGCAAACAGGCAGCTCCCCTTTCTCTCTCTACTCTCTCAATCACAGAGTATCCGCTTCCCCTCCGTGTTGATTACCAGCTCTCCTCTTCACCACGACGGGGCATAACTTACTTTTAGCTTCCCCTCAACCGCCGCCAGAGCGCCCAAACACCCGTGTACCACGACTTCGTGGACGAACTATGTACTAGGGTGGAGAATCGATAACCAGATAGCCGCAATGGTTCGGTATCATTTAGAGAGAATCATATAACTGTGAAGGAATTGTTCGAGATATTTGCTAATGACTGGATGGGTCTTCGGGGCTGTGGAGAATGATACAGAGATGCAGTTGCGGTATCCGCACCTACACCAGTATGCAGAGCAACCGCAGTACACCCGCGTCTCACGGATAGCCTAGAAGCAGGCGTCGTCCGTTTACTGCACAGACGTCTTCAAGTCAGATTCCAGTACCCCATCGTTTCAGCTCTTATACCGATCCTGGTATGCTGCCGCGTCTTTTCCAACGTGTTCCACCGTCCCTACACCTACACACACTTATTTGCTGTTCCAACGCTACTTCAACCGACTCCCTCTGCAGACAATGGAATACACCCCGATATCTATCCGTCTTACCAACTGTAGCCCTTCGCCACCTATTCCACTCCGCATCAGGGCTCCTCCCTTCCTCTTCCATCTCCCTCTTTCCCCATCCTTTATCCTCTTGATACCACGGCCCTACCCAACCACTAGACACCTCACTTTCAATCTTCCCGTTATCCACCTCAACACCTACTCTCGTCTCGATGGATACAACCCAGCAAACCTCTATATATCTTTACCCACGCCCTTCATCTCTAGACAACATATGTCTCTTTCCAAAACCCCTTCTTCCTAGCGCAGTTTCTTCAGACTTTTAGTGAAAGTGTAGTGGTGTTCAGTTTTAAAGGTATATTTTATCTGTATCTTTTAATCCACCAATTTTAACTTAAACAACACCGAAAACAACCAGTTGTAGTGATTATGAAAGAGTAAAAAAATCATATTTTTACGGATTTTAAAATCATCTGCAAAATTTTAACCTTACACTCCAATACAATAAAAAATTAAGCACTACAAAGGAAGTAACCGAATGGGTTGGAAATCGGTAGACGTGGTGCACGTGTACAGACAAACAAATGATTACAATTTCAGAAAAAAATTGTATAATTTATTCAAGGGAAAGAGTTTTACAAATTGAGCAAGTCAATAACGGGTTATTCCATCTGTGACCGTTCTGAAATCAGTTTTTCGGTTTGGTATTGGTTTATAGAGTTGTTGGTTAACTTCCCGAGAGATATCATACCAAATTCAATACAACTGGCCTTTAGATTGTCAAAATCACGAGATGGCTGGTGGGTCCTGTCCACAATTCTACAAACGTTCTCAGTTGGAATGAGATCTGGTGACCTTGCTGGCCAAGGGGGTTTGGCAAGCACGAAGAGAAGTAATAGAAACTTTCGCCGTCTGCGGGCTGGTGTTATCTTGCTGAAATGTAAGCCCAAGGTGGCTTACCATGAAGGACAACAAAACGGTGCGTAGAATATCATCGACGTACTGCTGTGCTGTAAGGGTGCCGCGGTTAACGTCTAAAGGGCTCCTGATAAGAAAAGAAATGGCACCACAGACCATCACTCTTGGACATGGGGCCGTATGGTGGGTGACATTCGGTTGGTATCCCAAGGCCTCTCTAGACATGTCTTCGGCATGGAATCTCATAGACTGGAGTAGAAGTGTTTTCGGTGGCGAGTCCCGCTTTAAAATGAACCCCAAATTACCTAACAGCGAAAGTCGAGCAAAAGTTCATTGTGTAATTTTTAGAAGGTCTCGTTTCCGATCCGCTCACACATTTGACTGAAAAAATGGAACCAAAAGTAGAAGTCTATGAGGCAGGTAGTGAAAGTTTTTTTTTCACAAAAGATAACGCCAGGTTTTTAGTGTGAAAAATTAGCAGAGAAAAACACCGAGAAAAGAGGCACAAGGATGTAGAACGTACTGGTATAAAAATACGTTAAAATTGTAGGGGCGAATAAACTAGGAAAAATAGAGGTGGCAAATGGAACCCACCAATAGGACTTCTTTAAAATTTCCTATCCAGATGAATGACCACGTTAGTGGCACTTGAATTATGAATTGACTAAGTCTGCTTCTTAGTCGAAAGGGAATTTTACGTCCTGGAATCTCGCTGGCAATTTCGTATTCAGAAGCGAGCAGAGTTCTGCCAAAGCAAACAAGCGCCGATAAGCAAACTGAAATGAATCTGTGGGCTGATGCCTTCACTCTGCAGCCAAAGGAAAACTTTCCCTTTCGTAATTTAACCTTTGGGATACGTTAGGTCGGCTCACAAAATTACCGTTTCTTTTCACGTGGTAAGTTTCGGGTCACTGCAAGCTAACACGTCGCGTATCCAAAGATCATTTCCAAAGATTATTGGCGTCCTCCGCACTGCTGATCTATAGCAACTATCACCTTCGAACTTCAGAGCACTGTACAAGCTGCGCTTGTCGCAATAAATGGGGCAGTCAAGAAAGAAAAGATAACGTCGTTATTCTATGTTCTTATTTCGATTATAGACTTTCAGAATGACGGCAATTACAAAAAAAAAAAAAAAAAAATAATAATACGAACTAAAAGTTGCAAGTGCACTAGAGAAATCATTAAGAAAATCATTATGAACAGACAAGCTTATAATCTACTCGTACCTGTCAAACATAGGATGACATATTTTATAAAGTACGACATTTTAATTGCGTAGAGAGAGCCATCACTGCTAATGCACTCTCATTTACATTTTTCTGCTGCCTCTTTCAAACTTATCGAGTGGTTAACTTTAGACCATTGTACATACACAAAGGAAAGTAAAGAAAGTGAGGGTTTAACAATGCGTCGACGAGTAATTCATTAGATACGGATAGGATAAGTATGAGACAAATAAGGCAGTGTACTTTTCAAATGAATCATCCCTGCAGAGGATGTATCTACGTTGGTGATTCTGCGATTTGAAACACTCATCTCACATGAGACCAAGTGGATACTCGTAAGTATACGCAGTTTCTACTAAAATTAAACGTTGAACGAATGAGTGCCCGTCCGTTGAGCATCAGGGGTTGTCTGGTGTAAGAATTAGATTTTTTATTACCTAGTAAACTTCCCACCGCAGATTTTTTAGTTGAAGTATTAGCGCAATATAGAAGAAGCAAATATTGAAAAAAGCAATAAGAAAAGCTTCAAATGAGGCATCAGGAAAGATAAAGAAATATCACGAAAGTCGTGGATTACAAATGTGGTCGACAGAAGTTGCGGAAGCAATAAAAGAAAAACAAAGAGCATATAAAAAAAACCTACCACGGAAAATAAACAGATCTATAGACAGAAAAGCGTAGCACGAAAGGAATATGAAGGGCGCCCAGCAGAAAGCCTGGGAGAGATACTTTATTAATATAAAAAATGATATTCGTTGCCATCAGCAGCCAGCATCTGCATCTTTGAAAACATTAAATAAAACAGAAAAGGATAAAATTCATATCAATAGTATTACGCAAGATAAGTGGATTAAATACTATACAAAACCATGGCATGATTCTAGGACGGAAGGGAAGAAAGTAAAAGATCTAGACATGGAAGTTGACATAACAATAAAAGAACTGTCAGCAGGTTTGAAAATCACAAAAAATCGGAAAATAACAGCTTTAGACTGAATTAATGCAGAGCTTATCAAATATGGAGGCTTGTCGCTACACAGGAAACGGATACATCTGTTTAACATGTGCTAAAAGCAAAAAGATGTACTACGAGATTCGAAGAAAGCAAAAGTAATACTGATACATAAGAAAGGAAAAAAATATATGTGTGAAAACTAGAGAAGGATAAGCCTACATGACACAGTATATAATTTTAATTTTAAACATTAGGTTAAAAACAACAGCAAAATGGAGCAAGACAGATGTAGAAAGGTACGATCAACGACTGATGCAATTTTCATTTTATTTTGTAACAGCTCACAGAAAAGAAGAGAGAGCTTAAGAAAGAGACACATTATTTTTATAGATTCTGAGAAAGCTTTTGATAATGTCGTTAAAAAAAGTTAAGGAGAGTAGTGGAAGAGACGGTTACCATTTACAGCTTATTTCAACTTTGAAGAGTCTGTATAAAGAAACATCAGTAATCATCGATATATTAGAAGGCTTATGTATAGAGTCGATACAAACAAAGGAGTGAGGGAAGGCTGTAGCTTATCCCCTACGTAGCTCTGCATTTGCAATGACCATGGATGGAATTCCAAGAGAAACACCGAGGTACAACTAAATTCTTTTGTAAAATCACTCCTGTATGCCGATAACCTTACACTGATTTTCAAGAGAAGAAGATTTACAAAAATGAATTGATGAACTAAATAAAATATGTACAGAATATAATATGACGTATATTCTATTAAATCTAAGTAGTTGGCATTCTGTGAAAAATATTCGTTGAGAACTAAGATAGTTGTTGGAGAAAAAACAATTGAACAGGTAAAATATTTTAACTTTCTTGGATGTAAAATCTGGTGTGAAGACGATGAAATAGTACCCTTACTTCATCTGTCACCATATTGAACTTCTCTAAGTGTTGCGCATTGCTATTGTTCTGGAGCATTAGGCAGTGCTAGCGTATGCTCGGCAGTTTGGACCACACAAGAAGGAATTGATCTGTAATAGTAATAACAAAACTCCGAGGATCGTGGAACAAAAGCAGATTGATTCGTTGTGATCATACACACAATTTCCCTCCCGCCAATGTCATCAGCCACTACAGCGTCATTTTACTAATGGGAGTTGCTTTCACGAAGAGGACTGCTAACAGATGGGATTGTTATTTGTGTCCCGTTAATCTTAGTCAAAAGTTTGTGCGAAGCGAAAAGAAGAATTCCCAGAAATTACGCAATGGATTTTTGTTCGAATTTTCATGTCCAAACGAAGTGTGGGAAATAGGCAAATAGGTTATTAAATCCACCAACATGAGGTCTAGGTTTGCAAAAAAGGGTTTATTTGCTTGAAAGTAATTTGGTAATAAAAAAACTTAATCAATCATTTGTGGGATGACTGAAATATTTCAAGAAGAGTTGCTTTCTTTTTATCTACATACTCTTATCGGTATTTAGATATACACTCCTGGAAATTGAAATAAGAACACCGTGAATTCATTGTCCCAGGAAGGGGAAACTTTATTGACACATTCCTGTGGTCAGATACATCACATGATCACACTGACAGAACCACAGGCACATAGACACAGGCAACAGAGCATGCACAATGTCGGCACTAGTACAGTGTATATCCACCTTTCGCAGCAATGCAGGCTGCTATTCTCCCATGGAGACGATCGTAGAGATGCTGGATGTAGTCCTGTGGAACGGCTTGCCATGCCATTTCCACCTGGCGCCTCAGTTGGACCAGCGTTCGTGCTGCACGTGCAGACCGCGTGAGACGACGCTTCATCCAGTCCCAAACATGCTCAATGGGGGACAGATCCGGAGATCTTGCTGGCCAGGGTAGTTGACTTACACCTTCTAGAGCACGTTGGGTGGCACGGGATACATGCGGACGTGCATTGTCCTGTTGGAACAGCAAGTTCCCTTGCCGGTCTAGGAATGGTAGAACGATGGGTTCGATGACGGTTTGGATGTACCGTGCACTATTCAGTGTCCCCTCGACGATCACCAGTGGTGTACGGCCAGTGTAGGAGATCGCTCCCCACACCATGATGCCGGGTGTTGGCCCTGTGTGCCTCGGTCGTATGCAGTCCTGATTGTGGCGCTCACCTGCACGGCGCCAAACACGCATACGACCATCATTGGCACCAAGGCAGAAGCGACTCTCATCGCTGAAGACGACACGTCTCCATTCGTCCCTCCATTCAAGCCTGTCGCGACACCACTGGAGGCGGGCTGCACGATGTTGGGGCGTGAGCGGAAGACGGCCTAACGGTGTGCGGGACCGTAGCCCAGCTTCATGGGGACGGTTGCGAATGGTCCTCGCCGATACCCCAGGAGCAACAGTGTCCCTAATTTGCTGGGAAGTGGCGGTGCGGTCCCCTACGGCACTGCGTAGGATCCTACGGTCTTGGCGTGCATCCGTGCGTCGCTGCGGTCCGGTCCCAGGTCGACGGGCACGTGCACCTTCCGCCGACCACTGGCGACAACATCGATGTACTGTGGAGACCTCACGCCCCACGTGTTGAGCAATTCGACGGTACGTCCACCCGGCCTCCCGCATGCCCACTATACGCCCTCGCTCAAAGTCCGTCAACTGCACATACGGTTCACGTCCACGCTGTCGCGGCATGCTACCAGTGTTAAAGACTGCGATGGAGCTCCGTATGCCACGGCAAACTGGCTGACACTGACGGCGGCGGTGCACAAATGCTGCGCAGCTAGCGCCATTCGACGGCCAACACCGCGGTTCCTGGTGTGTCCGCTGTGCCGTGCGTGTGATCATTGCTTGTACAGCCCTCTCGCAGTGTCCGGAGCAAGTATGGTGGGTCTGACACACCGGTGTCAATGTGTTCTTTTTTCCATTTCCAGGAGTGTATTATACCTCTCGCTTTCTGAACAAAACCTGAAAACAAAAAAATTGACAGAAAACAGCAAATATTTTGTGCAATGATTTGTCTAACAATAAGGAATGAAATATATTAGAGGAATATTTGGCGATACTTTTATGCTCGAATTGAGTACAGCAAATAACGTGCGACTGAGAATTTAAGGTTCAATGTTTAACTTAGAATCTCAGAATTTTAGGGTACTAGATGGTACTTGTCTAGTGGACTATGTGAGCCGTGCAGTCTGCTGTTGTGTGACCTTGACATTCTTGTCATTCATGCCCACAAGTGTAAAAAATTCCAACAATTTTTCGGTCTCGTAAGGTTTTAAAAAGAGAATCCTGCTAATATCAGGAAAGAAAATGTTTTTGGCGCAGGAAATAGTGTCTCTCTGACAAGTGCTATGATATCATAGTTCTTACTCGCTCCTCACATTTCTAGATAAAAATATTAGAATACCATCTGAACCGAAAACCCGAGAACACTTCCAATCGAAACGCACGTTCTACTTATTGCTTCGTCTACGACACGGAAGTATGAGTTTCCCAGCTACTACTGTTCTTTGCTTCGGATTCTGAATATTTAAATACTTGATTTCGCACATAGCAACGTCAACCACATTTTTGCTTATGTGTTCGGAGTGAAATTTTCAAATGTTTCAGCAAATATTTGCCTAGTGAATATTGTTCACAAAAATAAAAATTTCTGTGTGGCTAAGACATATATCTCTGATATGCAGCAATAGATGTGAAAAAGCTTTAACAATTTTAGAGCGTGAAAAATGGTTCACTGGAGAACTTTATTAACACTAGGCAAAGGGATGCATGCGATGGAAGAAGCAGTGCATCTCTTCCCAGTGCTGTTGACAACATTGCTCTTGCCCACTAACGTTTGTCAATGGAACAGGATTATTAGGTAAAATTGATTAAAACTGGAACTTTCGATAAGAAAGCAGTTGGAACTCGGTAATCTCCTTACGTCGCTAACGCACGATCGGTTCAGCTGCTTCGGTTATTGATTCTCACAGCAATAGTAACTCCATCGGTGTAATGTTTAATCTCTTGAATTTACAAAACTGTAGTATCTCAAGGTCACACAACAGCAGACTGCACGGCCTACATAATTCACCCGAAAAATATCCTCTACTACTATTTAAAATTCTAACATAAACAATGAACCTGAATTTATTAATCGGCACATCATTTGCTGTATATGATTTCGAATATCATTCAGAGATGTCCCAAATGGTTCATCTATTTTATTTCTTAACTTTCGACAGATTATTTCACAAAACGTTTGATCGTTTTTTTAAATCTTTATTTTGTTAGCAAAAATTCGCTGCAGTGCTTTTCTGCCGACTATTCCTACGAGGGTGTAGGAAACGTACTCTTGGAAGAGTTTTCCCTTGTTTCCTACGATTTTCTCCAATTCTTTGAAATCTTTTCCCCAATGATAAAGTTACTCTTGGGCGCATTTGAATTGAATTTGTCACTTGACGCCGTTTGTGTGTGTGTGTGTGTGCGCGTGTGTGTGTGCGCGCGCGCATGTGTGTGTGTGTGTGTGTGTTTGTGTGTGTGTGTATGTATGGCGCTTTGTTAATTCCTTATACAATTGATAAAAATTCTCCCATGTTGGACAGTTGCACGGGATTAGTTACTTCGAAAACACATAACAAATAATTTATTTTATGACTGATGAAGAAGCAGTAAGTACGATAGAAGCTTCAACCATTAAATACTGTGTTTTTTTTTCATCCCAGCACAAAATCCAACTTAAGGAGTGCCTTAGTTTCCATTTGCCCAAACTTACTTACCTAATAAAATCCAAATCAACATTCATCCACGAAGTCACCCTTGCACTAAGTTCACTTATAACAATGGCATTTCATAAAATTGAAGTGTCTGACCTCCTTAACAGAGAAAAAAGGTGCTTCATAAGCAGAAACATCGGTGAATAATGTATGTTCGCGTGGTCTACCTCATGTGAAAGAAGTTTCACTTCAAAATTAACTAACGGTTGTGAAAAATCATCTAGTTAAACTGCAAGTTCGATGTGATTTGTAAGTATTTAATTTTTTACATAAAAACACCATTTTCACAACTTGCTTGTTACTGGATCGCAGCATCCGTAGAGCGATAGGCAAAGCGACAATTACTCCTTAGCAGTCTAAATTTCCAGGCATATGATGACATTGTCCACGTCTATCACCAACGTTCCAAAAGAATGACGGCTCCCGATTGCAGCAATATTTCAAATAAAAAGACTTGTTCTGAAAAGTTTACAAAGACATGCCAAATTCTTACACGGCGATCTCTGAAAGTTAAGGACAGATAGCCGTTAGTAGTTTAGTAGAATTTACGTTCACTTATGAATATTCAGATAGGAGAGGTGAGAGGAATACATAAAACGAGAGAAGGGTTAATATAGAGACATTCACCGAGCCACTGAAAGAAGTGCAACCTTTTTCGTATGCTACACGTTTGGCCATTTATCAGTGTTTGAATGTTCACTTGCTTTAACCTGTTGCTTCTCGTAACAGAACTGATATGCAACATCGCACAGACTGGAGTCGTGAGGAATCTCAGAAGATAAAGACGTAATTTTGCAACGACTGTCCGTAGACAGTGAAAAGACTTTGAGTGATCTGATCTTCCGTGTCCCAACAGTGGCAGATAACTTGGACAAGACATCAAGACATGCGAGCTAGACCGCCCACATGTTTTACAGCAAAGGATACACGGACATTGTAAGTTTGTGTTTATTATTGTTTGTTTTTGACACTTCTCCATATAAAATGTTCTAATCTTTGCACCTCGTATACAAGTACAAAGGTTAACATTAAGATCACTAGCGACGGAGCTGTAGAGGGTTGGACGAGATGATGATGCTAGAGAGGAGATTGCTCGTGCTCTTGTTAACAAAAAGTAGAAAATTTTTCGTCCCGTCTTTCACCAGAAATACACCGCCTGAGCCCGCCCAGCTAGCCGCGCGGTCTCACTCGCCGCTTTCCGAGGAGGAAGGCGTGCCGGTACCCAGCACGAATCCGCCCGGCGGATTAGAGTCGAGGTTCGCTGTGCCGTCCAGCCTGTGGATGGTTTTTAAGGCTGTTTTCCATCTTCCCCGGCGAATGCGGGCTGGTTCCCCTTATTCCTCCTCAGCTGCACTGTGTCGGCGATTGCTGCGCAAATACCATTTCCACGTACGCGTACACAATAATTACTCCACCACGCAAACATTTGGGGTTACACTCGTCTGGTGTGAAGCGTTCCCAAGGGGCTCCACTGGGGGCCGAACTGCACAGTAACCCTGGGTTCGGTGTGGGGCGGCGATGGGGTGTGTGGACTGCTGTGGCCTGTTGTGGAGTTGTGAACCACTGAGGGCTACGGCGGGACGAACCATCTCCGTCGTTTCTACGTTCCCAGCTTAATACACAATACACACACACACACACACACACACACACACACACACACACACACACACAAGGACGTCTAGTAGGTTGTCTATGTAACTTACTGTACGTGCAAACCACCGGCGGTTACATAAATGATTAGAGTTACAATTCTTTGTGAGAAGTAGAACATCCGCCGGAGTATATCAGTGTGGTTAGTGTATAGTGTTCTTCGTGTTTAGTATTGTTACCAAGGCTGGTAGGGTGTACAAGGAACGTGAACAACGTCAGACGGTAAGTGACCGTGTTGGAGGAGACGGGGATGCCGCGTAAGCCTTTTCAGCACCTATAGAGTTAAAAAAAAAGGCCTCGTTGTTGGTCTCCAATTGGCCAGCTGGCTGTATCATGGAATATCCAGATTTTCAGCGCGTCCAAATGAGACAGTGGCCCGATATTGGACTGATTGTCGACAAGGTTTCTGTCGACCACGTGTGACAGCTACAAGGGAGGCTCGCCATGTTGAGCACCAAGAACGACGTAACCACTTCACATCTGCGCCTGGCTTCTGAGAATAAGTAATTAACTCCTTGAAATATTCTGTGGCACCCAACACCATTAGTCGAAGACTAGCTGCGGCCGTGGTTGGGAATTAACGACCTGAGCGTTAATTCCAGAACACACATTGTTTCACCCGCAGAGTGTTCATCGAAACAACTTGAGACTATTTCTCTAACATTCTGCTCTAGGAGAGAGCGCGGGGAAACGACCACTTAAATCTGTCCATACGAGTTCCGATTTCTCTTTTTCTAATATGATATAGCTTGGTGTCAACAAAATATTTTCGCATTCGGAACAGAAAGTGGTAATTCAAATTTCGTGAAAAGTGTAAATGGGCACATTTGATACCAGTGCAAACGGGCCGTGTTAACAGACACGAGACTCCACTGCCCGTCATCCGGTTCGAACGTGGGTTCTCCGCTGTGTGCGAGGAAGGGGATGGTGGGGATGTGTCCACCGATGGCTCCTGATGACAGGATAATAACATTTATTGGTCATCTGCAACACATTGGTTGTGGGCCTTCTGGGCGAGGTTAACTTCTGCTCGTAATATCCTAGGCGGTGGCGAAGGCACCGGCAGACACTCGCCCGGGTGCCCACTGCTGCATCTGCAAGTGCGGTGGCGTCACTCGAATCTGCTGCCTCGACAGCGCGCTCCAGCCTTGCCTGGTCGTACTGTGCCGGCTGGAACCACGCGCCACGGACCTCCAATGTGAACGCGGCTCGCGGGGGTGGGGGGGGGGGGGGGAGGGGGAGCATGGCGGCACTGGGACGGGTCAGTACCTCGCCTAAGCGACTATCCCAAGTGGCGGCTGTGTGGCGTCGGCGGGCCAATGTCGCCGGCTCGTGCGACAGCGTGGTCATGGCGTCTGTGGCGGCAGCGTCGTAGGACCATGGCGACAGTGCGTTACCATAGCGCACCCCAAACAATGACTTCCATGACAGGCGGCTGGCTGTTGACGGCGTCCGACGATACTTACGGCGGCGTCACTCTGGCGACTTCTAGGCCACGATCTGCATTACGACGGTGCATTACGATGACTGCGATGGCAGTTACGAATTCGAACTGGTGGGGGCGCTAAGTGACACAGGCTCTCCGTCACTCCAATTTCTCACGACGGTCCTTAAATACGGCTTCCTGCCGCTGATGTCTGTGGTTTTTCTTCCCCAGTAGATCGGTGGAATATTCTGCGTTGCTCGGCTGGCATAACTGACCCGATTGCGGCCCTCGATGTTGACACCCTGCGCGTTGCTTGTTGTCACGGCCTCTGCTGGCCGGTGAAACAACGTTCTTCTTCGCGTTGTTTGATTCGGCGCACCGCCGACCCAATAACGCCACACTATCGTAGCACTGAACTGAGTAACAGAATGTAACACACTTACGATTTATGACTACCAATATTCCTTCACATTTTAACTAATTTCATTATTATTAAACTCTACTTTTGCCTAACTTAATCCTCCAATCATTCAACCCTCTACAAAAGATCTTGCCGCAACGAAAAACGCATTTGTTTTAATGATTGTCACCCCAAATCACATATCATATTTTTGAAATTCTCTTCTGTATTTCGCGACGGTACTAAACAATCTGTCTTCTTTGAATTTTCTACATCCTCTATCAGTACTATCTATCACGGATTCCATACCGGGCAGCAGTACCTAAGAAGAGGGCGGATTGGTGTAGTGCGTCTTTACTAGATCTGTTGCATCTACTACGTGTTCTGCCAATAAAACGCAGTCTTCGGTTCGCCTTCCCCAAACATGATCAGTGTGATCGTTACAATTTAAATTGTTCGTAACTGTAATATCTAGGTACTTAGTTGAGTTGAAAGCCTTAAGACTATAATGATTTATCGTTTAATGGAAACTTCACTGACTTCTTTTAGTACTCATGCGGATGACGTCACACTTTTCATTATTTAGAGTCAAATGACACTTTTGGCACCACACAGATGCCTTGCCTAAATCATTTTGCAATTGGTTTTGATCTGCTGATGAAAATGACAGCATCATCTGCAAAAAATTTAAGATGACTGCTCACAATGTCTCCTAAAGCGTTTATATACTCGTAGATCAGAAACAGCAGAGGTTCTTTAACACTGCTTTGGGGTACGCCAGGTATAGCTTCAGCTTTACTCGAAGACTTTCTGTCAGTTACTACGAACTGTGACCCTTCTGACATAAAGTCAGGGCTCCAGGCGCACAACTGAGACGAAATTCCAGAGGCAAACAATTCGATTAGAATCAGATTGTGAGGATCGGTAGCAAAAACCTTCTAGAAATCTATAAATGCGGAATCAATTTGAGATCCCCTCTCGAAAGCACTCATTAATTCGTGTGAATAAAGAGCTAGCTGTGTGTCACAACAACAGTATTTCGTGAATCCGTGCTCAATATGTGGCAAAAGATCATTTTTCCCCATGATAACTGATGATGTTTGAAAGTGTATGTTCCAAACTCTTTCTGCAAAAGAATCGCGGTTTTGCGCTGACGCGGATGCCCTTCGTCACGAGCATGGCGGCAACCTGGGAAGAGATTCAGTTCTTCCAGTGTCTCAGAGAGGCACAGCGGTATTGCTCTTGGCGTCATGGTGTGGGCAGCCACCGCGGATGACTTCAGGTCACGGCTGGTAGTGATTGACGTAATTCTGACAGCACAACAGTGCGTCACGAACATCCTGCGTCCTCGTGTCTTGTGCGACAGTATCATGGTGCCATTTTCAACAGGATAATGCTCGTCTACACATGGTACGTATCACTATGAACTGTCTGTGTGGCGCTGAGGTACTCCTGTGGGTAGCATCATCCGCTGGCCTTTCCCCAACACGGCATGTGTGGAACCAGCTCGGACGTGAACTCCATCTCAGTGTAAGCATCCAGGATATCAAGTGCTGGTGACAACAGTTGTGGAACAGCTTGCCTCTAGAGAGGATACAACACATTCTTCTTAATCGAATCAGTGCAGGCATGCATCCAGTCCAGAGAGGGTGCAGCGTCACACATCAAAAGAGTTTTGCTTCACTCCGGTTCCCAGAACTCCGTAAGATAGATGTTGATTGTGGATATTGTATCACAGACACAGTCCCTTTGGCTGTACAGAGATGTCACTACACCCGCTCAAAGATGTAAACAACCATGCATGAGCAGCGCCTATTAGACGGAGGGGGTCCGACAGCCGATCAGTTCCAGTCATTCCACGAGGAAGGAGATACACGGCTCGTGTTGTCTGTAGTTCAACCATGCCTAGACAGTCGATACTGCGGTTCCACCGTTACCGCATTGTACTTTGTGCCAGGAAAGGCTCTAAACAAGGGAAGTGTCCAGGCGTCTCGGAGTGAACCAGAGCGATAATGTTCGGACATGGAGGAGATACAGAGAGATAGGAACTGTCGATGACATGCCTCGCTCAGGCCGCCCAAGGACTACTATTGCAGTGTATGGCCGCTACCTACGGAATTTGGCTCGGAGGAACCCTGACAGCAACGCCACCATGTTGAATAATGCTTTTCGTGCAGCCACAGGACGTCATGTTACGACTCAAACTGTACGCAATAGGCTGCATGATAAGCAACTTCACTGCTGACGTCCATGACGTGGTCTATCTTTGCAACCACGACACCATGCAGCGCGGTCCAGATGTGTCCAACAACATGCCGAATGGACCGCTCAGGATTGACATCACGTTCTCTTCACCATTGAGTGTCGCTTGTCCCTTCAACCAGACAATTGTCGGAGACGTGTTTGAAGACAACCCGGTCAGGCTGAACGCGTTAGACACACTGTCCAGCGAGTGCAGCAAGATGGAGGTTCCCTGCTGTTTTGAGATGGCATTATGTGGGGCCGACGTACGCCGCTGGTGGTCGTGGAAGGCGCCTTAACGGCGGTACGGCCCGTGAATGCAATCCTCCGACTGATGGTGCAACCACATCGGTAGCATATTGGCGAGGCATTCTTCATGGACGACAATTCGCGCCCCCATTGTGCACATCTTGTGAATGACTTCCTTCAGGATAACGACATCGCTCGACTAGAGTGGCCTGCATGTTCTCCAGATATGAACCCTGTCGAACGTGACTGGGATAGACTAAAAAGGGTTGTTTGTGGACGACGTGACCCACCAACCACTCTGAGGGATCTACGTTGAATCGCCGTTGAGGAGTGGGATAAACTGGACCAACAGTGCCTTGATGAACTTGTGGATAGTATGCCACGGCGAATACTGGCATGCATCAATGCAAGAGGACGTGGTACTGGATACTAAAGGTGCCGGTGTGTACAGCAGCCTGGACTACCACCTCTGAAGGTCTCGCTGTATGGTGGTACAACATGCAATGTGTGGTTTTCAAGCCGGCCGGTATGGCCGTCCGGTTCTAGGCGCTTCAGTCTGGAACCGCGTGACCGCTTCGGTCGCAGGTTCGAATCCTGCCTCGGGCATGGATGTGTGTGATGTCCTTAGGTTAGTTAGGTTTAAGTAGTTCTAAGATCTAGGGGACTAATGACCACAGATGTTAAGTCCCACAGTGCTCAGAGCCATTTGAAACATTTTTTTGTGGTTTTCAACTCTCGGAACCGAGGTGATGAAAACCTTTTTTGGATGTGTGTATTAGTAAGCTCATAATCACAGAAATAGCTTCAGATACCGTCTCAAACAAAGTTTCGTTTCTTTCCCCCATTTGGGGTGCTTCACCTCTTTTCAGGCAGTGAGAATTGGGAAAGCCGGCTATTATCCTCGTGTGAATCACCAGATAGGTATTTGAAGGCTACACCTGCAGAATGAAGTATCTTATGAGCCACATCAGCTTACTCGGAAAAGTATTAAAAGCTGCTATTGAAGGCGATGGAAAAGCCTGTAAATAGCCGAAGCTAAATTTATTTGACACATGGAATATTTTTTTGAACTGTGGCACACCAAAGCCTTCTGATGATGCGCCGCTAGTAGTTTAAGTACTTGCTTCGTTGTCGACGTTGTAGCTGCGGGAAACTAAGAGAGTTATGTCACACGGAAAGCATGTAGTTTCTAGATATGTGAATGAATATGTAAGTATTAGTTTAAAAATATAAACAAAAAATATTAACCAACAAATACTAGTTCGCTTGCTTGCGTGTAACGGAAATTTATACCCTCCACAGCCAGTCGTAACTACAGGGTGCAGAACGCCACTGTCCTCTGTTGCTGGGGCAAGCGCAAAAAAAGTCTTCGTGGCAGACGCATTTGCCATCTGCGACAGGATGACGGGGCAGAATTCACCAGTGTGTGTTAACTGTATGTCTCTCCGGCTGTGAGCATGCAACAAAAAGCTGCAGGTTAATTAAAAGTGTTAATAAGCCTGTCAGGCCTCCCTCGCAGTGGGAACCGTACTCACATTACTCGAACTTTGAACGACTGGAAGTCCCTGTGCAAATTAACCAGCCCGAGAAAATATGTCTGTGGTCGTAAGAGAGCGGAGAGAGGTGCTCTAAGGCAGTGTCTAGATGGCACGTTCAGACAAAAACCATGCCGCTGTGTGAGCTCTAATTGCTCGAAATTCTACTTGGCTGAGGGAAGTGTTTGTAAGTAACTTCTCCTCTGAAAATATTTAAAATCTTACGAGAAATTGTTTGAAGATTAGACTGTGAATTTCTTCGATTGTGTGCCAACTCATTTTTTCAGTAATTCGAGTCGAGAAAATTTGTCACTGTACGTGATTATATACCGCCTGACGAAAAGAGTGAAGCACCAGGAATATATGGACGGATATCAATGTAATTTGGAATACGCACATCCCACTGGCAGGTATGATAACGATTAGAGCTGTAATTCTTCGTTGTAGGTAAAACGGCCACAGTGTACATTAGTATTGTTCTGGTTTACTACTGTTACCAAGGGTGAACAGCGTCAAATATTGAGTAATCACTGTCATCTCCTCTAGACATGTGGATAATCAACGGAAAAAATTGATCTGGATAGCCGGATGGGAAATTGTACTCTAGTGCGGCAACCACAGCAATGACTCTCAGCTCTTGAAGTAGTTATCATATCAACAGACATCGAATGAACCAAGAGACTGTAACGGATCAACGCAGTCAATACAAAACTTTAACAGAGATGTTCATTAATCTCAAGTGGAAATCTTTGGAAGAGAGGTAACATTCTCTTGGAAATCTATTGTACAAGCTTAGAGAAGCAGTATTCAATGAAGACTGCGCAAAAATTCTACTCCTTTCATCGTATAATTCGGTTAGAGGTGAGCCGTCGCGTACACCCTCGGTCCAAAAGATTTCGGGACTGGATTACGAAAGGCGTTCAATAAGTAATGCAACACATTTTTTTCTGAAGCGGATTGGTATCATTCAGGGTTCCAATAGTCCGCATTATTTCCCACTCATTTAGCTACAAAACCATATTTTTCAACATAAACTTCGTTCAATACGACAGTCTAACGCCACCTCACTCGGAGAGCCTGTGTCCTCTCATGGTACCAATCTACTGGTTGGCGTCGAAGCCAACGTTTTGCATCTGCAATAACCAACCACGTACCGTTTTCCGCGGAGTGCTTCCTTCATTGGGACAAACAGACGGAAGTCGGAATGTGCAGATCCTGGCTGTATGGTGGATGAGATTTGTGAGCTCCGCTCGGTGTTATGTGAGGGTTTGAGTTGTTATTTTCATTTTTGTGGTGACGAACAAGCTGAAGTCGTTTCTTCAGTTTCCTGGGGGTAGCGCAGCTGTGTGCGGTCGGCCGGTACGTGGGAAATCGGACAAGTTTTCGCGACGTTGTCGCGATGATGACAGACGCCTCGCCCAACGACTCATCGTGGTTTGTTCACTGCTAGGGCTCCGTAGACTTTCTGCAACGGTCTATGAATATATTTGATGCTCTGGTTTCCCGCCAAAAGAAACCCAATCACAGCTCTATGCTTGGAAGGCACCTCATTCACAGGCGCCATTTTGAAGACTACGTATAGAGGTACCACATATCGGAAGATCATGAAACTACAGGGGCTGAGGCGAGAATATTCCACGATGTCCCACAACAAATTTCACATCTTTTACAACCAATACTGGCCAAGAATAAAATGTGTTTCAGCGCTTGCTGAACGCCCTCGTAATAAAAATGAGAAGAAACTTGTGATCATGGTTTTAATGCTTTAGGTGTTCTCCACGATCTACCCCACTTGCGTCAACGTGCAGGATGTTCATGTAACCATGAAATGGTCAGAAAAGTTCTTCTTTGGGATGTTGTTAAACTAGCACCTCGCATTGCCATTAATGTCGGTTATGTCGTCAAAGCGTTGACCCTTCGTGTGAATTTCTGCACTTTGTTCTTTTGAGGTAGGTTCGTATTGATAACACGAAGTCTCGGCAACCATGGTGATTTTTTAAGAAAAAGTTTGACTCGTTATTCATTTCAATCAAGCCTTGGCAGGCCTTCACGTGACTTGTTTTTGTTCAGTAGTCAAATGGCTCAAATGGCTCTGAGCACTATGGGACTTAACATCTACGGTCATCAGTCCCCTAGAACTTAGAACTACTTAAACCTAACTAACCTAAGGATATCACACAACACCCAGTCATCACGAGGCAGAGAAAATCCCTGACCCCGCCGGGAATCGAACCCGAGAATCCGGGCGCGGGAAGCGAGATCGCTATCGCACGGTTCAGGAGTCAAGATACGCAGTACAAACTTAGTACACACTTTTATTTTCTTCGAAACATTCTGGAGAACACTTTATTTAGAGATACTGCTTCATTGCTATTTTTGATACAACACGTTGACACCCTGCGGCCTCACGTCCACAGCTTGATCACAACTGACTTGTCGAATGCATATACTTTGCTTACAATTGTTATAGTTAACTGATCTGACGTCGCTTACACGACAGGAATAAAATCAGTCTCGAACTTTTTTTGACGGATGGTGTACATCACTAACACAAGCAATGCAGTAGCTAGCAAGATTCCCGCGGGTCTTACATCTGTGGTCTTATTACTACTGTGTTTTAGTACGATTTTGATTATGCTCCTGCAGCTCCTGTTGCCCTACTGTCCATTGTGGTCGCTCACAGTTCTCAGAATGGTAGAAATTAAATGACATTCCATGAGAACCATCTCTGCAACCAATTTGAAGGACGATTTCCTCGGAATTTTTCAAACAGAGTTCTGTTCGTGCTGTCGTCTTTCATTCCTGTGTCGATTACAATCCTCATTTTTCGTTTCCCAGGCAATTTTTTTATGTTAGAAACAGTTCCTGCGAAGTGAGTTCGCATGCTTCAGCTACATTTCGTCCGTTTCGTATTTTTTTAATGTAGAGTTCTAGTCCCTTATAATAGATCCTGCATGAGTGGTAATTTCTCCAATAGCATTTCATCCTCCAATTGTTTGATGTTCTTTTTCATTCTGGAAAAAAAAATGTTATTGGTGCTTTCTGCCTGTTTTGTTCCAACATTCCTCGATTTGCAGTCTTTGGATTTGGGCAGCCACAGGCAAATCCGTCACTGTAATTTATTCTTTTCAAATAGCTCGTTTGTTGACCATGATGTATCTGGTAATGCACCATTCCCCGTTGTAGGCTGCGTGTACGAGACTAATCTTACTTTATTTTCGTGTTTACTTCTCGAACTGGGACTTTCTTTTTGTATGTCGTAGCAGACCTAGACGACAGTTCTGCGGTTTTACCTTCCGAGGTGGTTGAGAAGCATCTACGATATGTATATATTATTAGTTTCACTAAAACACTTTAATAACAAATACTTATCTTTAGAAGTCATCCATGTCAGTATGTGTGATGATAATACATAATGAAATCTCACTACCAATGATGACTGTTCTTTGCATTGATTAATAGTACTGCAATTGCCACAAACTTTTAGAGTTCTTCAACTGAATAACTGTTCTACACGGAAATGATCTCAGCCTGACAAGACAGTCAAATATAATGTAAAGGATGAGCCAGACAGTAGGAGATTTTACTTTATTATATGAGCCTCCAACCAGTAACTTCATTTTTCCATTGCGGCCAAGCCACGGCCGGCAGCGTTAGCTGCCTGTAAATTCTTTCGTCCCACGGTTTAGTAACAGGAAGTCAGCACCGAGAAAGGGCACCTTGTTCACGCGCCTCTCTCGTGTGCTGACGAGGTAACGCCGTCCCAGGCGTCGCTTAGCAGGCAACGCTCTGGAAAGTTCCATGCCGCCCGCACGGTTTGCTCGGTCCTGACCAATCAGGGTGGAGGAAGCCGCGTGGTGCGTCGAATATACCCGGCCGCCCGTCGCCGGGCCCCCTCTCTTGTATTCTTGCTCACCCGCGAGTCGGATGCGCGTCCTGTAGCACTGAACATCTCCCGCTTCTCCCGGTGCTACGGCACTGTGGACTTAGTTTTGGCAGACAACCACTTTCGGTAGCTTCGCGAACAATGTTCGCCAAATTGTAAGCTCTGGCTCACCCTCACCTCCCTAGGCCTATGTAGCCCCTTTCATCATGCTTTAGCCAATAAATGGCCTTTCTCTAAAATTTACACTATTATTCCATAACGCCCACCGCCTGCCCATACCCGCCATCCTGTACAATAATTTAACTCTGAACTTTAGTACCTTGTTCTAACGACAGCGGCTCGCTGCTCTTTCTGAACTACGATGAGTCTCCTATTAGAGTGGGGAGAGCGGCGCTGTGAGGTGACGTGAGTAGACTTCCACCAGCGGCGCCATACGGACCTTTCTGAGGAGATGTCTACGCCGACGTCTCTCATTCGTGGCTGTGAGTGTCTTTAGCTGGTGGTACCGTCGTAAGGTACCAACTTTACCATGGGACCTCATCGTCGGACCCCACCTCACTCTTAGTAAGCAAATGATTTGTTGGGTATAAATCGAAGGGGATCGCTCTGTCAGTTGCAGCGGGACATCACGCGAAATCAGCGGCGACGAACGAAAATGTGTACGGGACAAGGATTAGAACCCGGGTTCTCCTGCTTACTAGGCAGGTGCGTCAATCACTGCTCCATTCGCGACACAGCGTTATCGTATCTGCGCGGTCTATCTCGGGACGACTCACGGCCAATCCACACTCCATGTTCGCTACTCTGAGATTTCCACAGGAGATAGGATTTATTTGTGCATCCGAAGTGAAGAATGTGGATCCATTACCCAGGTAGACGTATCAGTTATGAATGCGTGGTGTCCTTTCTTTCGGACATGGCCGAAAGAACAGACACCACACATTCATATAATATGTGATCTGCTACAAGGTACAAATCTTGTTTCAGCTTCCAGCCCATACAGTTTATCCTCGTGGTTGGAGTCTGTAGCCATCGATAGAGTAGGATCGAATATTTCCGTTAAGTGAGTCTTGGTGCACGAATTCCTTGGCATCTAGCAGAACTAATTACTCCCACATAGCCTGTACTCCTATCTTCGGAGCCATCCGTCCAGCTAGGCCACTGGACTGAACTTTCACTCATGAAGTACTCCACCAGATAAGAACAGATCGATCATGTTTGTTAGTAAAGGAGGCAAGATCAGTACAGATGTATATCATAAACGAATGGACATATTTGTTTCTAACTGAAATATTTTAAAAATACGTTTTGAAAATGATGGCTCACGCCACCTGTGAATATTATGGTACGACAGAGGCAAGGGAGCTGCTTGGAAAAGACCAAAACATGGATATGTATAACGTCTATAAAGTCTACTACCATCGCTAGTGGTATGACGTAGTCAATCGTAGCCCTTACGGATCGCTGATTTTCTGGAACATTTCTCGCTGTTTCGTTCAACAATACGCAAGCTCTCTCGCTAGCTCTGCTTTATGCGAGGCACGGGCAGTCTTGTCCAAGTAATTAAAAAATGAGTAGTTAGGAGATGTTGATAAATCGTGAGCTTGGAAGATATTCGTACACATGAAATCAATGGACAAATCAGTATTGTCATTCTCAGCCAGTAGCATTATTTGGCGGGTTATATCTTTATTTAAATAATTATTAAGGCCGCTGTGAACCGTTATAACGTCAACATTAATTTGGAAAAGCAATGCAACAATGGCAAACAGAGTGAAAGCAGAGCTTTAATAAGCAATAGTATGTTCTGTTATCATTTAAAAGCAACATTTTACCGCTTGAATTTGATGAAGTTTAATGTTTACAAAGTAAAGAGACAAGCTTTTAGATTTAGGCAACTCAGTCAGATTTTTCAACGAAGCGAGTTCTCTCTATTAACCATCCCTTTATCATGTACGATCATCGAGAAAAATGTCTCTTATAATTAAAAACAAAATATTTCGGGAGGGAGGTTACACACTCTGACAAAGACTAGCCCATTGGAGACGGAGTAAGGCTTGGAAAGGACAAGAATTAGGAAATAAATAGACTGTGTCCTCTCTAAAGGAATCATTCCAGCCTTCACATTAAACGGTTTAGGAAAAGCACTGAAAATCTGAACCCGATGCGCCTGAATACAACTCCTTCAAAATGGTGGCTCAAAGTGCTGAGCACTACAATACCTTACTCAACCGTTCTTTGGAAGCACAACATACTGGGAGCGGGCAGATCAATAGGTATCCGCTGACACAGGCTAGATGCACCATCATACTCAGAAGTATCCGAACAATGTGAACCGCGTTCAGTCTGATCTTCATGCAGTTGACACACGCAGGTTCTCTAATCTCTTTTCACTACGAAAAATGGCCACCCGAAGTAACCACAAGAAACCACTGCTGTGCTTAGCAGTTGGTCCAGATTAAATTATACCATGATACTGCAAATGCCAGTAATACCTGAGACAACCAATATCTGTAACTCTGTCACATATACACTCCTGGAAATTGAAATAAGAACACCGTGAATTCATTGTCCCAGGAAGGGGAAACTTTATTGACACATTCCTGGGGTCAGATACATCACATGATCACACTGACAGAACCACAGGCACATAGACACAGGCAACAGAGCATGCACAATGTCGGCACTAGTACAGTGTATATCCACCTTTCGCAGCAATGCAGGCTGCTATTCTCCCATGGAGACGATCGTAGAGATGCTGGATGTAGTCCTGTGGAACGGCTTGCCATGCCATTTCCACCTGGCGCCTCAGTTGGACCAGCGTTCGTGCTGCACGTGCAGACCGCGTGAGACGACGCTTCATCCAGTCCCAAACATGCTCAATGGGGGACAGATCCGGAGATCTTGCTGGCCAGGGTAGTTGACTTACACCTTCTAGAGCACGTTGGGTGGCACGGGATACATGCGGACGTGCATTGTCCTGTTGGAACAGCAAGTTCCCTTGCCGGTCTAGGAATGGTAGAACGACGTGTTCGATGACGGTTTGGATGTACCGTGCACTATTCAGTGTCCCCTCGACGATCACCAGTGGTGTACAGCCAGTGTAGGAGATCGCTCCCCACACCATGATGCCGGGTGTTGGCCCTGTGTGCCTCGGTCGTATGCAGTCCTGATTGTGGCGCTCACCTGCACGGCGCCAAACACGCATACGACCATCATTGGCACCAAGGCAGAAGCGACCCTCATCGCTGAAGACGACACGTCTCCATTCGTCCCTCCATTCACGCCTGTCGCGACACCACTGGAGGCGGGCTGCACGATGTTGGGGCGTGAGCGGAAGACGGCCTAACGGTGTGCGGGGCCGTAGCCCAGCTTCATGGAGACGGTTGCGAATAGTCCTCGCCGATACCCCAGGAGCAACAGTGTCCCTAATTTGCTGGGAAGTGGCGGTGCGGTCCCCTACGGCACTGCGTAGGATCCTACGGTCTTGGCGTGCATCCGTGCGTCGCTGCGGTCCGGTCCCAGGTCGACGGGCATGTGCACCTTCCGCCGACCACTGGCGACAACATCGATGTACTGTGGAGACCTCACGCCCCACGTGTTGAGCAATTCGGCGGTACGTCCACCCGGCCTCCCGCATGCCCACTATACGCCCTCGCTCAAAGTCCGTCAACTGCACATACGGTTCACGTCCACGCTGTCGCGGCATGCTACCAGTGTTAAAGACTGCGATGGAGCTCCGTATGCCACGGCAAACTGGCTGACACTGACGGCGGCGGTGCACAAATGCTGCGCAGCTAGCGCCATTCGACGGCCAACACCGCGGTTCCTGGTGTGTCCGCTGTGCCGTGCGTGTGATCATTGCTTGTACAGCCCTCTCGCAGTGTCCGGAGCAAGTATGGTGGGTCTGACACACCGGTGTCAATGTGTTCTTTTTTCCATTTCCAGGAGTGTATATTCAGCAATCCTTACTCAAAAATATTTTTTTTTGTAAATAAGAGATTTTGCAAAAATATGTAGACTTCCTAAGTTCTACAATAATTCGAAGAATTCTTGCTCTCTACAAGATTTTCCAAGCAGCTATTAACCATCGTTCATATGACCCACATAGAACTGGATGGCACTGGCGACTGTAGTTCATAAACTACAACACGGGAAACTTCACAGTTGATTTTTTTTGCAGTTCTTCAGTGGGAGGTGTGCTGACGCCGTGCTGGAGTGTGTGGAGTGGCTGGCCGCCCGTCGGCAGGCAGCCACTTGTTGCCGTGTCTCGCGTGCTGGCGGGCCGCCAGTTTGGCAGCCGCCGTATTGAGTGTTCGCCGTGATACATGTGCCTCTCCAACGGGAGCTCTCGGCCGTGGAGGTAAGAGCAGCCCCGCGAGCTCTGCCGTTATCCACGCTCCTGTGTCCCCCGTCCTTCTTCAATTACAGTGCAGCCACAAGGACTTTCGTCAGCTTCCTGTTATACTTTAGAATTGTAAATGTGAGGGAAAAAAATGAAAAAGCTCTACAAATGTTCATTTCTTCCTTTCTTATCTGCAATAATTCGGTTTGTGCTTATTTATATTCATATACTTGTCTTGTGCCTCCTTTATAACTAGCCGTGCGTCCTACACTACTGGCCATTAAAATTGCTACACCACCAAGATGACGTGCTACAGACGCGAAATTTAACCGACAGGAAGAAGATGCTGTGATATGCAAATCATTAGCTTTTCAGAGCATTCACACAAGGTTGGCGCCGGTGGCGACACCTACAACGTGCTGACATGAGGAAAGTTTCCAACCGATTTCTCATACACAAACAGCAGTCGACCGGCGTTGCCTGGTGAAACGTTGTTGTGGTGCCTCGTGTAAGGAGGAGAAATGCGTACCATCACGTTTCCGACTTTGATAAAGGTCGGATTGTAGCCTATCGCCATTGCGGTTTGTCGTATCGCGACATTGCTGCTCGCGTTGGTCGAGATCCAATGACTGTTAGCAGAATATGGAATCGGTGGGTTCAGGAGGGTAATACGGAACGTCGTTCTGGATCCCAACGGCCTCGTATCACTAGCAGTCGAGATGACAGGCATCTTATACTCATGGCTGTAACGGATCGTGCAGCCATGTCTCGATCCCTGGGTCAACAGATGGTGACGTCTGCAAGATAACAACCATCTGCACGAACAGTTCGACGACGTTTGCAGCATCATGGACTCTCAGCTCGGAGACCATGGCTGCTGTTACCCTTGACGCTGCATCACAGACAGGAGCGCCTGCGGTGGTGTATTCAACGACGAACCTGGGTGCACGAATGGCAGAACGTCATTTTTTCGCATGAATAAAGGTTCTGTTTACAGCATTATGATGGTCGCATCCGTGTTTGGTGACATCGCGATGAACGCACATTGGAAGCGTGTATTCGTCATCGCCATACCGGCGTATCACCCGGCGGGATGGTATGGGGCGCCATTGGTTGTACGTCTCGGTCACCTCTTGTTCGCATTGACGGCACTTTGAACAGTGGACGTTACATTTCAGATGTGTTACGACCCGTGGCTCTACCCTTCATTCGATCCCTGCGAAATCCTACATTTCAGCAGCATAATGCACGACCGCATGTTGCAGGTCCTGTACGGGTCTTTCTGGATACAGAAAATGTTCGACTGCTGCCCTGGCCAGCACATTCTCCAGATCTCTCAGCAACTGAAAACGTCTGGTCAATGGTGGCCGAGCAACTGGCTCGTCACAATACGCCAGTCACTACCCTTGATGAACTGTGGTATCGTGTTGAAGCTGCATGGGCAGCTGTACCTGTACACGCCATCCAAGCTCTGTTTGACTCAATGCCCAGGCATATCAAGGCCGTTATTACCGCCAGAGGTGGTTGTTCTGGGTACTGATTTCTCAGGATCTATGCACCCAAATTGTGTGAAAATGTAATCACATGTCAGTTCTAGTAAAATATATTTGTCCGATGAATACCCGTTTATCATCTGCATTTCTTCTTGGTGTAGCAATTTTAATGGCCAGTAGAGTATGTAGCAACACACCGTTTCGCATTTCCCAGTCAACTATAAAAGTACCCCAAGGACGTGTCCTTTCTCTGATATACACAATCGACGACCCAAAACCACCCCCTCTTGTATATCTGCTCCAATACGCTGAGGATACCGTCTTTTTCGCCACTCAACTTACGCTTCAATTATCACAACGTGCCTTTTAACTTCACCTCAACAGTTTCATCTTCTGACGTAACCAATGGTACCTCTACTTAATCCCACAAAATTTAACTCAGTCGTAGAAAATAGCACCCGAGCTTTCCTTCCCCTAGATGTTTACCTCAAACTTCACAGCTGCCCATTCATCCTAACCAAACACTGAAATATTTTGGACTAACACTCGATCTGAAACTAACCAGGAATCGCCACGTACTAACAATCCAGAAGAAAGCCCACAATAGATTAAAACTACTATCAGGTGATACAGGGACCAAACTCAAACCAGCGGCTGATTAGCGAAAAGGACAGACACACAACCATGGATTCAACAATTTTTTAAGACATAATAATTTCTGCTCTCCTTGGGACAGAATAACATTTAGGCAATTAATATTTTTCATTTATCAAAAAACATTAACAGTAGTTTCTACTATCATCAGTAGACTAAAACAAAGATTTATTTGAGAAAAAAACCCTCAGTTACTCTCAAATGTAACCCATTAAGCATCGATACCGTTATGAAGAGCAGTCACGATTTCCTTTTTAACAAAACAAGTAAAATCTGTCATATAAATTTTCAATTAAGATAACTATGCTGACCAATAATGTTCAAACTAACATGTTAATTAAAAACAACCCTCCACAGGAAATTTAAAAATCACAATATTTAAAACAATACTTAGGGACTTTAATCACATCAATATTATCAACATTCAGTCCGTCATAGCTGCTTTTTACTAGAAATAACTCCGAGCTTTGCTCTGTCATATGAACATGTTGGCATGTATTACTCTCGGTTACTAACCAACAAGAAATCAGGTTCATAGACACGTCCCTTGTGCACACCAACAGGATTATTTACGTGCTGACAGGGTGACATTTATAAAATCGTTATAACTTCTGATCGTTTTGCGTTAGGAAGTTCAAACCGCACTAGTAGGCTGTGGGGAATGATGGAAAACAGAACGCGCAGTATGGTTTGGTTTAGAGACGAAGCACACTTTCATTTGTATTGGGGACTGAGAGTCCGCATTTCGCGATCGAGAAGTCTCTTCACCGTCAACGGGTGACTGTGTGGTGTCCAATGTCCGGTCATGGAATATTCGATGCGATATTCCTTGATGGCACGGTTACTACCGAACGGTACGTGAAGGTTTTGGAAGATGATTTCATCCCCATTATCCAAAGTGCCCCTGATTCCGACAAAACGTGGTTCATGCAATGCGGAGCTCGACCCATCGAAGCAGGAGAGTGTTTGATGTCGTGGAGGAGCACTTTGGGGACCGCATTCTGGCTCTGAGGTACTCAGAAGCCATATTCTCCTGATCTGAACACACGCGACTCCTTTTTGTGGGTCTACATTAAAGTCAAGGTGTACAGTAATAACTCCAAAACCATTGGTGAGCTCAAAACAGTCACCGAAACTTCCGGCACTTCAGCGGGTCATGCAGAATTTCGCTATTCGTCTGCGCCACATCATCGCCAATGATGGCAGGCATAACGAACGTGTCATAAGCTGAATCTGAATATCTGTAGTGACGTTTACATATTGAATATAGTGTGTGCAAGCCGTAGTTTCTAACTAATTTACGTTTTTATTTCATAGAGTTCATTAATTGTCACTATGTAAGTGTAGAGTTTCCCTGAAACAAAAGTATTGTAGAAATAGTTCAAGATAATCGGTTTATACACATCCTCTAGGTACCTTTCGCAGTAAATGTTGACGTGCTATAAATGCTATAATGTATGACTGTTGTATCTCTTCCAGCCAGAAGAACTTGAACTCCATAACACAGTCACTTCTGAAACAGAGGCGTTTCCTGTAAACAACTGCCATGTCGTCACTTTGGAGCGCGTCCTCTGTAGTGTCCTACTGCCCGGCCGCAGCCCGTTTGCAGCATGAAGAATTGTCACTCTGTTCTCTCTCCAACACTACCGAACAGGGGCAACTCATACACCACTGCTCAACCACAGCAGTAGAAACAGACGACCACACAATTCGACTGCCCAGAAGTAAACCATTCCTTTCTACTCAGCGGAGATGCGCCTCTTACCGTCACGTGACCTTTTAATCTCTCTCCTCCAGCGATAATATCGCATAATGGTGTCAAACCTTGGCGCATTATGCTAATGAAGCATGTACCTCTGACGCTCCAAAATTGTATCATCCCCTCCAAATCTTAGGAGGTCATGCATTTCGCCATACCGTCCAAATATGTCTACTTTTTGCTATCTATTTCCTATACCAGTTAATCAAAGTTCCACATCTCCTCCGATACTTGGAACACCTTTGCCATTACTATATCTCCCCCAAACCGGAGTCCCAACATGCTACATTCTCTCCCAACCTTGAGAACACTGTCCTGCTGCCATGTCCCTACCAATAGATCCCACATTCCCTCCATCTCGAAGCTACCCATATCTTTCCGAATAATTTCAATCGCCTCCAACTCCCAGACCGTGAACTCATTTCTGAGTTTAATCCCAGCTTCCAACTATCGCCCAACCTATCCACTCGACCCCAAATAAAAGCTTCATCTCATCCTTTCCTTGTCCAACTGGCATCCAACCCCTACTCTGACACCTGCATCCGAACCAGTTCCTTCTCACAAAGACACGCCTCATCCTTCTCCACCCAACATCCTCCCCAATACCTCCCAATCTGCAATCCTCACTCACAGTTACCGCGACACCACATCACATTATTTCTTGATTTAGAAGATACATCACACCATTATTATCATTTTCATAAACATCATCAAGTATATTTTAACATTATAAATTGCTTGTTATTTTAATCTTAACCATTGAATATAAATCAATGGTTCATTGTCTCCCAAATGTTTGGGGGTGGAGGGTGGTGCAGGAAATGTAAATAATGTTTAAATAAAAAAGATAAGTTTGTTTTATGTATAAATGACTAACAGATAAGTAAACACAGTGGTCGAGATGTCAAAGGTAAGTATCTTGATTAAACCTTTGTAAGTGAAAAGATTCTTCAAACTGTTGCTGAAGTAAATGCACAAATTTCAACTTTATAAACATGCAATAGTAAGAGTACATCAATAAATGAAGTGTTTTCGATTTTGTAGTAATTTACATGATGTTCGTAAGGCTGTTTGTGAACATACGAAACACTCTGAAGTTTGAATCTTGAAAAACTTTAAATTCTTTCCTTCATTAAACCTGCATGTGCAACAAGAATATGGAATCAAATGTGTTATTGTTAATTCTCTTGCTATTCTTGCTTACAATCTTACTTTAAAATAAACAAACTTTTTTCAATATAAATAGAAAACTACGAGAAGAAACTAAGTTTATTTGACAGAACTAAGTTTATCACTACTGTATGAAGCAATTGTGTAATCTAATTTGTGATAAACTATATTTAGTACCCAAGCTGCCAAAACAACGCTACTGTAATGAAGAGGGCAATAATGATTACATCTCATTAAAGCTCATGTATTTCTTGGTTACTATATTTGCAGTATTTCTTAAATCAGAACAAAGATAATATTGGAACACATGATACGTGTCAATATTTAACATACCACATTTGATTTTTGAAATAAATTCCATACTGTCTGACCCTTTCAAGATTACCTGAGTTGATAAAGTATTATGTTAATCTTATTACAGTTCGTCAGTTCTTTTTTAGCTTCCATCTCTTTCGAGACAACGAAGCTATATTATAATGAAGAAACAGTTCCACAGACTACGTGAACACCAATATCACATAATATAATAAAATTAGTTTTAGATTATCCCCGGAAACAGAAATATCGACTTTTCTGGTGATGTGTACCTGACAGCTTTTGTAACCTTAAAACTAAACGCTTGCGAAGATATTGAAATTATAAGATCTTAATGCAATTTTGTCTGATAAAGACATCGTTAGAGACTGTGGCTACTATATGAAATACTTTATGATATTGAATGCCATCAATAGCTTGGACTATGTTATAATTCTCTCATATCTGTGATTAAAAAAAGAATCATATGCTTAAATATTTATGTTATATTTGTATGCTTACAGCATGTATATAATCTAAAACTGTCTTCATAAGCACATGGAATACCTTTTCAAAATAAGTCTGTAAACTGGAGTATAGTCTGCAGTGCTGCGAAAATAAGTTTGCTGGACATCATCAGCAAAGAAACATTAATCTACAAAAACTGTGCAATGATAACATTATCGTCTCACTATTTGAGTCGTCTACAACTCTCTGGGATCGAACATATTATGATGTTGGCACTAAGAAGATACAACATTTATTTGTAGTTTCTTTGTGTCAAAATTTTCACATTTGGTTATTAGGAGAAGTGCCTTTGTAGCGTGCCTAATTATTTTCGATACGAAATGTTTCCATCGTCCTACGTAATAAAATTAAGAGTTATCTACATTCTGATCAATGTTTTCAAAATATTTTATCTACAACTGAATTCGAATATACGGATGAAATTTTGAGTATGTGCTAGCCACAATAACAGATTACTTCACACAGTGCTATTTATTGACTGAAGAAAGAAGAAAACAAACGAATATGAGAGCGAATAGTTCATTTCCTTGCTCAGTCTCTAGATTTTTTGAAACGGTGATTAATGTAAGAAGTATTTGTTCATTTTTATATTATTGTGCAACTCCTTAACCGAGGAGTTAGCGTGTCTGACTGTTACGTGGAAGGTCCACCTTCAGTTCCCGGTACTGTCATGGATTTTTCCTTTGTGGGAGGACTGCGGACATGTGCACTGAGCTTCGTCAGGTCGATCGAGAAATTACTTTAAAGAAAGGAGCTTCCCTCGATTTTATTTGGGACGGAATGGAGCTAAGTGCGTTCGTACTTAACCATGTGGCGATCGCAGTACCTTTCGTCAGAATACTTCCACGTAAACGTAGATCAACTTAAGGAATACTCGTAATCATTAAAAAAACCGCAGTGGATGTCTTTCTGTGATAAGGGTATGTGGGTTTGCCTTGAGAAAACACGATTTTTCTTGTTTTATTACATCTACATGTTTCGGAGAAGTCTCTCTTTCTTCAGTGGGTTTTATTTATTATTACATATCGGTGTTCACAAGTCTACTTGGTATTTGCAGCACAGCTACAAATATTACCTTTCAGATGTCATTTTGTTTTGTACATCTCGCATTTTCGTTCTTCTGCAAGGTGTCTGAGTGGATCTACCAGAGACATGCTATTTCACAGTGAAACACTGTGTATTAGGAAGCTCCAGTCGACATTAAATACCAAACAGACTTGTGAGCACGAATATGTAAAAATAATACAATAAATAAACCTACTGAAGGCGGAGAAACTTCTCCAAAACATGTATGTGTATTAAAACAAGAAAAATTGTGTTTGCTCAAGGCAGAACCACATTTCCTTATTACGTATTAGGAAGCAAACGTGGCCAAGGAAAGAGCTTCGGTCGCAAAATGAATGTCTCTTTCTTTGTACGATAATATAAAAATCTCCAACGTAAATATGAGCTGTTCACTGCTATAGTCCAGAATTTTCGTATCAAATAAACGTATTGTGGATGTGCAATTTTCTCAGCAATTCAGTGCATACAGTCTGCACGAGCTTTTGTGCTGCACCGAGGAACAGTTTAGTTATCACAGTCCGAAGTAACGTGTCACCTTGTGCATCAAAGTCACATGTAAAACTGATTTACATCGACAGTTTATTTTACCAACAGTTAACTGGAATTTTCTTGAGAACTATGAATAGTAAAGAATCGAATGTTATGGTAAGTAGAGTGTACACAAAATAAATTGACCTGTAAATGTGCAGACACCCAATAAGGAAAGGGACAACGATACATATGGGGACTCCGTCGTGAATGTCCATTGAGTGGTATGGGAGTTGCAGTCAACAGCTGAAGCCGTCGCATAAACTCACATCTCGCAAACCAGTGAGCTACAGCTAGCGAGTCTGCAAACGATCAACAGCTTATGTCAGTACAACCTATAATTCGACATATGTAGACTTTAAAAGTCAATAGTTTGCCCCTGGAGCACCAAAAAAGGAATCATCGCATAAACAAATGTTGAAACAAAGCGAAACAATTCGCATCAAACGTTGCTAGAAGGAAACTGAATGAAACAAAAATGTGGTAAAATGTAGCAAAAAAGAGAACGTCACTTACCACGTTTATGACTATGTAAAATAAAGAACATACGCGACGCGGAAACTGTGTGTCAGACCCCCGACAATTAGTTCGTCCATATCATCTAAATATAAAGACTGCACTGTTGTGTTAGGTAATAAAGATATGTCATCGTGGAATCTTTGAATGCGCAGGTCGGCAACAGGCAGTCAATTGAAGTGGCTGCCCCTTTGCAACGCAGGGATGGACTCGCCCAGTGCTCATTACGAGAATGCGTGTCTGCACAGGAGCCGTGTTATTTTGTGTGACCTCTGCAAATGATATGATTCACTTAGTCACGACGAATGTAGCGCCGTCCCATGCCCCCACCTGCTCCCATAAATCTGGCATATTAGCTCTGATGTCGCAAGAAAATGTTTCAGATAAGGTTATTTCACCTCAAAAGCCATTTCTGTCTAGGCTACCAAAATGAACTTGATTGATAGCATATTTTAAAAATGCAACCGTCACTAGCGGTCTGTAGCTAGGAACACTTGTTCATCTTATACGCAAACACTTTGGTAGTACGGACTGAGACAAGAAAATGATGTCAAGTACACGTCGGCTCTAAGATGCATGCCCAAAGAGTTATGAGCACTTACTTGTTTGGTAGAAGAGATGTGTTTCACAGTAACGAAGATGAGCAAGTGCTTCTCATTACTAACATCAAGGTATCTGTTGGTTGTCAGATTTTCTGGAAAAGTTTGAAATTAAGAGCTTACGTAATTTTACAGTATTCAGTGTATAACTATGTCCTAATAGCCACACAGGAAATTATTGCTTAGGTTTGCACGGCGAACAAAGAGCATATCGGTTCAGTGATACCAGTACAACTCAGAAAGAATCACAACGCTGGTGCATAACTTACTCACTATGGTGATGATAACGACAACGGTGCTGCTGCTGCTGATAATAATGATGTGTGATGCTGAAAGAGAAACTGTGGAAGAGAGAGGAGAAATTCTTATTGGCTTTTGACGTATGGATATGGAGAAGAATGCGAAGTGTGAAATGGAGGGATGCAATACAGAAATATCGTATCGTAATAAAATGGAGGACCAACAAATAATTCCACCGTCACGCCATTGCTCATTCACACATTCACTCAGTAGAACAAGTGGTTAAAGATTATTTCTCTTTATATCACTACCAATTACAAAATACGGTGGCTTTCCGAGGAGCAACAGCTCTAAACAAGACACATAGTACTAACTTTGATTTCTCATTATCATAACCAAAATATTAAATATTTTCAGGTAAGTAACATCCAAAGTAAGATTAGCGTTCAGTTCCACAATAAAGCGGTGTTTCTGTTCAAGGCATACTAATTATCAGACACGTCATTAAAAGCGTCGCATCCGTACACCCGTCTCGGACTTCCCGCGCCATTGTCAATGCAGACAGCGTGCCACGGTCGCGCGACGTATATCGGTCCCCGTTACATGTTATTCATGAAGGGTACCCTACAGTGAATTTCTTACGAGAAAGAACACGAGATAGAAATATACTTAGCTCAGAGGAGCTGCACATGGATACTAAATTTGAACAGATTTCAGGAGAAGGAACAATGCTTGGTTTCCTTACATGTCATTTTAACACAATTTCTAGAAGAGGATGCTACGATTAACGTAATTTAGACCGGAAACATGTTAACTGGCTAAGCTGAATTGTACTGGATGGCTTTCTACATGGCAATCTAATTCTCTATAGCCCATCATCCACACTATTTGCAAAAGTGCTACTGTATTATCCCAGTTTAAGGGAATGCACCAATATGAAACCTAATTTAGCGGGAAATCCAACAAGAGAACATTTTTCTTTGTACCATGCACCACGTAGCACATCCGATCTTACAAAGGTGTCCTCACCTTCAACATAAATTCACCTTTCATTACTCATTATACCACTTTTTGATTTAGAAATCACTAGGGCTCTCTAGATTGCTGTGTCTGATTACAGGTCGCAGTAAGTCATTTATTAAGTTACCACAAGCAGAATATTTTCACTCACACATTTTGCATAACAGTAGACCTGAAGATCGCAATTTACAAACACTTTGTGCCCTTGCTCGGCGCGAGCGAGAGCATGGACTCACACTACGATTCACAAGTAAAATATCTTAATCATCAACACACATATTTATACGACACACAGATTTATGAAGTTGTACCTAACAAACTCAACTTGAAAGAGATCTTAACTTACAAAACTTTTGCGGGCTTATTCTACATGAGTGAGAACATAGTCACAAACAAAGTTTCACACGAAAATGAACTAAAAATTAACGCTCGTAGTTATTCTAGATACACAGAATTTTAATTCACACTATTACCTAACATTCTAATGCTGAAAGAGAAATGTTCGTACCAACGGTTCACCGAAGGTGAATCGTGCAGTCTCACCGTACCTTCCGACCGTCCACTGCAGCCACGTCCGCTTACCATCGTTAACACTCCAGAGTGCTGGAAGGGTGGCTGATTCTCGTTTGTGCGTCCTGGAAGTCTGCTAACCCCGATTTTTTCCAGAGAACCGTTATTCTTGCCAAACTAATTCACCGCTACCTGTCCGGCGTTTTACTATGTGCCAGCGGCTAATGTCCTGTTGTACCTGGCACGCCCTTTGCAGCAACACTCCACCCACTTTTGGCATACCTGCAAGGCAGACGCTGTAGCTTACCACCAGAGATGCCTGTGTTATGAAAAGTATCCCAAACATTCATACCCACACAGTACATAGTTACAAACGAGTACTAAAAGGAAAATAAAGTTAGCTTCATCTTATTGCAATTTAAATGTACAAACAGCGAGCTCTTTCTTCCTCGAGTTTGATAAGGCTCTCAAAATGACAGAATTGGTCATGAGGGGGAGTAGGCTTGAAGTGCCCTGAGGTGATGAGAGAGACCAACCAGGGACTTCTCACGGTTGCCTGATGACTTGCAACTGACTTAGAGACATATGTTACAATGATATTAACCTGAAGAGCCAAAGAAACTAGTACACCTGCCTAATATCGTATAGGGCTCCCGAGAGCACGCAGAAGTGACGTAACACGACGTGCCATGGATTCGACTAATTTCTGAAGTAGTCCTGGGGGGAACTGACACCATGAATCCTGCATCGCTGTCCATAAATCTGCAATAGTACTAGGGATGTAGATCTCTTCTGAACAGTACGTTGCAAGGCGTCCTAGATATGCTCAATAGTGTTCATGTCTGGGGAGTTTGGTGGCCAGCGGAAGTGTCTATACTCAATAGAGTGTTCATGGAGACAATCTTTAACAATTCTGGACGTGTGGGGTGTCCCATTGTTCTGCTGAAATTGCCCAAGTCTGTCGGAATGGACAAATGACATGAATGGATGCAGGTGATCATACAGGATGGTTACATACGTGTCACCTGTCAGAGTCGTGTCTAGACGTACCAGGGGTCCAAATCACTCAAACCACACACGCCCCACATCATTACAGAGCCTTCTTTGGCTTGAACAGTCCCCTCTGACATGCATGGTCCATAGATTCATAAGGTTGTCTCCATAGCTATACACGTCCGTCCGCTCGATACAATTTGAAACGAGACTCGTCCAACCAGGCAACTTTTCCAACCTAAACAACAGCGGGCCACCGTCAGCAGATGCGCCTGGGCTGTACCGTGCATAGGCAGCGTCACCTGCTGATGTCAGCAGGACGACAGTTGCTGGCAGAATCGCACGTGGAGACTGAAGAATAGCAGCCGCGTCCAGACTGCTGTACCGCTTCGGGACGGGGAATACAGCGAAAGGAAGGACTATAAGCGAAAGGAAGGACCATACTTAAGCCGTAGCCTCCACCATAATCAATGTTGAAGGCTAGGCGATACTGTAGGCAGGTAGCTAGCAGTCCGAATTTGAACTCTCTTTCCACCAGGGAGTCGGACGCACTCGAAAGATAGTCGTCTAGTAGTCGAGTTGACGGTGTGAAGACGGCTGGTAGCCTGCATACAATCTCCTGCTCAGGAGGATGCATGTAGATTCAGGAGCCTAAGTCCGGAGTAAGTGACTAGCTACATCATCGTGAACTGCAAATGGTCTTCGTCTCGAAGCTAGAAGCTGGTGCTGGCGGCCTAGCTTTGCATCACATACTCACTAGGATCCTGTCACATCGGAGCACACCAAGGGAGGAAGAGAGAGAGAGAGAGCATGATTGAAATATTATTTATGCGAACCAGACTGGCTAGTGTTTTCCTCTTCCAAGCACTTTAGCCTAAAAATCAAAACAAGTTAACATGCCATCTCGCCACTGTGCAGCAATAGCGATTTCACTTGGCTTGCTTTTCTTGTCCATTAAAGTTCTAAGCTTCTCTCGGTGCCCATTCGTAGCTGAAAGGTGTCTCAAATTCACTTTTCAGAAGCGGTGGTGCTCGTATTTTGCTGCGTCACCATATAGAATAAGTGCTCCAGCAGTCTGAAAATGCCAACTAGCAGGTAAGATTCGAAGTTAACTATGAACGCTTACGTTTGAAGTTATATTTCGTGCATGATTATATGAGTCCACTGGACTTTGTCTTGCACTGAAGATGGTCACTCTGTGATGAAATCAATGTACAATGATAAAAAGAAACCGTTTTAGATTTACACGACCAGTGATGGTGTTTCCCTTTTTTAAAACACTTGTTGCGCAGTTGTGGTGCACAACTTTCCTGATGAAATCCAATCTCAAACATATCAGTGTGTTGGCTGTGTCTTCTCAGTGTCGAACAGTCTTCCCGAAAATACTTGATTTGCTATCTGCACGGCCGCAGCTGCACCTCTAAGTGGACTACCTCTGTCATTATGAATTTGGCATTTTTCGTCGACGTGTCCATACTTCAAAACATGACCTGCTGCCCAGGGGAAATAAGCATTAATGGCTTGCTCTTGCCACATGTACTTGGAGGTACTACCTAACCTAAGAACATATTACCTCTAATAGCTATAATCATTGGTCTTCAAATGAAGTAAATACTACTGTAATGTAATTTAGTACACCGTCCTCAGTCAGAAGCAGAAATATGTACACTTATACAGTACTGTCTTGCGAGCGCATCTGGATGGGAGCTGACGCGGTATCCAGTTACGAAGTGCCTCGTCTAACTCGTGGACCCGGTGCCTGAGAATACGAACTGAAATATTTTCAGATAAGGAAACTCAGTGGAAAACGGATGAGGAACTCTGAATAATAACTGAGACTGAACAAAAAAATGGGATTCCAATCTACTGTCGAATCCTACGAGGCACTAACACATTGACTATGTTGTGCAATCCTGCATGTACTCCGTGCAACTAAGTGCCACGAGAAACTAAGTCCCGACCCAGGGGCAGAATAACTCAGGTCCAGAGTCTGTGGCTGGCAGATTGCAATCGGAATCTCCCAGCAGCGCTGGGGGCACTGCTTATATAGGTTCGCATGACGCGTCTGTCCTCTTGACCCTGGACTGCTTCCAGAAGCTTCTGTGCTACTGGTCACGTAGCCCACACTACCCTGATCACAACAGCACAATTCCTCCTGCTTCCTAACGTCCCTACTGACTCTGAGTTACTCCTTTACTTGCACACCTTATGCAACATTATGCCCTTAGCTATACACTCACAATATACACGCTACTCATTCGCCACACATACGCGACAATTTCTGTTACACCCATTATATTGGGAAATAATAATTGTTTTCTCATGTGAACTTGTAACTGCAAAAACTACTGGTCTGCTTGACGCTTCAGCTGTTTACATTCCTTTGTTCCTGAACCTTTGAAGTTCACTGCGGGATATTTGTCTAGCAATGTTACTTACAGTTGCCCACGGAACAAAGTGTCTGAACGCAAGTTCCACATCTACAGGGATGCTGTGATATCTGAGTTTCTCCCAACCTAAACAAAATTCAAATGATTTATGGGAACGCAGCAGGGTGACGTCGTCAACAACAGCCCCACAGAAATTTTGTGTGTAACACAACCTGCCATTTCCAGGGCAAAATTGCAGTAAGTAAGCTCCGTGCAAAGGAATTTAAAACCTCAGTTTTTGTAGAAACTCCGGAAGGGTTACACTCACACACCATGTAAACACTAGCGCCATCACAAAGCAAAGACCACCGATGTCAGAAGTTACCGATGGGGAAATTAATAATCAGTGCATGAGGAAGCATATACTCTGTCCTTCGCCGGCCGTGGTGACCGAGCGGTTCTAGGCGCTTCAGTCTGGAACCGCGCGACCGCTACGGTCGCAGGTTCGAATCCTGCCTCGGGCATGGATGTGTGTGATGTCCTTAGGTTAGTTAGGTTTAAGTAGTTCTAAGTTCTAGGGGACTGATGACCTCAGATGTTAAGTCCCATAGTGCTCAGAGCCATTTGAACCAACTCTGTCCATCCGTTTTTTTGTCAAGGGATAAAGCACGATTCCACGCAGAATTTAAACAAAACCCACCATGTCTACACTATTGGCCATTAAAATTGCCACAACACGAAGATGACGTGCTACAGTCGCGAAATTTAACCGACAGGAAGAAGATGCTGTGATATGGCGGCGGCTGTGATATGGTGGCGACACCTACACATGCTGACATGAGGAAAGTTTCCAACCGATTTCTCATACACAAACAGCAGTTGACCGGGGTTGCCTGGTGAAACGTTGTTGTGATGCCTCGTGTGAGGAGGAGAAATGCGTAGCATCACGTTTCCGACTTTGAGAAAGGTCGGATTGTAGCCTATCGCTATTGCGGTTTATCGTTCTCGACATTGCTGGCTCGCGTTGGTCGAGAGCCAGTGACTGTTAGCAGACTGTGGAATCGGTGGGTTCATGAGGTTAATACGGAACGCCGTGCTGCATCCCAACGGCCTCGTATCACTAGCAGTTGAGATGACAGGCATCATATCCGCATGGCTGTAACGGATCGTGCAGCCACGTCTCGATCCCTGAGTCAACAGATGGGGACGTTTGCAAAACAACACCATCTGCACAAACAGTTCGATGACGTTTGCAGCAGCATGGACTATCAGCTCGGAGACCATGGCTGTGATTACCCTTGACGCTGCATCACAGGCAGGAGCGCCTGCGATGGTGTACTAAACGACGAACTTGAAGGCGCGAATGGCAAAACGTCATTTTTCGGATAAATCAAGGTCCTGTTTACAGCTTCATGATGGTCTCATCCGTGTTTGGCGACATCGCGGTGAACGCACATTGGAAACGTGTATTCGTCATCGCCATACTGGCTTCCCCCCCATGAACCATGGACCTTGCCGTTGGTGGGGAGGCTTGCGTGCCTCAGCGATACAGATTGCCGTACCGTAGGTGCAACCACAACGGAGGGGTATCTGTTGAGAGGCCAGACAAACGTGTGGTTCCTGAAGAGGGGCAGCAGCCTTTTCAGTAGTTGCAAGGGCAACAGTCTGGATGATTGACTGATCTGGCCTTGTAACAATAACCAAAACGGCCTTGCTGTGCTGGTACTGCGAACGGCTGAAAGCAAGGGGAAACTACAGCCGTAATTTTTCCCGAGGGCATGCAGCTTTACTGTATGATTACATGATGATGGCGTCCTCTTGGGTAAAATATTCCGGAGGTAAAATAGTCCCCCATTCGGATCTCCGGGCGGGGACTACTCAAGAGGATGTCGTTATCAGGAGAAAGAAAACTGGCGTTCTACGGATCGGAGCGTGGAATGTCAGATCCCTTAATCGGGCAGGTAGGTTAGAAAATTTAAAAAGGGAAATGGATAGGTTGAAATTAGATATAGTGGGAATTAGTGAAGTTCGGTGGCAGGAGGAACAAGACTTCTGGTCAGGTGACTACAGGGTTATAAACACAAAATCAAATAGGGGTAATGCAGGAGTAGGTTTAATAATGAATAGGAAAATAGGAATGAGAGTAAGCTACTACAAACAGCATAGTGAACGCATTATTGTGGCCAAGATAGATACGAAGCCCACACCTACTACAGTAGTACAAGTTTATATGCCAACTAGCTCTGCAGATGACGAAGAAATTGAAGAAATGTATGATGAAATAAAAGAAATTATTCAGATTGTGAAGGGAGACGAAAATTTAATAGTCATGGGTGACTGGAATTCGAGTGTAGGAAAAGGGAGAGAAGGACACATAGTAGGTGAATATGGATTGGGGCTGAGAAATGAAAGAGGAAGCCGTCTGGTAGAATTTTGCTCAGAGCACAAAATAATCATAACTAACACTTGGTTTAAGAATCATGAAAGAAGGTTGTATACATGGAAGAACCCTGGAGATACTAAAAGGTATCAGATAGATTATATAATGGTAAGACAGAGATTTAGGAACCAGGTTTTAAATTGTAAGACATTTCCAGGGGCAGATGTGGACTCTGACCACAATCTATTGGTTATGACCTGTAGATTAAAACTGAAGAAACTGCAAAAAGGTGGGAATTTAAGGAGATGGGACCTGGATAAATTAAAAGAACCAGAGGTTGTACAGAGATTCAGGGAGAGCATAAGGGAGCAATTGACAGGAATGGGGGAAATAAATACAGTAGAAGAAGAATGGGTAGCTTTGAGGGATGAAGTAGTGAAGGCAGCAGAGGATCAAGTAGGTAAAAAGACGAGGGCTAGTAGAAATCCTTGGGTAACAGAAGAAATATTGAATTTAATTGATGAAAGGAGAAAATATAAAAATGCAGTAAGTGAAACAGGCAAAAAGGAATACAAACGTCTCAAAAATGAGATCGACAGGAAGTGCAAAATGGCTAAGCAGGGATGGCTAGAGGACAAATGTAAGGATGTAGAGGCTTGTCTCACTAGGGGTAAGATAGATACTGCCTACAGGAAAATTAAAGAGACCTTTGGAGAAAGGAGAAACACTTGTATGAATATCAAGAGCTCGGATGGAAACCCAGTTCTAAGCAAAGAAGGGAAAGCAGAGAGGTGGAAGGAGTATATAGAGGGTCTATACAAGGGCGATGTACTTGAGGACAATATTATGGAAATGGAAGAGGATGTAGATGAAGATGAAATGGGAGATACGATACTGCGTGAAGAGTTTGACAGAGCACTGAAAGATCTGAGTCGAAACAAGGCCCCCGGAGTAGACAATATTCCATTGGAACCACTGACGGCCGTGGGAGAGCCAGTCCTGACAAAACTCTACCATCTGGTGAGCAAGATGTATGAAACAGGCGAAATACCCTAACACTAATTCTTTACAGACGAATGGAAAAACTAGTAGAAGCCAACCTCGGGGAAGATCAGTTTGGATTCCGTAGAAACACTGGAACACGTGAGGCAATACTGACCTTACGACTTATCTTAGAAGAAAGATTAAGGAAAGGCAAACCTACGTTTCTAGCATTTGTAGACTTAGAGAAAGCTTTTGACAATGTTGACTGGAATACTCTCTTTCAAATTCTAAAGGTGGCAGGGGTAAAATACAGGGAGCGAAAGGCTATTTACAATTTGTACAGAAACCAGATGTCAGTTATAAGAGTCGAGGGACATGAAAGGGAAGCAGTGGTTGGGAAGGGAGTAAGACAGGGTTGTAGCCTCTCCCCGATGTTGTTCAATCTGTATATTGAGCAAGCAGTAAAGGAAACAAAAGAAAAATTCGGAGTAGGTATTAAAATTCATGGAGAAGAAATAAAAACCTTGAGGTTCGCCGATGACATTGTAATTCTGTCAGGGACAGCAAAGGACTTGGAAGAGCAGTTGAACGGAATGGACAGTGTCTTGAAAGGAGGATATAAGATGAACATCAACAAAAGCAAAACAAGGATAATGGAATGTAGTCTAATTAAGTCGGGTGATGCTGAGGGAATTAGATTAGGAAATGAGGCACTTAAAGTAGTAAAGGAGTTTTGCTATTTGGGGAGCAAAATAACTGATGATGGTCGAAGTAGAGAGGATATAAAATGTAGGCTGGCAATGGCAAGGAAAGCGTTTCTGAAGAAGAGAAATTTGTTAACATCCAGTATTAATTTAAGTGTCAGGAAGTCATTTCTGAAAGTATTCGTATGGAGTGTAGCCATGTATGGAAGTGAAACATGGACGATAAATAGTTTGGACAAGAAGAGAATAGAAGCTTTCGAAATGTGGTGCTACAGAAGAATGCTGAAGATTAGATGGGTAGATCACGTAACTAATGAGGAAGTATTGAATAGGAATGGGGAGAAGAGAAGTTTGTGGCACAACTTGACCAGAAGAAGGGATCGGTTGGTAGGACATGTTCTGAGGCATCAAGGGATCACCAATTTAGTATTGGAGGGCAGCGTGGAGGGTAAAAATCGTAGAGGGAGACCAAGAGATGAATACACTAAGCAGATTCAGAAGGATGTAGGTTGCAGTAGGTACTGGGAGATGAAAAAGCTTGCACAGGATAGAGTATCATGGAGAGCTGCATCAAACCAGTCTCAGGACTGAAGACCACAACAACAACAACAACATACTGGCTTATCACCCGGCGTAATGGTATGGGGTGCAATTGGTTACATGTCGCGGTCACCTCTTGTTCGCATTGACGGCACTTTGAACAGTGGACGTTACGTTTCAGATGTGTCACGACCAGTGACTCTACCCTTCATTCGATCCCTGCGAAACCCTACATTTCAGCAGGATAATCTACGACCGCATGTTGCAAGTTCTGTACGGGCCTTTCTGGATACAGAAAATGTTCGACTGCTGCCCTGGCCAGCACATTCTCCAGATCTCTCACCAATTGAAAACGTCTGGTCAATGGTGGCCGAGCACCTGGCTCGTCAGAATACACCAGTCACTACTCTTGATGAACTGTGGTATCGTGTTGAAGTTGCATGGGCAGCTGTACCTGTACACGCCATCCAAGCTCTGTTTGACTCAATGCCCAGGCGTATCAAGGCCGTTATTACAGCCAGAGGTGGTTGTTCTGGGTACTGATTTCTCAGTATCTATTCACCCAAATTGCGTGAAAATGTAATCACATGTCAGTTCTAGTAAAATATATTTGTCCAGTGAATACCCGTTTATCATTTGCGTTTCTTCTTGGCGTAGCAATTTTAATGGCCAGTAGTGTATTTACGAGATTACTTGTTGATTTAATTTCAACAGCTTCCTTAATACAAGTATTCCAATAGCTGGAAGTGCGCACCAGTTTCTCAGTGTCATTATATTCAGTGGGATGTCCGGCTGCACGACAGCTGTTGTAGGCGTGTGTGTTGCTTATGCTCAGTATGCCGATCCTTCGGAGTCTTGACAGTCTGAGCAATATATGACACGAGACAAATGTCATATATTGGTGAGACGACCAGGGCTGTGGAGGACCAGTGTACTGAGCTTAAGCGGCACAACTACAACAGCCGAGCAAATGCAGCACAGCAGAACATTGTCTTGGCACCGGTCATCCCATGGAATATAACAACACGTATATTCTGGCTTGCACATCACTATTGAAACAGTATTATTAAGGAAGCAGTTGAAATTAAGTTAGAAAGTAATTGGCAATTGTTGTTCAACTTCTACATGAAATCCTGCTCTCTCCCTTGTCAAAAAACAGAGAGACAGGTTTATGCTACCTCACCTACTGATTATTAATAATTTCACTGTCGATAACTTTTGACATCGCTCATCTTTGTTTTGTGATGGCGTTGGTGTTTATAGTATGTGAGAGTGTTATACAGAACTGGCCATTAAAATTGCTACACCAAGATGAAATGCAGATGATAAACAGGTATACATTGAACAAATACATTATACTAGAACAGACACGTGACTACATTTTCACGCAATTTGGGTGCATAGATCCTGAGAAATTAGTACCCAGAACGACAACCTCTGGTTGTAATAACGGCCTTGATATGCCTGGGCATTGAGTCAAACAGAGCTTGGATGGCTGCCCACGCTGCCCATGCAGCTTCAACACGATACCACAGTTCATCAAGAGTAGCGACTGGCGTATTGTGACGAGACAGTTGCTCGGCCACCATTAGTAGGGGGACAACCTTCGCGTCAGCGCACGTTGCATTATTGTCAAATTTATTCAAGATGGCGGCGATGACGTCATTCAAGATGGCGGCATGTAGACTTGGCAACTTCGCATGACGTCATCCAAGATGGTGGATTTTGGCGGGAGATTAGTCCAATTGTGCTACGTCCACTAACCTAACCTCCAGAAAAAATTGCGGGAAGTTTCAATTCCAACAGGATAATGCATGCAAAGACTGTACTTGTCTTTATTATTGATTATCATTCATTATCATTCATTATCATTTATTAACATTCATTGTCATTCATTATCATTCATTATCATTCATTATTATAGGCTTACCTCCACTAGAAAATTGCGCCAAATTCAAATTCCAACACGATATTCTCTCGAAAACTGTACTTCTATGTATTATTATCATTTATTATTAATTCAAGATGTCCGATTTTTCTCAGTGAGAAAGCCATTCTCCTTACATCCATAACAAAAATCTATCACAAGTTCAAATCCCCAACACCATAATTGATCACATGTACGAGCTTTCTCCGTCACTTATCTTTTTTTTCACTGGTAGCCTATCATAATCGCGCCAAATAATAAACTGCACTTATAGTAATGTAATTCACGTCCTTTGATTTTGCAGGGGGGATGGGACTGCAGACTTTATTTCAAGCAGTACAGTCATCACTTGTTCTCCAACACAGTCAGCACACACATTTTTGATATCGCAGTGCAGTCACCATGATGTTCGCGCTCCAACTGAATTAGTTCAAATCCTCGCCACCCCCTGGCCAGCTCGCGGAGACACTGCCTACGCATGTCACGTGAGGCGGCCAGTCACTAGCGCGAGGGGGCGAGCCCGTGAGCACTTAACACCGTATGCGATGTTTCCTGTCGACCGCATGCCGTACATGGGATACGTTTGGCGCCAGAGTTTGACCGACAGTGGAATCCAGCATGACCATATAACAGCGCGTTTGCTCATCGCGAGAACGCTCGCTAATTCACTCTCACCACCCCGCTATGTTAAATAATTCCATGCGGCGGCGAGCGGCGCTTGAGGGTCCCGCTACAAACGGTTGGCCCGCGAGCACTTAACGCCAGACACAATGTTTCCTGTCGACCGTGTGCCGTACAAAGGACACGATCCACCCCAACTTCTTTTGTTTTTCTGAACAGGTTCCAACCTGCCGATACCTACCTCACACAACCGCCCGAGATGTTTGGGAAGTTCTATCACATGACACACTAAAAGCTATATCGGTCCTAAAGTTCGCAAATTCCCAGCACCGACGGGCAGGAACAGACACGCTTGCTTTGTCCAAACCACCCTCACGCCACATGCCCGGCACTCCACGGCACCACCAGCACATGTGATGATGGAGCACAAACTACACTCTCGCCCCATAAACTCTGCAGTTCTCTCACCGATAGACAGGAACCGACACGCTCGAACTGGAATGTTTGCTACCGAGTTGGAAACTTCCTTGACGTCACAACGGGTGATCGACAACGTGGCTCTGTGGGACAAAGAACGTTCTCACTAAGTTAACTGATCACCCGATTATCATTATTAACCCCACATAACCCGATTACCTAATCCAGGATCTTCGCAAAAACACACACATGTGCGTGAACCGTCGCTCCCGTCAAGATACGTACCTCCACAAGTCAATCTAACACGAAGCTCGCAACTCAAATAAAAAAAAAAATTAAGAAGTCAACTTCTCAACTCACATACCTATCAACTCACTCAAATTCTATATGGTCCCAAAATACTTAACCTCCCCTTTATTCATTCAAAATATATTCGCTCCCTACCATAAACTCCCAGCCAATAAAAAAAAATAGCTAACAACATTCATCTCCAAAAACATTAGCTTCAACCCCATTCTTAATACCATCAACCTCGAATAACACCTATATAACATAATTTTAAATAATAGTAATAATAATAATAATAATAATCATTCAGCCTAACACACACACATAATGATCTCACTATCATCCTATCTCTAATCTAAATAAGATCTTCACTGATACTATGAATTATTTGTGTATAGCTTTATAAATTATAAAATGCTCAGCCTTCCACCATGTCCAGGAACCATCTGACTAGTTCAGCTTTCAGCTAGTAAGGGCGCTAGTGAACTCATTCACCACCCCTACAGAATTCTCAACAGCCATTCGTCTATCCTAAGATCATGTGATACTACGTCATCACACTTATATAAGGAGCCACCCCCTGGTCTTCTTTCTCACTCTTCAGTTGTCCATTGCATCGTCCGTTTGTTCTCGTGTGTGTGTGTGCTGTATCTGTTTTATTAAGATGAAGCGAATTAACAACATCCAGGAGTCTGATGCGAAGAGACTTAGACTCCGTGATTCGCCATTATCGAGTAAGTAAATAATTTTTATTTTTAATTATCATTTTTCCTTTACATCTTATATATTCTCCTTATTAATTATGTATCACATTGTTGTAGCTGAACTCGCGGACTTTATCATTGAGTCTGAGGAGCGAGCAGGTGGCGTCAATCAGCCTTGTCCTGAACAAGTTCCATTACCTGGTAAGTATATTTTTTCAATGTTTTGATATCTCAACCCTTTAACTCCGTGTACGAGCGCCTCATCTGTTTTGAATAACTCTATATAAAGATCCGCTTTTCACTTGGTGTGTGTGTGTGTGTGTGTGTGTATGTGTGTGTGTGTTTGTGTGTTTGTGTGTCTGTTATACTCGCTCTCTATAAAGATTTTATTTTTTTTATATATATATCTGCCTTCGTCCTCTCATTTCTATATCACCAAACTTCTTCTACAAACATTTCTTACTTTATATTATACCCATTATATTCCATCTTTCTAGATTACATCGGCCCAGCGCTAGAAGAGCTTGATCGCTAACTCTAAATGGAGAGAGCTCATCGTGAATGTAAGTACATCTCTAATAATAATAAAAATCATACTCGCTAAAAAATTAAATAATTTTTTCTTCTTGTTCTTTTAATATATAACCTTCTTCCTAGTGTATTGATATAGCCTTAACACATATTTTGTTTCTAGATCATCCTAATTCCACGTAGAGCGAGGGAGCCGAACACAGTAATAACTTTTTAGATGAGGACGAACTGGACATGCCTGACTGGCTTGAGGGGCTTGTCGAATGCGGCAATGAACTGCTGAAGCCGTGGAATGAGATTGGAGAAGGTGAATAGTGTTCATCATTAGTCCAAAATAATTACCATTATTTACTGTTATAATAATAATTATTATTTATCCCTCTTTTAAATCCAGATCATTAAACTTTTATTTGTGTTACAGGTATATCACACGGCATTGCCCGTGTTCCGCGAGCGGCGGTTGCAGGCGCGGGGCTCGAGGGTGGGCGAGGACACGCCCCACCTTGTGTCGCACCGATCACTGCAGCTCGACAGGCCGCGGCGGCGGCGTCGGCGCAAACTATCTGGCGTCCATGGGCAACCAACAAGCGGGTAGTAGCCCTGCCAGGGGTCCCTAGCAGCGGCCAACACGCGTGCGCGAAGCTGCAGCTGGCAAGATCGCCGAACCTCTGCCCGGCCGCTCGCACTGGCCGCCTACAGCCACCGCAAGGGGGGCGGTCGCCACCGCCGCAACCCCTCCCGAAGCTGACTGCCCACGACACCGCCAGCACAAGGTTCGTGTACCAAGACGCATACGCCTCCCATTAAATGATTATAATGACGGACCATCGCCAACACCGTCATCCACCGGCTGGACCCCCAGTATCATTAGCAGCAATAGTATTAGTGATCACCCTGTGGCTAGTGGCAGTTCTCTAACCCGCCCTTTCAGTGAAGCAGATCAGGTCGGTGACACCATACCTCAGTTGCAGTACTCGCCGATTGCCGACGCCTTCGAGGAGCGAATCTCGGTCACTCGCATCGAAAACCCGGCAGGGGGGTACCGCGATCTGGTTGGATTTTTAAACGCATGCCTCCCTGTCCTGGAAACCGAGCTCCTCAGGGTAGCCGATAATCCGCGTTATCCCGCCGTTAAGTGCAGTGCAGTGCTCTGCATTGAGTTATCGCACCCCCCCCCCCCCCCCCCCAAAGTTCAGTCTGGTCAGAAAGAGACCAGCATTCATTATCTTTGGGGGGATAATGGCGTGATATCGCGGAGCACATCGATCGCCGAGTGGTTTCGTAAATCCACATTGAGTGTCATAATGGGTCGGTTTTCCGAGATGGAAGTCAAAGGCTCAGCTAAGGCACTCAGCAGAATTCTACACCTGGACATGCATATACATGTCCACGATCCATTAAATGGAGGGTCTAACTATATCAAGCTCCCTAAAGATATAGCTAACAAGAGGGCATGCATTAACGTCCAAAATACAAAAGATCAGGCTTGTTTTGCATGGTCAATCCTGGCTTGCCAAAGAAACTACAATTATAGAGATTGCCCTCATCGTCCGGGTACATACAAAGTCAGTGATATTAACACGCATTATAACTTTGATGGTATTGAGTTCCCCGTCAAGATCCAGGACATACCTAAATTTGAGGCGCTGAATACCGGAATATCGGTATATGTTTATGGCCTGGAGAAGAAGAAAAGCAAGTCAGACGAGCAAGACAAGCATGTCGTAGTCGCCCCCTCCATTTCTCAAAATTTGCCGGTGAGCGTGAGCTGCATGTAAATGTGCTTCTCTTTTCTGAAGGTGACAATTATCACTATGTCTGGATCAAGGACATGTCCCGACTCCTTTCCGCCCAACTATCAACTGATCATAATGTAAAACATATTTGTTTAAGGTGCCTCAATTATTTCTCCTCTGAACAGTTATTAGATACGCATCTAGTAGACTGTACTTCCAAGGATGCGGTACGTGTTATTATGCCCACGGAGGAAAACAAATTCATAAAGTTTAGGAATGCTCACAACCAGGAGGGGTGTCCGTTTGTTGTGTACGCCGACTTTGAGTGCCTCCTCGCTCCTGTGACCCGCTGTGAAGGCGATCCTACGACCTCATACACCACCTTTACAGAAAAACACGTACCTTATGCCGCAGCGTACCAAATTGTATCCTCATATGACACCAACCTTAACCGATACAAATCTTACGTCGGCGATAATCCATCGATTTGGTTGCTCTCTGAGCTTGAAAAAATTTCACTGGAAGTTGATAAGCTGTACAGCGGTAACGTTCCAATGACCAGATCGAAGGAGAACGAAGATTAGTATAATAAAGCCACCGAGTGTCATATTTGTGGGCTGCCGTTGGACAGAAAAGCGGAAACTCCTCGTAGGGACCACTGTCATCATACAGGGAAATTCCGTGGCGCTGCTCACAATGCGCGCAATTTGAAGTACCAATTACCTAGGCACATACCAGTTTTCTTTCATAATTTAAGTGGGTATGATGCTCATTTTCTAGTTGAGCACTTGGACGATTTCGGTTTGGAGAAAGATCAGGTGAGTGTCCTACCTGAGACCGTCGAGAAGTATGTATCATTATCGAAACGAATGACGTCAAGAATTACGCTGCGCTTCTTCGATACACTACGTTTTATGCAGGCACCACTACAGAAACTTGTTGAAACTCTACCTCCGGCGGATATGCATATCACTCGAGCTGCATTTCCCGACCAGGAAAAGTTTCAAGATGTGACTAGGAAAGGGTTTTTCCATACGAGTATGTGAATAGTATGGTCAAACTCGACGAAACCAGGCTACCCGACACAACTGCATTCTCAAGCAACCTCACAGGCGACACGATAACGAATGCAGAATATGAACATGACGTGAGTGTCTGGCGGGAATTCAACATTTCTAATTTAGGAGAGTATGCACGTCTTTACATGGACACAGATGTGCGCTTGCTTGCGGACATTTTCGAGAAGTTCCGGAGTCTATGTATGACCACATATTCTCTGGACCCTGCCTTTTATTACACGGCACCGGGGTTGTCTTGGGACGCGATGCTCAAGAAAACGAAGTGCTGTATCGAATTATTGACCGATCCTGACATGCTTCTTTTCTTTGAGCGAGGGATCCGTGGGGGGCTCTGCCAATGTATTCATAGAAACGCGAAAGCAAATAACCCACGGATGGGTGACAGGTTTAACGCATCCCTTGATTCAAGTTATATAATGTATCTAGATGTGAATAACTTATACGGACATGCTATGAAGGAATGTCTGCCCATTCGCGAGTTTCGCTAGCTGTTCGAGGATGAATGCAAGGGATTAGGTCGAAAAATCAGGGGGGGGGGGGGGGGGGTATGGCCGCCGATTATGATGTAGGGTATGTTGTGGAGGCAGAACTCAAATACCCTATTAGTTTGCATGACGCGCATGCCGATTTGCCGCTGTGTCCAGAGCAACTAGTTCCACGAGGAGGTTTCACACCGAAATTGATGACAACGCTGGGGGGTAAGCAGAGGTACATCATTCACTTAACCTCCAGCAATGCCTCAGCTTAGGTATGGAGCTGGTTAAAATCACCCGGGCCATCTCCTTCAAGCAGTCCCCCTGGTTGAAGGAGTATATTGATCTGAATACGAGACAGAGAACTTCCGCGTCGTGTGACTTTGAGAAAGACTTTTATAAATTAATGAATAATTCAATTTTCGGGAAAACTATGGAGAATTTGAGGGAACGACGTGAAATTTTTATTAGAACGCAATGGGATGGGCGTTATGGCGTACGAAAATGCATTGCCAGACCAAATTTTAAACGGGTCACTATTTTCAATAGAATTTTGTTGCTGTGGAGACGGCTAAAACTGCAGTAGAGTTTACTAAACCTATCTATGTGGGGATGTGCATACTAGACCTATCCAAACTCCACATGTACCGCTTTCATTATGAGTTTGCGAAAACTCATTACGCAGATCCTAAATTACTTTATATGGATACACATAGTTTCATCTATTGGGTGAAGAGTTGCGAACCATATGAAGTAATTAGGTACCACGCCAATGAATTCGACACGTCTTCTTATGCGGCCGATAATCCTTATGTATTGTTCCGCAAAACAAGAAGGTTATCGGTCTCGTGAAAGACGAGACGAATGCCGATTGTGGAGTTTGTAGGTCTTCGGTCCAAGATGTATGCATATCGCACATTGGAAGGTCCCACTCAGAGACGGGCTAAGGGGGTACGACGGATGGCATCACGAGCTCTGTCTATCGAAGACTATTTGCAGTGCCTACGTGGTGGTGTTCGCGGTGCTGAGCTGCAGCCGCCGCATATTGTCCGGCAAACTATTATTCGATCGGTAGCGCACGAGGTGTACACTGTGCTGCAGTTTAAAATCGGCCTGTAGCCTCATGACGATAAAAGGGTCATCTGTGATGATGGCATTGAAACTCGCCCGTACTCACACTACTCACTTGTAGCGAGAGAAGGGGTGGGGGACTCTGATTGAGAGGGAGAGAGAGAGAGAGAGAGAGAGAGAGAGAGAGAGAGAGAGAAAGAGACGGCGAGGGCGTCTGCAGAGTAGTAGTATGACCCTTTTATCACAGTGTAAATATTGAATGAGAGTGTTTTGTAGTGTGTATCAGCTCGCGTACTTCCGTGTATGTCTGAGTGTATGTGAATGTGTGTGAGCCTGTGTTAAGTGTGCATGTGTGTAAATATTATTTATTCTATAAAAAAATCATAAAAAACAGAAAAAAACGAAAATAATTCCATTTATAAAAAAAGTCTTTATATATATTTGTATATTTTTTCTCCACTATTACTAGTCAATGGCTATATGACTGAAAGCAGATAAAAATTTTACACCTCTTATAATCAAATAGAAGAAGATGAAAATACAATTTTCGCAGTTCGTATCTGCTTTGATCTTAGTAGTAGTTGTAAGTTTCACCTGCCGCTAGCCATCCAGTCAGAACTAGTTTTTTAAGAATGTGAGTTCCACCAATTAAATTCTTTATATATACTTCACTGTGGGGAAAAAAAAATCTTTATACCCACAAATATGTGTTCACCTGCTTGTTGTAGTGGAAAATGTCTAGAGCTACTTACTTCAATGAAATATAATTTAAATTGCTAGTGGAAAATGTTTTAGAGCCACTATCTTGAACTAAAAATACGTTTGCCTTCAGTTAAAAAAGTGCTTCCGGTGGAACTTCACTAGACATATTATTTACCTTGTAAGGTAATATAATTACGTTCTAGTACCTCTGCTTTAGTTTTATATATATACAGTGCTTATATATTTATGAATGATGTAAAAACACGTATGTGCAAAGATCAGAACTTTCATATTTTTACTTGAAGACAAATAATGTATCTGTAAACTCATATAATGTGAAAAAAGTGAATCATTTTACTGTAAACTGATATGTCGCAAACAAAATCTGCATTTAATAGTAAATTCAATTATTTTATTGTAAAAAAAATGCCCGAGTTTGTTATTATTTGACCCTCAATCATGATCCATACACGTTGCACTGGCACAGAGAGAGACCTATAAGATTTTTACTGATTTAAACGGCGGGCATCTGGCGAAGCCGACCCTAGCACTCTCTCTTTCAGGTCCTGTCGCTTTCAACGGTTGACTCATCGCCGCGCCGGCGAGGTGGTAGCAGGTAAACTGCCTCAGACAGCTCCAATGGAATGCGTTTCACGAACAGTATCACCAATAAACTTACTTCTACGGAAGTAGGTGTCACAGAAAGAAAACAACAAGAATTCTTATGGAGAAAAAATTATTTATTTATTTGTGAGCCATTTTAAAAGTAATTTTACATTTTCAGATGCTGACACAAAACTATCTTTTTCTTCTTCACACGTTCGCTGTCTAAGTTGATGGATAGGTGGACAATCGTAGTATTCCAGGTTCTGGATAGCCGCATATTTGAAGATTCGACGCAGCCAGCTACTCTTCTCGTCGCCTTTAACGTAGATTACTGCCTCCTTGTGATGAAATACTCTCAGAAATTGAAGCAAATGTTTATAAGAGATGCCAGGGGCGTCCCATTTAATCCCATGATAGAATCTTGTTAGCCACATCGCGCTTCAGACTGTCTTATTGCACTTGACGTCTTTAAATGGTTTCGGCGATTCAACTCTTGATACAAATGTTCCTATTACTCCATCACTTTGCGTGAATGCTATTAATGCACAGTCTTTAATTATGAAACGCCTGCACTCATCATAGTAAAATCCTTGAACGTCAGCTACGATCCTCACACCTTCAGGTAACATCGTGATCTACGCTAGAGCTAGCAGAGTGCGTATTAATTTATACAACTCGTTGCACTACACCAGTGAGCGGACAGTAGTTAACGAGACGATCATGCAAAACGAGAGTCTGATCAGTCTGATCAGGGAAGTTTGCTGAAGATTCAAATTCAATCCGTACATCTATAGGTCCTGATTTAATTATCTCATTCTGTTTTGAACAGTCAATTACGATTATTGGCGCTAGCTTCTGAATCTCGCATACATGTCAAATGCCATACTGTATACATTGCTGTCCCACTGTAGATGTAGATTCTCATATGGGTAGTATTCTGAATTCAAGTAGACTCTGGCGTTAGTTAACTTGCAGTGGTCAAATTCAGTTGAGTCCTTTGATACATTAGCACGCCTTTGAGTTTGAAATGCTAGTATGATGAATCGAGGTGCTTCCAACTGCACTGATGTTTTAATAGCCCAAGTATGTGTGGACGCTGTAGGTAGGACTGGGTATTCAAAAAGCTCCCATGATCGGAAAGTTAGTGGTAGGTAGGTGCCAGCATTCAGAACTTTTAAGAGCTTCAAGCGCTCCTCGTCGGCAACGGTGATGTGAGGCATTTTCCATAATATGTTATTAATCTTGATTTGAACATTCTCTGCAGCTGTTTGAGAGAATGAATTCGCTTCATTTGCGCTTCTCACCAAAATAAGTTCCTGTTTAGCGTTGATAATTATTCGCTGCATATCCTCAAAATAACCCATAAGCATTTTTAGTGGCACGCACGCGGTAAATCGGCTTTGTCTACCCTCCCCATCCGCTGTATCTATGAACCACCCAGCGTTTTCCAAACTGTTTGAATCAGAGGGTGAGGCTGAAACATACGTCTTAAGGGCTGATGTACTTCCAACATTTCTAGTTCGGTCTATTTCAATTCCGTTGAGTTCATAGCGTATTTCTTGAAACAGGAATGCTACGGCATTTCGAGTGAGCTTCGAGAGCGCTACGGCAGCCCCGTCAGCTTTCTTAAATGTGTAGTCCAGATAGAGGAAGCTCTTGCTAGGCAGTGTTACCGCGTCCTGATGCTGGATAACAATCCTAATTTCATCATTTTTGTTAAATGTGCTTGAAGCGTAGGGTTTGCGTGAGTGGTATTCATGACGAATAATTCGGTCACCATACTCTACTGACTGAGTTACGTTGAGCAACGTCATTCTGCGGCTTTAAACCTGCTGAAACGAGGAATTCGTAATTAAGGCGTGTTATCACCTTGTCCTTCCGCGTTGCACTAACGGGTTGTGAGCCTGGTGTGCTGGCTTTATACCTTATTCCCAATTCGCCTTAGATGCAGGCGTACAATGATCTCTTCTCCTCTAAAGTTAACAAGCTGATTATTCTGATCCACAATACGCAGTTCCAGGTAGTCCAGTGTCTGAACAGTCATCGGGAGATATATAGCGTTTGTGGGGGCTTGAACTATTTTATACCCTGTGCCGACTGTAGGAAAGAATCCGTAAATTGAATGAATCAATTTATCGTTCAGGTATGAGTTTGTAGCAATATTACACTCAACGTGGATTGTACCCACTGGGAGTATATCTACAGAATGATCTGGTGGGTAAAATTTACTTCCGTCCTTCACCAAAACACGATCCTTCGCAAAACCTAGCAGTGGACCAATTGAATGTCTCTGTGTAAAGTCGATCGTAGCACTCTCTGTCCGTATTTCAGATTTAGTTCAATACCTTTTTCTGACTGTTTTAAGAGTTCGTTTAAATCATCAATATCGTAGGCACCAGGTTGTATTTGTAGAATCTCCTTCCGGCCGTCGATTTCAAGATGTAGTTTACTGTTGCTCTGTGTAATATTTGGAATGCTGTTATACGTCTCTAGACCAATCAGTGCAATACTCCAGTCCCCTGCACTTAAATCAATCGGCGGAAAGTAATTTGCGCGAAATACTGATCCTCGCTCTTTTAAAGTCAAAGTGTACGACATTGCATCTAAACATCAAATGATGGTCATGTGTTCAATGACAGCTCTTTTATACAGGGTGTTACAAAAAGGTACGGCCAAACTTTCAGGAAACATTCCTCACACACAAATAAAGAAAATATGTTATGTGAACATGTGTCCGGAAACGCTTAATTTCCATGTTAGAGCTCATTTTAGTTTTGTCAGTATGTAGTGTACTTCCTCGATTCACCGACAGTTGGCCCAATTGAAGGAATGTAATGTTGACATGCGACTCATTGCTCTACAGTACTAGCATCAAGCACATCAGTACGTAGCATCAACAGGTTAGTGTTCATCACCAACGTGGTTTTGCGGTCAGTGCAATGTTTACAAATGCGGAGTTGGCAGATGCCCACTTGATGTATGGATTAGCACGGGGCAATAGCCGTGGCGCGGTACGTTTGTATCGAGACAGATTTCCAGAACGAAGGTGTCCCGACAGGAAGACGTTCGAAGCAATTGATCGGCGTCTTAGGGAGCACGGAACATTCCAGCCTATGACTCGCGACTGGGGAAGACCTAGAACAACGAGGACACCTGCAATGGACGAGGCAATTCTTCGTGCAGTTGACGATAACCCTAATGTCAACGTCAGAGAAGTTGCTGCTGTACAAGGTAACGTTGACCACGTCATTGTATGGAGAGTGCTACGGGAGAACCAGTTGTTTCCGTACCATGTACAGCGTGTGCAGGCACTATCAGCAGCTGACTGGCCTCCACGGGTACACTTCAGCGAATGGTTCATCCAACAACGTGTCAATCCTCATTTCAGTGCAAATGTTCTCTTTACGGATGGGGATTCATTCCAACGTGATCAAATTGTGAATTTTCACAATCAACATGTGTGGACTGACGAGAATCCGCACGCAATTGTGCAATCACGTCATCAACACAGATTTTCTGTGAACGTTTGGGCAGGCATTGTTGGTGATGTCTTGATTGGGCCCCATGTTTTTCCACCTACGCTCAGTGGAGCACGTTATCATGATTTCATACGGGATACTCTACCTGTGCTGCTAGAACATGTGCCTTTACAAGTACGACACAACATATGGTTCATGCATGATGGAGCTCCTGCATGTTTCAGTCGAAGTGTTCGTACGCTTCTCAACAAAAGATTCGGTGACCGATGGATTGTTAGAAGCGGACCAATGCCATGGCCTCCATGCTCTCCTGACCTCAACCCTCTTGACTTTCATTTATGGGGGAATTTGAAAACTCTTGTCTACGTAACCCCGGTACCAAATGTAGAGACTCTTCGTGCTCGCATTGTGGACGGCTGTGATACGGTACGCCATTCTCCAGGGCTGCATGAGCGCATCAGGGATTCCATGCGACGGAGGGTGGATGCATGTATCCTCGCTAACGGAGGACATTTTGAACATTTCCTGTAACAAAGTGTTTGAAGTCACGCTGGTACGTTCTGTTGCTGTGTGTTTCCATTCCATGATTAATGTGACTTGAAGAGAAGTAATAAAATGAGCTCTAACATGGAAAGTAAGCGTTTCCGGACACACGTCCACATAAGATATTTTCTTTCTTTGTGTGTGAGGAATGTTTCCTGAAATTTTGGCCGTAGCTTTTTGTAACATCCTATACATCGCGCACATGATCTGACGATGACGCATTCTAGAGGGGGTTCGCCGTCGCTGTGATGAGGAACATAGCCCAGAGATGACCACAGAGATATGTGTTAAAGTCCTGATATCGCCGGACATTGTAGAAGAGGCGTCTTTTGCTGGTGCAGTAGCGTTGTAATTCTTCAGGTGGCTGTAAATCGCCGAATGAATGGAAATACTGAACAGTATTTCGACTTTTCTTAACATACGCAACCCAATGGGTCCCTGGACCCCCAGCAACATCTAAATTTACAATTCCACACTAATTAGTCCGCCACATGGTCTTCGGTAATGTATTCCGCATAGAGACGCCGCGGAATCCACGAATGTGAAGTTTTTGTTTAATAATTTTAACTAGATCTTTATTCGTGAGCGCTCGGTCGGGTAGGATAACTAACGGACTTTTTTTTTATTTATGAAGAGACATAATCGTTTCCTGTATGGTTTCAAGTAGAGACCTTTTCCGATAGCTGCTGCCTCCATAGCGCGATTGTCTTCTGGCTTCCTCTAGTTGGGTTTGTGCATTCTGTGCGTTTTTGACCGTTTTGGCTACAGCTGCGGCACCGCCTGTGAGTGAACCTATAGCGGACAGTGCTGCAAGGGCTGGAACGAGGAACGGGATAATTCCGCCCGAAGTCTTTGGTAGCGGCAGGACCCTAAGTGGTTTAATTGGAGTCGTGTTTTTCTTCTTGTTCCCACCGTTGAACACACGTTTACCTGCAGACATCGAGGTGAGAATACAGTTTTTCAAACAACCGGGTTTGTTGTTCTTCTTCCTGTTCTTCTTCGCTCGCAAAGCTGTTCGCGCTGCTTTCATAATTCGTTTGAAATTCATCACACCCAAGCCCATCTTAATTTTCCCACACATGGTTTTATCAGCCACGAATGCAGCAACGCGTTGACCTTTTCCGAGATCTTTTCTTCACCTTATTTGCTTGGCTTTATCTGCTAATATACGGTCGGCGACGTGGCGTGCTGGGAGATCCTTATTTGCTGCGTATGCGAGGTCGTGCTCAAGGCAGGCTTCGTCTAGTAGGTTTGTTCCAGGCTTTGTTCCAGGCCCACAGAAGTTATATCCGGGAATGTGCAATTCAACAGGCAACTTGTCGAGAACACCACCTCCACCTCTTATTATGATGTGCCTCCTATCGTGCATGGTACACTACTGAGGAGATATATATACTAACGTGTCAGCTTCGATCCAAATGTTTTCTGATGATGGAAATCCTAGCCATTTAACCAGTGCTCTATTCCCACGACGTCTTATCACGCGCTCGATGAGAAATACATCTGGTTCAGAACTCTTCTGCAATTCCTCCGAGTAAAAACCTCCTGCAATTTCTTCGCCCTTGCCGTCCTTTAAGATATATGTCCTAGGGTTGGTTCGCTGCACTTCGGATACTGTGAATATCTCAGCCGACCAATTTGGTAAGTACGATTTCCCGAACGCTGTCTTGTGTTTTGAAATACGTACCAAGTCACCTATATTGAACCTCTGTTTGCGAGGGTCGAGCATTTTAATCCGGAAATATACTGTGTCCATGAGTGAATTATCGCGTACATCGATCGGTCTCATTTTTATTGTACTATGTTTGGTTCGATTATACTTTGCAATTATCTGTGAGAGGATATCTACCCACTTGTACGAACCGTGAAGATTAAACTGCATCCACATTTGAGCTTTGATTGTTCTGTTCAACCGCTCGACGATACTAGCTTTAAGGTGGGTAAACGTGGAGTAGTGGCGTATGCCATACCGCGCCATCACAGTCTTGAAATGGTAATTGTAAAACTCCCCAACGTGATTGGTTTGAAGATTGGTCGGGAATCGATTCGTTCCTGTCTGCAGCAGACGCTCAAACACCACAGCAATATCTCTACCGGTTTTAGTTTTCACAGTAATGCCCAGGCGAATTTAGAGTATGTATCAATAATCATTAAAATGTATTTCAATCCATTATTATGGCGTAAATATCGATTCATATCGACAAGATCAGCTTGCCAGAGGTCATCCATCACTTTAATCATGACATGTCTACAAGGGTATGTTTTGCGTGCTGGCTTGTGCAGTTCTTGAGCCACGGTTTCCATACTTATTCGATGATACCTCTCTCTCGAAGCTCTGAGATTATGGATACAACCTCATTCGAATGAGCTGTATTGCCCGCAGCAGCCGAAGCCATCAACAGTCGAAATATGTCTATTAGTTCATCTGGGTCATCGTCATGTATATATTGCGGGACTTGATTGCTCACTCCTTTATGCTGGAAGTTTACACCCTCACCGACACTTTTAGTTTCCTCATTGAGTAAAGGGTGTATAATGGTAGTGTATTTAGAGTTTTCAGGCTTTTTCAGTGTTCCGTCGGGATTTTTGTACAGATCAGTCAAGTTAAGTATTTCGCGATAGACTTTGCGATCATCGGCTGAATATTTTAAGTTTTTTGATGGCCTAAGGAAGTTTAGGTTCATTAAGCCAGGTGTTCTTTTAAACTCTGTATCCCCGATGCGCATTGTGCTATCGGATAAAGTTATAGTTTGAGAGCCCAGCATGTACGGTCTCGCCCTGCTGACACCAAATGTTCGATCTATCTTAACGGTCGGATATTGGTTGGTGAATTCTGCGATTGGGTCATTATTACGCAAAGCTATCTTGGTGATAGATTCGGTAACAGTTTTAAAAGTTTCATTTAGTGTTTCCTCGCGATCTATATGCCCCAACTTCAGCAAACCTAATTTCTCTCGAACTGCTTTGCGCGTCTGAATGACTTTATGCTTTGGCGACATATCGAAGGATACTAATCAGAGCTCTCAATATCATGTGGTTTTATATATGCTTTGTTGAACTTCTTCTTCTCCTTTTTTCCTACGCCACCTTCTTCAATAACAACGGCCTCGGCTTCTGTCACACCCTCAATTGCTCTAATTCTGTTCTCTATCCGGTTTTGGTTAATGGCAAGAAGTTTCTGGGAGTCCTTTAATTCCCTTACAACTTTAACTAGTCTGGACTCAAGGTTTTTAAATTTGATATCGGTGTACATTCGGGGACTCTGTCTTTGCACAACTAATCTCTCAGACTGAGCGTCCACCATGCGTGCGAATTTGTCCATGGTGAAATGTTAACTGATGGGATAAGGTATTTTCGTACGTTTATATATGGAGAAAGTCTTGGAAGTTCCGGCTATACCTACCGTCATTTAGTTTATGGGTTTTATCAATAACGAGAAAGCCGTATTGTGAGTGGTTCCAGCAATCAACACATATCTTTACAAATTCATTGTACGACATGTCGGTCCCTACGTGAGCATGGTAAATGTGCTTTAAATTGAGGTTGTCTTGTTTGAATGCTATAATGAGATTTGCGTTGTCCCTCACCAGCTGCTTTGGGATCCTGGAATACGTTTGAGTCAGATAAAATACAACACCCATATGACGGCCAAAGCGGAAATATTTACGAATTTGATCTTGTTTTTCAACAGCAACATCGTCAAATATGAACGCTGTGTTAGGCTTTACCTCTTCAGGTTGGGGGACGTCGTCGCTTTCACTGAAGGCTCTGTACGTTACACCGTCTACTCCATCTAATATTTTCTTCAGTAACTGGTACCTGGGCTGAAAGAGTGTTTTGGAGAAGACGAAAAGGTGCTCGAAGCGGACTGCGTCTACGTGCGTTAACAGAGCCATGAGGACATTTGTCTTACCACAGCTGGATGGACCTACAATTATAGCTCGTATGCTGTCGGGAAGGAGTGGTCCATTCTTGTTGGTCTTCTGGTCTTGGTCATCATCACAGGACCAGTCACCTACAAAAATGCCCTTGAGGCGAGGGTGTTTCACCCAGCCCGCCATGATACCTACTGTGGTAGGTCAAGGTGTGGAATACGCTTTTATATGATTAAAAATATGTGTTTGTGTGTAGTCACTATAGCGCAGTCACATTACCAACTGAGCTACAGCGGCTACACAATAGAATGAACTCGAGTTGGTATATTTAAAGGGAAGGCAGTCATATAGATTAACGTAGGTGACATTTTGTGTTGACAAATAAAAAACACGCAATGACAAATTTAATATTATAAAATAATATATTTATTTATTAAAATATTTACAAATATGATCAGCATGAGAAAAAAATTAGTACATTCTTTTTTAAACAGTGCAGCAGAAGTACAGTATTTGGAAAATAGCTGCTTCTTGTATGCTTGAAATTCAGCACGTATATCTCGTAATGTTATGGGTGAATTACAATAGTCCGGTATTCCATCAGTAAATTTGAGTTCGACATTTTCAACACTTGTTCGAGGAATAGCACAAGACTTGGGCACTGGTGTTATGCACATACTAAAACAACGTTCTATATCATCTATGTGAATGCTACATGTGTGAAGCCAGTTAATTATGTCAATGTACACTGCCTGAACGTATGGGCACCATCTATTTAGTCTCTCTATCGTACTAGTTAGAACCATGTCTAAATTGAACAAGTTATCAACAGTGGGGTGATGCATGAAAATACTATAACCATCAGCACTTTTAATTTTTAGTGTAGCATCATCATACATTGATAGAATACTCACAGTTAGACTGCCACAGTACATGTCCTGGTAGAAGTGGGATGGATAATATTTGGTAGTCATATGATTCTTGATTTGTGTTTCCAACGACACAGTTCATCCCACTCGTAGTCAGAAAATTCCACTTTAATATTTTTCCAGCACTAACACAGTTGAGAGGCTACCGTATTGTGCAACTTCAAGTCCTACACGGATACGTTTTGAACCACTAACTGTTAACACATAGCTTGAGGCGAATAGTAAAGGATGAGGTAAAGCGGCGGTCGGTATATTCTCATCCACGACATCAACACCAGCGCTGTTAGCCTGCTGCTCTTGCACTGATGGAGGGACGTCCCTTGTGAGATTATGATCAGTGGACGGCGCGTACGAAGGAGCCCACTACTGTGAAGCCCCGTCAAGCGCAGCCTCTGGCACCGACATTAACACCTGCCTATCCTGCTCCAGCATGCTGAGAAGCTGAGCTACAGGATCCTGCGTGGACGAGTCCGATGCCTTCACGTGCGTGGACCGGGACATGCTGGGACCTGCTGATGCTGGCGTCACGGGCGGAGCTGCTGGAGGACCAAGACGAATATCCATAAGAAATGATGTGATGTTGGTAGAGAAATAATAATAATAGCAATAATAATAATAATAATAAACCCCGTGGAGGCCCGGGAAAAGAATCGGCCTCCGGTATGTTCTGCCAGTCGTAAAAGGCGACGAAAAGAACAAACCACTAATAGGGCTAACCCCCCTTTTAGTGTGATTAGTTGGTACAGGATAGAACTAAAGAAGCCTCGGACAAGCGCCGTCATGGTCGGGGACAACGCTTGAACCCTATGCCCGCCCACAATGGTAACGACACTGCTAGCCAACTGGAAAATGATTTAAATCCAAATAGAGGTGTTTTGCAGGATATGCTTCCTGCAACCACCCTAGAAGGAAAACAAAAACAGAAGATGAGATGGTCAGATGAAGTTAATCGACACCTCATGTTCTGTTATTACCAAGCACCAAACCTAGGAACAAACACAACTGGATACAGATCACAAGTATACACAACATTTATTACCAGATACCCAGAATTAAAATTTTTAACAGAACAGCGACTAGCTGATCAGATCCGTGTAATAATCAAAAATAACAGGATACCCCAGTCAGAATTAGAAAACATCAAACAACAAGTACAACAAATACTGGAACAAAATAATGTGCAATCAGAAGAAGAAGAAAATACAGTAATGGACTCAAACATCCCAGAGCAAACAAACAAAGAACAACACGCATCAATCAAACAATCAGAGGAAAACGAAATCTTAAGACAGCCACCAGAACAAGCACAAATAGAACACGAAGTGACACACATGTTAGATATAAAAAAAAAATCTCAGCTGACATATATAGAATACAAAGACACAATTACAGACATTAGACCATTCTTGCAAAGACCGCCAAATAACCCACAAGTCGAAACAACAATAAAAACTATCAACATAATCATACACAACAAAATAAATGAAAACACAACTATGGAAGAGTTACAACTACTGGTTTATATAGGAGCACTCACTACACTAAATATACACACTAGTCAGAGATCAGAACCAACCAACACACAGAAGGAACCCACAAAACCAGCATGGCAACACAGGCTCCAGATCAGAATACAAAAACTGAGAAAAGACATTGGACAGCTAACACAATTTATAAGAAATGAAATGTCAGAAAAAAAACGGAAAAGGTTAGGTAAAATCTCCCAACAAGAAGCGATAGAGCAATTAGATGAAAAGAAGCAGAAATTACAAGCATTGGCCAAACGACTTAGGAGATACAAAAAAAGTGAAAATAGAAGGAAACAAAACCAAACATTCAACACAAACCAAAAGAAGTTTTACCAGACAATAGATAACACAAACATTAAAATAGACAATCCACCAAACATAACAGACATGGAACACTTCTGGAGCAACATATGGTCAAACCCGGTACAACATAACAGGCATGCACGGTGGATACAAGCAGAAACAGACACATACAAGATGATACCACAAATGCCTGAAGTGATAATTTTGCAACATGAAGTCACCCAAGCAATTAATTCTACTCACAATTGGAAAGCCCCTGGAAAAGATAAAATAGCAAATTTCTGGCTAAAGAAGTTCTCCTCAACACATTCACATCTAACTAAATTATTTAACAGTTACATTGCAGACCCATACACATTCCCTGATACACTTACGCATGGAATAACTTATCTGAAACCTAAAGATCAAGCAGACACAGCAAACCCAGCAAAATATCGCCCCATAACATGCCTACCAACAATATACAAAATATTAACTTCAGTAATTACACAGAAATTAATGACACATACAACACAGAACAAAATTATCAATGAAGAACAAAACGGCTGTTGCAAAGGAGCACGAGGATGTAAAGAGCAACTGATAATAGATGCAGAGGTGACATATCAAGCTAAAACTAAACAAAGGTCGCTACACTACGCATACATTGATTACCAAAAAGCTTTTGATAGTGTACCCCACTCATGGTTACTACAAATATTGGAAATATACAAAGTGGATCCTAAATTGATACAGTTCCTAAACATAGTAATGAAAAATTGGAAAACCACACTTAATATCCAAACAAATTCAAATAATATCACATCACAGCCAATACAGACTAAGCGTGGAATATACCAGGGAGACTCATTAAGTCCTTTCTGGTTCTGCCTTGCTCTGAACCTGTTATCCAACATGCTAAATTATGGATGCAATATTACTGGAACATACCCACACAAAATCACACATTTGCTATACATGGATGATCTAAAACTACTGGCAGCAACAAATCAACAACTCAAACAATTACTAAAGATAACAGAAGTATTCAGCAATGATATAAATATGGCTTTTGGAACAGACAAATGTAAGAAAAATAGCGTAGTCAAGGGAAAACACACTAAACAAGAAGATTACATACTGGATAACCACAGCGACTGCATAGAAGCGATGGAAAAAACAGATGCCTATAAATATCTAGGATACAGACAAAAAGTAGGAATAGATAATACAAATATTAAAGAAGAACTAAAAGAAAAATATAGACAAAGACTAACAAAAACACTGAAAACAGAATTGACAGCAAGAAACAAGACAAAAGCTATAAATACTTATGCTATACCAATATTGACCTACTCATTTGGAGTACTGAAATGGAGTAACACGGACCTAGAAGCGCTCAATACACTTACACGATCACAATGCCACAAATATAGAATACATCACATACATTCAGCAACAGAAAGATTCACATTAAGCAGAAAGGAAGGAGGAAGGGGATTTATCGACATAAAAAACCTACATTATGGACAGGTGGACAATTTAAGAAAATTCTTTCTAGAACGAGCAGAAACTAGCAAAATACACAAAGCAATCACTCATATAAATACATCGGCTACACCACTGCAATTTCATAACCACTGCTACAACCCTTTAGATCACATAACATCAACAGACACGAAGAAAGTAAATTGGAAAAAGAAAACACTACATGGCAAGCACCCGTATCATCTAACACAGCCACACATCGATCAAGACGCATCCAACACATGGCTAAGAAAAGGCAATATATACAGTGAGACGGAAGGATTCATGATTGCAATACAGGATCAAACAATAAACACCAGATATTACAGCAAGTATATTATTAAAGATCCCAATACCACAACAGATAAATGCAGACTTTGCAAACAACAAGTAGAAACAGTAGATCCCATCACAAGCGGATGTACAATACTAGCAAATACAGAATACCCCAGAAGACATGACAATGTAGCAAAAATAATACATCAACAGCTTGCCTTACAACATAAACTTATAAAACAACACGTTCCCACATACAAGTATGCACCACAAAGTGTACTGGAGAATGATGAATTCAAATTATACTGGAACAGAACCATTATAACAAATAAAACAACACCACATAACAAACCTGACAACATAATCACCAATAAAAAGAAGAAATTAACACAACTAATCGAAATATCCATACCCAATACAACAAACATACAAAAGAAAACAGGAGAAAAAATTGAAAAATACATCCAACTGGCTGAGGAAATCAAGGACATGTGTCATCAGGATGAAGTTGACATTATACCAATTGTACTATCAACTACAGGAGTCATACCACACAATATCCACCAGTACATCAATGCAATACAGCTACATCCAAACTCATATATACAACTACAGAAATCTGTAATTATTGATACATGTTCGATTACCTGAAAGTTCCTAAATGCAATATGACACATACCATGCAGTTAAAAGGAAGTGATGCTTGCTCAAGGTCCGCGTCACTTTCCATTTTTAACCAGACTTAACGTCTGAGAAAGTAAAGAAATAATAATAATAATAATAATAATAATAATAATAATAATAATAATAATTTGAGGACTTACTTTTCTGGTGCTGCTTGCTCCTCCTCCTATTCTGCTGTGGTGGTGACTGACGCTTCATCTTGACCGACTGGAACAGAGATGGAGGAGCTGCTGAATCCCCCTTATATAGAAGCCAACTACGTCATCATGATGCTGTGCTGCTATTGGTTGAATAAGGTGAACACATGACATATCGAAGTGCCCTTTAGCGGAGAACTCGTGAACTAGATCAGTTCGTCGCTCTGCTGGATCAAAGGCAGTCTTCTCTTGTGGGCTGGGAGATTATATGTGGGCTTTACAAAAGGTAGACAGTTCCAACAGTAGCAAATGTTTCCATGAGATGGGTAATGCATTTTTAAAGCATTTCGTTGGAGGGAATTTATTTAGAGGACTGTGTTCTTATTAATATGTTCCAGGATTAATGCACATTTCCATTCAGCATGTAGGAGGTTATGGGGGCAGCCCTCGGCTGTATGCTTGCAAACTACACTGCTGTTAAACTCATCGTGGTCGAACACCAATAACTTATCGATTGAACACATTCTGCAGGATGGGCTTCAATGGTAGATACGTTGAATACGAATTGTCACCGCGTGCTGGCCAGGGGGTGGCGAGGATTTGAACTAATTCAGTTGGAGCGCTGACATCGTGGTGACTGCACTGCGATATCAAAGATGTGTGTGCTGACTGTGTTGGTGAACAAGTGATGACCGTACTGCTTGAAATAAAGTCTTCAGTCCCTTCCCCGCTGCAAAATCAAAGGACGTGAATTACTTAAGTGCAGTTTATTATTTGGCGCGACTATGATAGGCTACCAGTGAAAAAAAAGATAAGTGACGGAGAAAGCTCGTAATCAATTATGGTGTTGGGGATTTGAACTTGTGATAGATTTTTGTTATGGATGCAAGGAGAATGGCATTCTCACCGAGAAAAATCGGACGTCTTGAATTAATAATAAATGATAATAATACATAGAAGTACAGTTTTCGAGAGAATATCGTTTTGGAATTTGAATTGGCGCAATTTTCTGGTGGAGGTAGGCCTATAATAATGAATGATAAAGAATGATAATGAATGACAATGAATGATAATGAATGTTAATAAATGATAATGAATGATAATGAATGTTTATTAATGATAATCAATAATAAAGAGAAGTACGGTCTTTGCATGCATTACCTGTTGGAATTGAAACTTCCCGCAATTTTTTCTTGAGGTTAGGTTAGTGGACGTAGCACAATTGGACTATTTTCCCGCCAAAATTCAAACTTCCCGCCATTTTTTTTTTGAGGTTAGCTTAGTGGACGTAGCACAATTGGACTATTTTCCCACCAAAATACGCCATCTTGGATGACGTCATGCGATGTTGCCAAGTCTACATGCTGCCATCTTGGATGACGTCATCGCCGCCATCTTGAATAAATTTGGCAACAATGCAACATGCACTGACGTGAAGGTTGTCCCCCTACTACCATTGACCAGCCATTTTCAATTGGTGATAGATCTGGAGAATGTGCTGGCCAGGGCAGCAGTCGAACATTTTCTGTAGCGAGAAAGGCCCGTAGAGGACCTGCAACATGCGTTCGTGCATTATCCTGCTGAAATGTAGGGTTTCGCAGGGATCGAATGAAGGGTAGAGCTACGGGTCTAACACGTCTGAAATGTAACGTCCACTGTTCAGAGTGCCGTCAATGCGAACAAGAGGTGACCGAGACGTGTAACCCATGGCACCCCATACCATCACGTCGGGTGATACGCCAGTATGGCGATGACGAATACACGCTTCCAATTTGCGTTCACTGTGATGTCGCCAAACAGGGATGCGACCATCATGTTGCTGTAAACAGAACCTGGATTCATCCGAAAAAATGACGTTTCTCCATTCGTGCCTTCAGGTTCGTCGTTGAGTACACCATCGCAGGCGTTCCTGTGTGTGATACAGCGTAAAGGGTAACTGCAGCCATGGTCTCCGAGCTGATAGTCCATGCTGCTGCTAACGTCTTCGAACTGTTCGTGCAGATGGTGTTGTCTTGCAAACGTCCCCATCTGTTGATTCAGGATTCGAGACGTGTCTGCACGATCCTTTACAGCCATGCGTATAAGATGCCTCTCATCTCTACTGCTAGTGATACGAGGCCGTTGGGACCCAGAACGGCCTTCCGTATTACCCTCCTGAACCCACCGATTCCATATTCTGCTAACAGTCATCGGACCTCCACCAACGCGAGCGGAAATGTCGCGATACGATAAACCGCAATCGCGATTGGCTACAATCCGACCATTATCAAAGTCGGAAACGTGATGGTACGCATTTCTGCTCCTTAAACGAGGCATCACAGCAACGTTTCACCAGGCAAGGCCGGTCAACTGCTGTTTGTGTATGAGAAATCGGTTGGACATTTTCCTCATGTCAGCACGTTGTAGGTGTCGCCACCGGCGCCAACCTTGTGTGAATGCTCTGATAAGCTAATTATTTGCATATCACAGCATCTTCGTCCTGCCGGTTAAATCTCGCGTCTGTAGCATGTCATCTTCGTGGTGTAGCAATTTTAATGGCCAGTCGTGTACTTTCGCAGTTTCTGTGAAATTCGAGGTTTTAAATTCCGTATCTTACTTGGTGCCATTATGCCTTGAAAATGTCATGGTGTTCTCCTGGCGAAACTACACTCGGTTGCCTTTCCTTATGTTATTTGAATACAGCAATGTTGCCCTGCCAACACTGCTTGTCAAGTGTACCGATCTCTCTGATCTGCCTGACTGTGAGAACACTATCCTCATTGTAATCATCATCAGTGTAGAACTCCGTACTTTGAGTCCTTTTCTTTTTTACAAAGAGCTGCTCGCTACATAGTACTTCGCAGAGTACAGCTAGCGAGCTGGTCGTCAAGAGCAGGAGTGGAGTCGCGCAAGTCCTGCACTTTGTACGCCGTCACGGCTGGGATGGTGCAGGCACGTTCGGACTAATCGCCGCCGTCGGGCGACGCTCCGCACACGACGGGAGGCGAGAGTTCCGGCACGGCGGGCGGATTAAGGGCAGGGCACGAGACCAGAAGAGGCAGGGACACAGATAAGGGCCGGCTGGCGGGGGCGAGCCGCGCGCAGAGCGCGCCGCGCCTGATACGGCCGCTCCTGACTAATGGCGGCGGTCGGCGCGCGTTATTAATCGACGCGTTTCGCGGCTCGGGCGCCGGTGCGGACAAATTGCCCCAGGCAGGTGTGTGGCGCGGTGTGGCGTGTAGCCGGGACGGCGTGTAGCGCTCTGCCTGGCTAATAAGGCAGCGCTTCCTCCGCGGGGGCGGCTGCCATTGTGACAGAGCCAGCGCCTATTAATATTAATGCTCACTCCCGGTTGCAGCGTAATATTTGTGTTCCCTGTGACAGTCATTAATCTTAATCCGACTCGCTTTTTTTTCAGGAAGCATAAAGGGCGGCAGCTAGCGGCAGTTTGAGGATGTACAATTAGTGTATAGCCTATTGTGTGCTCTATCTCGCCGATTCAAACGCGGCTGAGCCTAATAAATGTTTCTGTTGGTAGAAGTTTGCCATCTGGCGACAGATTATTTCCACAGCTGCGACGCATGTAGTTACTACCACATTATACACTGAGTTAGGCCGGCCGGAGTGGCCGAGCGGTTCTAGGAGCTACAGTCTGGAACCGCGCGAACGCTACGGTCGCAGGTTCGAATCCTGCCTCGGCCATGGATGTGTGTGATGTACTTAGGTTAGTTAGGTTCAAGTAGTTATAAGTTCTAGGGGACTGAAGACCTCAGAAGTTAAGTCCCATAGTGCTCAGAGCCAGCCAAACACTGAGTTCACAGAAGTCATGTGATGCCTCCTAATATCGTGTCGAACTTCCTCTTTTCCGGCGTAGTGTAGCAACTCGACCTGGTGCGAGCTAAGCAATTCGTTGGAAGTGTCCTGTAGAAATATTGAGCCACGCTTCCTCTGTAACCACCCGCTATTGCGAAAGTGTTGCCGGTGCAGGATTTCGCGCACGAATTGATCTCTCGATTATGTCTCGTAAATGTTGGATGCGATTCATGTCGGGCGATCTGCGTGTCCAAATCTTTCGCCTGAATAGTCCAAAATGCTCTTCAAACCAACGGCTAACAACTGTGGAACGGTGACATGGCACATTGTTATGCATAAAATCTCCATTGTTGAATGGTTGAAAATGTTCTCCAAGTATCCGAACATAACCACTTCCAGTCAATGGTCGGTTCACTTTGATCAGAAGTAGCAGTCCATTTTAGGGGTAAACACAGCCTACAGCATTATGAAGCCACCACCAGCTAGTGCAGTTCCTTGTTGACAACCTGCATCTATGACTTCGTGGGGTTGCGCCACACTCGAACCCTAGTGCAGCAAGGTAGAGGTTCGTTGCTGTTTGGGGGTGGCATTATGTGGGGCTGACGTATGCCGCTGGTGGTACTGGAAGGCTCCGTAACGTGAATGCCATCCCCCGACATATAGTGCAACCATATCGGTAGGATATTGGCGAGGCATTCGTCTTCATGGACGACAATTCGTGCCCCCATCTTTCAAATCTTGTGAATGACTTCCTTCAGGATAACGACATCGCTCGAATACAGTGGCCAGCATGTTCTCCAGACATGCCTCGGATAGATTTAAAAGGGCTGTTTATGGACGACGTGACCCACCAACCACTCTGAGTGATCTACGCAGAATCGCCGTTGAGGAGTGGGACAATCTGGGCCAACAGTGCCTTGATGAATTTGTGGATAGTATGGCACGACGAATATAGGCGTGCATCAATGCAGGACGTGCTACTGGGTACTAAAGATACCGGTGTGTGTAGCAATCTGGACTAGCACCTCTGAAGGTCTCGTTGTAAGGTGGTACAACATGCAATGTGTGGTTTTCATGAGCAATAAAAAAAGGGCGGAAATGAGGTTTATATTGACCTCTATTCCAATTTTCTGTACAGGTTCCGGGACTCTCGGAACCGAGGTTATGCAAACATTTTTTTATGTGTGTACATTGAATTGATTGTGCTTTTAAAAATTTTTATGGGAGATGAAATTAGGAACACTTTTATGGTATTTGTGTTTTTCCGGTGTTAACGTTTAAGACAAGCACTTGCTTTAGTATGTTGCGATAGTTTAATTGTAACTTGATTATAAGTGAGTGATAAATTGAGGAACACATACACCAATTTGTAGAGGACTAAGGTGATAAAATTTTGGCCTCTTACCTTACAGTAAATCAAATTTTGTTGCCCTTGGAGGCGTTACATAGGCAACTTGCAGCTGGGATCGTGCACTCGTGCACCATGTTAGCCGTTCAGTGGCAGGACTTCAGCAAAGTAAGTTGGGGATTCGTATTTTAAGTTGACATATAAAGCTATGATAAAAACAGCATAATTTATTCCATGTTTGGATCCCGGTAATCTTAGTCTTTTATGGCTCTCTACGGGTGTTGCTGTACTTGCTTCATGCAGTGCGGTGGGCGTGTCCGTTGTGCAAAAAGGCCCAAAGAATGAAGTACAGGTCGGACTGTGTGTCTAAGACCGGCCGCTGTGGCCGAGCGGTTCTAGGCGCTTCAGTCCGGAACCGCGCTGCTGCTACAGTCGCAATTTCGAATCTTGCCTCGGGCATGGACGTGTGTTCTAGTAGTTCTAAATCTAGGGGACTGATGACCTCCGATGTTAAGTCCCATAGTGCTTAGAGCCATTTGAACCATTTGAACTAACCAATGTTAAATTAGTTACATGAGTATTCGTTGCCTGTCTTCTTGGTTACTTGCATTATTTTTACAGTTATTATACCTTCTGTTTCATAGTATATTTTTTTATTATTATGAAAAGTCTAGTTGCTACTCACCATATAGTGGAGACACTGAGTCGCAGATAGGCACAACAAAAGACTCTAAGAAATTGAGCTTCCGGCCAACAAGCCCTTTGTCGAAAATAAACACACACACACACATTCACACAAACCCAATTCACACCCACATGATCACAGTGTGGCTGATGAGGCCTGACTGTGAGCAGCAGCACATGTTGGAAGAAGCGACTGGGTAGTGAGACAAAGAGGAAGCTGGGATGGGGAGGGGGGGGCTATGATAAACGATAACTGAGTATGGACAGAGGACAGTAAAGTGCCACAGGTTTGAGGTTTGAGGGAAGGGGGTGGGGGCAGGTAGAGGAAAAGGAGAGAAGTAAAAGGAATGTGGGTGCATTGGTGGAATACAGGGTTGTGTAGTGCAGGAATGGGAACATGGAAGAAACTTTATGAGTGAGGATAATGACTAATGAAGACAGGCCAGTATGGTTAGAGAGACATAGAATATATGGCAGGGAAAGTTCCCACTTGTGTGCTTGTGATTGGACTGGAGTAGTTGGTGCTGGGAGGATGTATGGGACAGATCTTGCATCTAGATTTATTATAGGCATATAAACCATGAGGCAAGGGGTTGGATGCAGGGGTTGTGTAGGGATAGATGAGGATATTATGTAGGTTCAGTGGATGGTGGAGTACCACTGAAGGAAAGGTCAGAACTCTGGTGGGTAGAACATCCCTCATTTCAGGGCATAATGAGAGGTAGTCGAATGTGATTCAGTCGTCTGACATGAAGGCCAACATCTAGGAAGATGGGTTTTTGGGTTCAGTAGGACCAGGAGGAATGTGGATAGGTTGTCCTCACCCTCGATCCAGATCACAAAGATGTCATCAATGAATGTGAACCAGGTGAGGGTTTGGGATTCTGGGTGTTTAGGAAGAATTCCTCAGTATCACCTGAAGATGGCCGGAAGACTCTGCACGGAAGTATTATGGCAGGCAGTTGCAAACATCCGGCAGCTCGCCCAAAATTTTGTGGAACAGAATTCCTCTAGGTGGCCCATGGATAGGTTGGCATAGGATGGTGCTATGCAGGTGCCCATACCCATACCCCATATTTGTTTGTAGGTAATTCCTTTAAAGGAAAAGTAATTATAGGTGAGGACATAGTTAGTCACAGCGACTAGGAAGTGGGCTGTAGTTTTGGAATCATTATGGCTTTGGGAAAGGTAGTGTTCAATAACGTTAAGACCACGGGCATTGGGAATGTCAGTGTAAAGAGAGGTGGCATCAGTAGTGATGAGCGGGCACCACGTGGTAAAGGAACAGAAACTATGGAGAGTAGGTTGGCGGTATCTCTGATATAGGGACAAAGGTTGCGTATAATAGGCTGAAGGTGTTAGTCTATGAGATCAGAGATTCTCTCAGTGGGGGTGCACAGCAAGCAGCCACAATAGGGGCACTGCCCCCAAATCACCCACTGTTAACTTTCCATAATTTCTTAACCTTGAACATTGCATCGCCATAATTCCCCAAATCCCTCAAAATGCAAAGTAACCTTACGTTCACAGAAAGAACTGCAATCCACCACCTAAAATCTTATGGTCGCAGGCTCGAATCATGCCTCGGGCATGGATGTGTGTGGTGTCCTTGGGTTAGTTAGGTTTAAGTAATTCTACGCCTAGGGGACTGGTGAGCTCAGATGTTAAGTCCCATAGTGCCTAGAGTCATTTGAACCATTTTTGAACCTAAAATCTGATCTGACAATATAACCCTACCTGCTGACAGAGGCTCCATCATGTGGGCATTGTTTTGAAGTGCAAGGATTACTGGCAGAGGGACTCTACTAGTTGTCAGGTTCATCCACCTACAAAACCTGCTACAGTGACAACATTCCACAAACACAGCAGGCTCTCCTGTCTCTCCTCAGATCCTTAGACTCATCTCAGAACCTCTCCCGAGAGTCTATCCTTTTCCTCACTCCTACCATCCCCTGTGTTCCTACCTTCTATATGCTTCCTAAATTCCATAAACCCAACCATCCAGGATGCTCCATTGTGACCAGTTACCTGTGGCCCCAGTGAGAGAACCTCTGCTCTCATAGACCAACAACTTCTCCCTATTACCCACAACTTACTCTCCAACATAAAAGATACCAACTATTTACTCCATTGGCCCTGTGAGTTCCTGTTCCTTCACCATATGATGCCCTGCTCATCACTATTGACGAAACCTTCATTTACACTAACATCCCTAATGTCGATGGCCTTACTGGTATTGAAAACTAACTGATTCCAAACCTACAACCTAGTTGCCCTGAGCAACCATATCCTCACCCAAAATTACTTGTCCTTTGAAGGTATTACCTACAAACAAACCTGGGGTATGGCTGTGGGCACCTGCATGGCACCATCCTAGGCCAATCTATACATGCACCAGCTAGAGGACTCATTCCTAGACACACATAATCCCAAATCTCTTACCTGGTTCAGATTCGTTGATGACATCTTTGTGATCTGGATTGAGGTTGAGGACACCCTTTCCACATCCCTCCTGAACCTCAATCCCTTCTCCCCATTTGACTTCATCTGTTCCTACTCAACACAACAACCCACCTTCCTCGATGTTCACCTCCACCTCAAAGATGGCTACATCAGTACCTCCATCCATATCAGATCTGCCAGCCAACAGCAATACCTCCACCTCAACAACTATCACCCATTCTGTACCAAGAAGTCCTTTCCACACAGCCTAGCCATCCATGGCTGTCGCACCTATAGTGACCAGCAGACCCTCTCGAAATATACAGGGGTCTCACAGATCATAATTACACTCCAAACCTTGTACAAACCAGGTCTCCTATGCCTTATTTCTCCAATCACCCGCCACCTCCCAAAGTCCCACAGTCCGGTCATGAGGAGCACTCCCCAGGACTGGAGCAACTGAATCACTTTTTCCACTATAGTTTCGACTACCTCTCACTATGCCCTGAAATAAGAAATGTAAATAAGAAATGTCCTAGCCACTACCCTTCCCACTCTGCTGACAGATGTATTCAACCATCCACTGAACATACGTAGTATCCTCGTCCATCCCTACACAACCTTTGTTCCCAACCTCTGGTCTCATGGCTCATATCCCTGTAATAGCCCTAGTTGCAAGACCTGTCTCATATATGCACCCACTTCCACCTATTCAAGTCCAGTCAGAAGCATCATCTATTCAATCAAAGACAGGCCTGCTGGTGAAACCAATCATGTGATCTACAACCTCAGTTGCAATCACTGTGCTGTATTCTATGTGGGCATGACAACCAACAAGCTGTCTACATGAATGACAACCTGCAGTCATAGACTGTGCGGCTTGTCCTGGTGGAGGTTCGCGTCCTCCCTCGGGCATGGGTGTGTGTGTTCGTCCTTAGGATAATTTAGGTTAAGTAGTGTGTAAGCTTAGGGACTGATGACCTTAGCAGTTAAGTCCCATAAGATTTCACACACATGTGAATGACAACTGAAAAACTGTGGCCAAGAAACAGCTGAACCACCCTGTTGCTGAACACGCCAACCAACACGACATTCTTCACTGCAATGTCTGCTTCACAGTCTGTGTCATCTGTATCCTTCTTGTCAACACCAGCTTTTCTGAACTGTGCAGGTGTGAACTCTCCCTGCAATATTTCCTATGTTTCCGTAACGCTCCTGGCATCAATCTTTGTTAGTCATTGTCATTACCAAATAGCCTCTTTCCCGATCCCATACCAGCACTACAAAGCACTATATTTCACCAACAAACCCACATTATTTCTACTTCATTCCTTTTCCAGTACCCCCGCCTCCCCTGCCCTCCATCTAATCTCCTAACTGCACCTAGCTGCCCTACCCTTTCTGCATCTCGGTCCTGTCTCCTCCCAAAAGCAGCACTTTACTGTTCCCCACCCCTACTCTGCTGTCCTTCCCTCCCTGACTCCTCTTTATCCCCACCACCCAGCTGCTTCTCCTATCACGCACAGCTGCTCGCAGTCTGGCCTCAGAAGTCAGAGACTAATCGTGTGTGTGTGAGTTATGCTTGCATGAGTGTGTGTGTGTGTGTGTGTGTGTGTGTGTGTGTGTGTGTGTGTGTGTGTATTGTCTGCTTCTGACGTAAGCCTTGTTGGCCGAAAGCTCGCTTTCTGGCAGTCTTTCTGATATGCCTATCTGCGACTCAGCATCTCTGCTATATGGTGAATAGCAACTATCCTTTTCTTTATACTGTTACATTCTATTCTGGATGTTCTGTTGTTTGATATTGTATTTTTTCATAGATTTCTACATCTGGGTATGCCTTTAAATCATCACAAAACTGGATGTGTATGATCCTGTCGTAAAGGACGTGCTAACAGCTAATGTGGTTACCAAAAGCATTTTAGAAATTTTTAATAGTTTTTTATAAAATTCTTAGAATATTTTTTTAATTGCTGTGTCGCAACAAATGGTCATGAAGGGAAATGCAACATCTCAACTGAGGCAGTTGTTTCATTGTGTTGACAATCTGAATTCTGAGTTCACCCACTTCCCCATACAAAAAATTTTTGAATTTCTGTACAACTGTATGGCTAATTGTATACCTTTTTTGAGAGATCTCACTAGCATTTATTGTGTAATTGTCGGAGATCCTGCCGCGTGGGGTAGCCGCGCGGTCTAAGGGCGCCTTGCCACGGTTCGCGTGGCTCCGCCCGTCACGGGTTCGAGTCCTACCTCTGACATGGATGTGTGAGTTGTACTTAGTTTAAGTTAGATTAAGTAGTGTGTAAGCCTAGGGACGGATGACCTCATAAGTTTGGTCCCATAGGAACCAAATTTCCAATTTTCTGAGTGCCTGTAGCAGACCGAAAAACACACGCTGATACGAGTTTCCGTCTTTCAGGCTCCATTTCCTGTCTCATTACATTATATTGCGCAGAAATGCGAACCTTTTATACAAGGGGAAGCATACTTTGAGTGAACTGAGCATTGAAGTATGAGAACAGTGGTGTCAGTTGGTCTACTATCTGTAATTATGCCATCTACTCCCAGTCAGTATCTGATGGATTCACAGACTGAAACTAATAGCATTCCCGCACACATAGATGGACCGATAGTCTTATTTTGTCTTCGTAATTGGTTAGGTGTGCAGTAACGCTTTTGGGGGTACTGAAACAAGCACCAGTACACCAGAAAAGAGACGACTGGTATACTGATGGCAGCCAGATAATTCGTTAGCTGTCTTTTATAACAGTGCAGTAACGTTGTTGCAAGGATTCAAAAACGTACCAGTACGCAAGAAACGAAATGATAGAAATGATGATTGTGTATAACGGAGTTGTCGGAAATAGCAGAGCACCTGCATGACTGAATGTATAAAGGTTCCCTAAGAGAAATACTCCGCATCATTTGACGTTTGCATCAGCTGTGAGAATGATACGAGCAGTAAACTTTCGCTACCTGAGAGGGCCCCCAAGAAAAACGAGTGATCGAAGGTCAATGAAACTCTGTGGAAAGATTTTTAAGGCCATGTGGAAGAGAAACAAAGAACAATTCACCCAAAGAAACAAATTTTTATTCGGACGTGAGAGGGCAAAATTTCTTATTTGCGTGCCATGCTTATGTTCCAGGTTACAAACTTTACTCGGCATGCCGCCCATCTGCACCCACTACAGACTGGAACGGCACTAAAGATTGTTCTACTGCTGCCCGAAACATCTCAGGTGGGATGTGGACCATAGAACGTTCAGCTATCGTGACACGGCTCACGTACTGCTTGAAGGTCGCACGTTGCGTCCAGTATTCTCAGCCATGTCAACAGTAACTTCTTCAACAATTTTTGGCACAATTAACGATCGGCCTCCCCAAGAAGCAATTCCCAAATCTCCAGTTACTCCGAATCATGTTTTTCAATTCCATTACGGAAAGAAGACCTCTCCGTATTCCTTTAAAGCGTCGATACTGGCGAAGAGCAACACCATTATTGCTGTTGTTTTGATAAAACAGCTTTATGAGTAAAATCCTGCTCACCTAGTCCAGATCCATGTCGACTGCCTGCAGCTGTAATGCACACTGATACAGATACATTATGTGAACAAAAGAACCCGGACACCTGGCTGAAAATGACTTACAAGTTCGTGGCGTCCTCCATCCGTAATGCTGGAATTCAACATGGTGTTAGCCCGCCCTTAGCCTTGATAACAGCTTCCACCCTCGCAGACATACGTTCAATCAGGTGCTGGAAGGTTTCTTGAGGAATGGCAGCCGATTCTACACGGAGTGCTGCACTGAGGAGAGGTATCGATGTCGGTCGGTGAGGCCTGGCACGAAGTCGGGGTCCCAAAATATCCCAGAGGTGTTCTACAGGATTCAGGTCAGGACTGTGTGCAGGCCAGTCCATTACAGGGATGTTATTGTCGTATAACCACTCCGTCACAGGTCCGTGCATTATGAGCAGGTGCTCGATCATGTTGAAATATGCAGTCACCATCCCCGAATTGCTCTTCAACAGCGGGGAAGCAAGAAGGTGCTTAAAACATCGATGTAGGTCTGTCTGTGATCGTGCCATAAACAACAAAAGGTGCAAGCCCCATCCATGAAAAACACGACCATACCATAACACCACTGCCTCCGAATTGTACTGTTGTCACTACATACGCTGGCAGATGACGTTCACCGGGCATTGGCCATACCCACACCCTGCCATCGGATCGCTACATTACGTACCGTGATTCGTCACTCCACACAACGTTTCTCCACTGTACAATCGTCCAATGTTTACGTTACTTACACTAAGCGAGGCGTCGTTTGGCATTTACCGGCGTGATGTGTTGCTTATGAGCAGCCACTCGACTATGAAATCCCAGTTTTCTCACCTTTCTCCTAGCTGTCATAGTACTTGCAGTGGATCCTGATGCAGTTTGGAATTCCTGTTTGATGGTCCGGATAGATTTCTGCCTATTACACATTACGGTCCTCTTCGACTGTCGGTGGTCTGTCAGTCAACAGACTAGATCAGCTGTACGTGTCCCTTCATATTTCCACTTCACTATCACATTGGAAACAGTGGACCTAGGGATGTCTAGGAGTGTGGAAATCTCGCGTACAGACGTATGACACAAATGACACCCAATCACCTGACCATGTTCGAAGTCCATGAGTTCCGCGGAGCGCCCCTTTCTGCTCTCTCACGATGTCTAATGACTACTGAGGTCGCTGTTATGGAGTACCTGGCAGTAGGTGGCAGCACAATGTACCTAATATGAAAGACATGTGTTTTGAAGGCGTCCGGACACTTTTGATAACATAGTGTAGGTCGCCGTACCAGCACAGATGCCTAGCAGCAAGTCATGGCACTAACACAACTAACATCGCAAATCCTGCAGCGCAATTTCTCATCTTCACTCCTAAAAATTTGAGTACCCATACAGTAAACATTTTTCCGTCTAAACTGGCTCAAGTAGCGAAAATTCATTTGTAATATTTATAATCACCTTGTAGAACGTTGCGAGTAGAGACAGTATTTTCCGCGTGAAATCTTTCCAACATTGTAGCAGGTGTGGAGAGCAGCGCGTGTTTGCTACACTTCCTATATTTTTATGTAAATACGTGTGACATTGAGAAATACAAGGCTTTAGGAAAAAGTGTTCCATAGTTTTAGAGGTGATAGCATGGACCAAAAAAATAAAAATTCCCAGCAAATATGGACTCTAAAATGCATACCTTCAGAGATATGAGGGCTTGTTCGAATTCGCTCTGCTGTTATTGTCAGGGGTACAGCATGAAATAAAGATCTGTTAATGTTGTTTCTTTAAACGGTACTGTTAGTTCTCGGAAAGTGGAGCACATAACCTGCATCTAACAGACCCATTTGTGTTGTGATAAGATTGTGAAATACTTTTACATTGTGGTTTTATCTTTGCAGTTACCAGCATATTGGAAGCGGCAGACATGATCTTTTGTTATGATCTGGCAGATGGAGCAACCGTGGAGCCCGTGTCCTGTATGCTGAAAACTATCCAGAACAGTGGATACCATCTCCAGAATTATTCGGTTTTTCAGAGAGTGCGTGATTCCGTAAGGTGTAGGACAGAAGCATGCCGTACTACGAGTGCACACCTACTGAGCGCCTCCTTCAGCCATGGTTCAAAACTGTAGGTTGTTCAGGTATGTACCGTAATAGCAAGTAGATTACATTAGCTGTTCTGCTGTTTTACAGCAAACAAATTAATGTATCCTCGTTTGTTTACTGCATTCCGCAGGCCTTTTGTCATAGCAGAGGTCTTCCAATAGAAGAGATGTGTTTCACAAATGCTCATTGCTCTTAAGGTATGCAGAACGACCGAAACATAGTTACGCGTCCGTCCCTCTAGAACGCCCGAAACAGAGTGACTAGCGCAGCCGAAGTACTTCGTCTCCCAGGAGCGCCAAGGCGACCCAAAGGTGTCCGAAGCACTATCATTACTCTTACGTTTCTCAGAACTAGCGAAATTTAATAAACAAAATTGATAGAGTCGTAGGGTAACCAAGAGAGACTGTCATAATGAAAACTGGGAAAAATACAACGAAAAGTATATAAATAATTAAAAAGAGGAGTTAGGTGTTTTGGTGCCTAGCAACCGAATGTGCCGACCAATCAGAAGCAAGTTCAGTACAATTGGCGCACTCTACCACTCGACTGGTACATACTGTACCATCTGTCGCTGGTACCTCACTCCAATTTTGTACAATATGCTACTTCGCGCGTATCAAGCTGCATCAAGACGAGTTTCTAGCAAGATAAAATACTGACGGCCACAGCAAGGAATATCACATACTTGTCTTGTTTTGGTCCACACTATCACCTCTCAAAACATGGAATCATTTTTAATACCCTGTACACAGTATGTATCATAGGCGTCTTAAATACTGTATCAGTTATTGTGCATTTCTGCCTAGTATTAGGTCTCTTAAACAGAATCGGACAACGCACACTCCTTTCAAATGGTTTTCCTTGAAAGGGACGTTTAGGTATACTTTGAAGAGAAATCGTCCACCAGCATCCACCAGGTGACAGAAGCATTGCTCATATCTTGTGCTAATGTTTGAAGAGTTGTCTGTGAACAAAGCTACATGGACATCATTTGGAGTATAACGTCCAGGCAGTAGCAGTGGAGGAACAGATACGACAAATACAGTTTACCTAATCAAATTTACAATACTGTATGCTCCGCTCACAATTCGCGAATGTAATGCTATTTATCAATGAATTCAAGTTCACTCGAGACGACATTGTGAACTTCCATAAAGCTCTGATATGGGCAGACAAAAATTTACATTCGCAAGTGGTTGGCATTAACTAAAACATGTTCATTGTTACGCAAGGACTGTGATAATTGATGTTTTAATCACTGGGCCGTAACTAATACGAACCAGAGTAACAGGACCCATCTACCTCATTCTCCTCAAAGATGTTTCTCCTGTCCTACCGGAAGAAGTGCTGCTAAAGGCCCGTCAGGGTCTACAGCTTGTTTTAATAGTCGAGTCTACAAAGAAAATTTAGAGACAAAATTCGTGTACTCGCTAATTTTTGTACAGTGGTACAAGGGAGTGCCACGAACAACGCACAAAAAAATCCCGACCAGTTGGGGTGAACATGGGCGCGAGGTTTCAAAGTGACTCTTTTATGCCTTTCATTATAACTCGAAAACCGCAGCATCAAGTGAAGGTGTTTCCCCGTACAAAAGTGAAATACATTAAATTTTTCTACAAAATAGGTCTCTAGGGGTAACAGTTGGTGCGTTGCAGGGGATGGAAGAAAAGTAGATTATTAAAAATGGTGTTTCAGTGGTATAAAATTAGTGCTTATTGTTAAACGCATTGTATTAAGAACCACGTCTAAGTGCAGTAGAACTGCATCAAGAGAGAAATTGTTTTTTGGGGGCATAACAGGGCCGAGGGAGAGGGGGTAGATGTAGCGTAGAGAAATGTTTCACAAAGTTATACCGACAGTCCGCAGCGTCTCTTGTGAATGACTGGCAACAGAGTATGCAGACATGTCTCCGGGGTATTATTTTGCATAAAGTGCGCGAACACTACATGCAGTACAGAGTTACTAATAATACTAACGCAGTTAACACATATGGACATAATTTATGGGGACAAACTGATTCTTAGTCATCCTGTACGTCAACTGTAACGTTCTTCCAGGAAAGGCAACTCCCCCCAACAAGAGCGCTATTCGCTTACGGTTTACAGACCATGTCTCTCCAGCATTTCCTTTCCATTCTCTTACGAGACTAGATAGAACAACTTAAATGACCATGTGTCTGTATAGCGGAATTATTTTCTTTTTATTAACTGAATAGTTATTTGCAATTGTTAAGTGAGTTTTATGTGAAGAATGTTAATATAAAGAATGGCTGAGAAGTATTTTATTTTAGAAGTGTGATATTGACAATGATCTATGTTGTGTTGGTGGGAAAAGGAGCGGTAAATGTGACATGTTACTGATGTTTGTCATTGACAGCGTAGTGCTAAGTCCTATGATTGAGTTGTAGTCGCTTGGTGGTGAATCACTGAATGATCGGAAAGTGCTGTATCTCTCATTTTGTGTGACTGGTAGACTACATAAATCTGCTCCATTGCCTAACGATGACAATTCTGCAGGGGGTTGCACTGAGTGGAACTATATACCACATATCCACAAATGCATTGCTCGACCATTGTTTTAGTATCTGAAGTTTCATAACACCTAGGTGACCTACCTTTGTTGTAGAGGGGGCAAAAATTTAAGCCTCTCTCCCTATTCAGATGTTGGGGAAGCTGAGGCTGGCGTTGCGCATTTGATATCCTCAAGCTGCGAAAAGTATTCCAGCTATTGATACTGAAGAAATCAACATTTCCTAATACATATTTGAGCTGTGGCACCATTGAGTTAGCAGACCTGTCTGGTGCCACTGGCTCAGGTGTAATATCGACTATCCCTCTTGCAGCCCCACTGCTAATATCTTTGAGGAAGAGTTGGTATCTGTGGGTTGTGTCTTTAGAAGGTCTTTTTTTTCTCTCTATAATGTATTTCAATGCTCCAGATAGGACGGGCTGGCAGCATCATAGGCGCCACTCTTCAGCTGAGAGACAAAAGTAAGTACAGAACATGGAGTCATCTAAAACAACATAAGGAGGAAATATCGCGAAACATACATATAAAAGGGAAAACATAATGGAAGATAGCATAAAAATGGTGATAAAAATCTAAAAACTGTACACGAAAAAGACCACACACTGTGATTAAAAGAAACACAAGGTGAAGTAAGGTTAGAGCATAAAAGTAGTGATGGGTGACGTAGCACATAACAATCACTTACAGAAACACTAGGTATAAGTCCAGCACATGATTACAATCACAGCTCTTGACATCACAGGAGAACAGCACCAAACACAACACTGACTTAGCACACCGACGACGATGAACAAATTGAGAGGATCTGCCAGGGGGGATGGAGATTAGGGGGGAGGGCTGGTGCTAGAGGGAGGAGGGGGGGGGAGACAGGGGGGCGCGCCGAAGGGGGCTGGGAAGGGAAGGACGTGGGAGGGAAACAGTCGAGGAGTGTGTGCAGAGACTCAGGGGGGAAGGAGGAAAATTAGCTCTGGAAGGAGGGGAGAGGAAAAAGGACCCTGGGGAAGCGCGGGGGTAACAAGGCCAGGCTACAATTCGTACGAAGGGTAGATGTCACGATGAAGTTCAACGTCTGGGAGGGTGAGGTGCTGGAAATTGCCCTGATGAAGGAGATGGAGGGTGTGGAGGTGGAATTGGTTCAAATGGCTCTGAGCACTATGGGACTTAATACCTGAGGTCATCAGTCCCCTAGAACTCAGACCTACTTAAACATAACTAACCTAAGGACATCACACACATCCATGCCCAAGGCAGGATTCGAACCTGCGACTGTAGCGGTCGTGCACTTCCAGACTGAAGCGCCTAGAACTGCATGGCCACACTGGCTGGCTGTGGAGATGGAGAGAGGGAGAGATACAGCAATAGATGTGCAGCAATGGGTAGGTGGTGGAGAAGGAGCACACCAGGGGGTGGGGGGATCAAGCCTGCAGACAGTGTAAAGGATGCAGATATGTTGGAGGAAAAGGAGCAGGTGAGGGAAGGGGAGGACGTCATACAGGAGATGTGTGGGGGAAGGTAGGCGGATATGGAAGGCAAGGTGGAGCACATGGCGTTCAAGGATTTTGAGGGCCTTATAAAAGCAGGGGGGGGGGAGAGGGAGGAGGCAGAGATCCAGGCAATGCTGGCATAACAGAGGATAGGACAGATGAGGGATTTATTGGTGTGGAGGATGGTGGAAGGCTGCAATCCCCATGTCTGGCCTGAAAGAAGTATCAGGATGCAGAGGTGGGAATGTGCTTTCTGCTGGATGGTCAGGAGATGAGGGGGTCCAGGTGAGGTGACAGTTGAGGGTGAGGCCAAGGTATCTCAGGGATGGGGGGTGAGCTGGATGGGACGACCATAAATGGTGAGGCAGAAATTAAGGGGATGGAAGGAATGGGTGGTGCAGCTTATGATGATTGCCTGGATTTTGAGGGGTTGATACGAAGGAACCACTGGTTATGCCAAGTGTTGAACTGGTCAAGTGTCATAAGCATATTGGAGGTGGTGGATAGGTGGGGGTGGCTTTGATATATCTGCAGTGTAGAAGAGATAGAGGAGAGGGGAGAGAATGAAGCCCTGGGGGACGCCAGCAGTGGGATAAAAGATTCAGGAGTTGGCATCATGGAGGGTGACATAGGAAGGATGACATGAGAGGAGGGAAGCGACCAGATAGACAAAATTGATAGGCAGGGCGTAGGTTTGGAGTTTAAAGAGGAGACTGTGATGCCATACGCAGTCATAGGTATTTTAGAGGTCGAGGGAAACAAAAATGGAAGAGTGACTGGGAGCAAGTGAAGTGACCGAGGTATCGGCGCATTCTATGACGGTGGGGAAAAGGGAATAATGAAAGTTGGGACCATCAGGATTGGATAAGACCTCAGAAAGGTGTAAAGTGAAGTGGTTGGCCTTACTGATGTTATTGGGAAGGGGGTGAGCGATATGCAGAAGGGGGTAATGGGGTGCAGAATGGGAACCAGTGAGGCAATGGAAGGGTGACCAGTACTTGGAGCAGTTTATAGGGAGGGTGGCGTTGAGTTGTGTACAGGTCTGGCGCCAGTCTGGGCGTTTCTTTGGTGTAATGAGTTTCCGAACATGTTGCTGTATTTGCTGGTGGCATTGGAGGGTATCCCTGTCACAAGTGCGAAGGAAGGAGCGATAGAGGTGGCAGGATTCACGGAGGAGGAGGACAGCCCACAGGGGGAGAGTGGGATGGTGGTGGTGGATGGTTTTAGCAGGAACATGGGCCTTCTGAAGGAAGGGTGAGGCATGGATGATGTTGTCAGGGTGATGATAGGTAAGAGGGTGGCTTTCATCCTGGGTGGCGATGGATTCCAAGCAGGCATCCCAGTTAGCATGATGGTAGTCATGGACTACCTTGGGAGGGGGTGCAGGGCGGGGAGCAAGAGGGGAGAGGGGGCAGTGAGCAGACATTATGGTGAGGACGGTGAGGTGGTCGCTACCTGTGGGGTCAAAGATGACGGTGATGCGCCAAAGGAGGTTGGCCGAAGCAATGACATTGAGGGTGGTGTTGCTTTTTGGATGGGTGTGATGGGGAAGGTTAACAAGGTCACGTTGGATCAAGAGGAACAACTGATGCCACTGCCGTAGGGCGGCAGGGGAGCAGCTATGGACGTTGATGTTGGTGGCAATCACGTAGGTGGAGAAGGTGTGGTCAATGTGGGAGATGAAGTCACAGGGAATAGGAACAGTGGAGTGGACATAGATGGTGATGCAGGTAATGGTGAGGGAGGAAAAAGACACTGAGAATAAGGTGTTTGGCCAGATGGTGATGTGCTTAAGGTGGCCGATGGCGACTCGACTCCACCCTACACTCGAGGACCAGTAGCATCATTTGAATGGAGGATACAAGGAGAGGTGCAGATTGTATGGTGGGGCTGGAGAAAGGTTTTGTTCAGGAGGAAGGCATCGACCTGGTGGTGGGAGAGGGTGTTTATGAGTACTTATTAGTTGGTGGGGAAGGAGCAGATGTTCTGGAAGAGGATGCAGCACTCGTGCCACACCATGATGGGAGGAGAGGGGAGGATGAAGAGATGGGAGGGAAGAGGCTTAAACTAGGGTGTCAGTGCGGGTGAAGGTGAAGTGGGCTTGGTTGTGGGAGTAAGTGGCGAAGGTGTTGAGGTGAAAGATGGAGTGGGCGGCGAGGGATATCTGTTGGAGGGTGTGGGGGTGGCAGGAGAGGTTTAGATTTACACTTGTGGGAGTAGATGGGATGGGGGTCATTGCAGGTGTTACAAGAAGGAGGGATGGCAAGGTTGGGGCAGTTTTTGAGAATATGGGAGGCCTTGCAATGGGGACAGGTGGGGAGTTTTAGCAGTTGGGGGTCAGGTGATCATTAAACATGAAGCAGCACTGGCAGCAGTAGGATTGGCGAGGGGATTTGGAGGATTTAACAGGGTGGTGGTGGTGGAAAATCAGGGCACCTTGGGTGAGGAGACAGTCGATGGAAGGTGCAGACTCCGAAAAGACCTGCATGAGATAAGTGGGACTGAAGGCATTGTGGATACAGTGGGCAGAGCAGATTCCCAGGTTGGGGTGTGAGTTCAGTTCAGCCAGCACCTTATCCTCTGTAATCACCGGGCTGAGGTTGGTGATCATGGTGGTGTAGACTAGGGGGTGATGAGGAGGCTGGGGCTGATGAGGAGAGGAAGAGGAGAGGATGGATGTCAGGGACGGGTGGGGGCCAAACATGATGGGCAGGAGTTTATGGAGGAGGTCCATATGAATGGAGGGGGAGGGGACTTTATGAGGACTTAGTCCCTGCAGGGAATCAATAGGGAGAAGGGAGCACCTGGGAGATACTTTTGTATGTCCATGGTAAAGGTGCAGGCATCAGGGAACTTGGGGCCCAGAGTTGACAGGACAAAGGTGGGGGCTGGGGTGTGGGTGACAGGAAGAGGGGTGGTATCCATAGAGATGATGGTGGGAACAGGAGGAGGCAGTGACTTTTTGTGGGAAGTGGTGGGAGCAGAGTCAGCATCGACACGCTTCTGGGTATTTTTGGAGAGTGTAGGCTGGGAGGAGGGGAGAGGGATGGGGAGGAGAGGGAGGTGCTGGGTGGCAGATCCTGTAGGTGTGGTGGAGATACTGAGAGATGTGGCCAGGTCAGTTATGGCAATTGTTGCCCAGCATAATGTGATGTGGGCAGGGGAGGCTGATGATGAAGCGATTGGGGGGGAGGGGTGAGAGAGGGGAAGCTGACCACCTGAGGGGCGGCAGTGGAGGCGTACGTGAGATTTGGGGAAATGAGTGGAGGCAAGATTGGGAGCTCCTGCGGTTGTGGGGGCTTTGGGGAGAAGGTCGGTGTGGGGGTAAACAGCAGGGGAGGACAGGAGAATGGGTGAGTGTGGGGATGGGGGGCGAGGTATGAGGGGGGAGGCCAGGTGTGGCATTCCAGGAAGTGACAGTGGAAGTGGGGGAGGGGGATGTGTAGATGACAGTGGAGGTGAGAAGGCTCATGACGGACGGACAGCGACAGAGGGATGGATGGAAACGATGGACGGCAGCGGACGGCGACGGACGGCTAGAGACGGACGGACAGCAGGCGCCGGCGAGCACTGGGAAGCGGCGGAGAGCACTGGACGGCGGCGGCGAGCTCCAGGTGGCGGCTAACAGACAGACAGACGAATGGGCGGGTAGGCAGGCAGGTGGATGGACGGACAGACGACAACAGCGGCAGGCGGTGGCGAGCACCGAGTGGCGGCGACGGCGACGGACGACTGTGGCCGGCAGGCAGGCAGGCAGACAGACAGACAGACAGACGACGACAGCAAGGGACTCTTCCAAAGTGTAGATTGCACCATGAGGGTAGCCCAGGCAGTGTAATCCGTCGACTTGGAATGGAGGGGATCCAACCACTGAAATGCTTAGAAGGTCATTGCTTACTGATATATGTACGGGGCCTTGTCAAAGAGGGTGGAAGAGTGGACAGAGGTTCAGGACAGTCTCCTGTCCTGGGGGTGGGACACTGCCTCTGAAGGCGGAAGAATCAGCAACGATCAACGGCGTGAGGATGCAGAAGACAATGGAAACCACTGCATTAAAGACATGTAACGTGTATCCACAGGACATGTGGCCTGTAATTGAAGAAGTGTCATGATGATCTCTCCATTAGCAAAAGATTCCGGAATAGCCCCCAGTTCGATCTCTGGGAGGGGACTGCCAATGGGGAGGTTACCATGACCAACAGATTGCATAATAAACGAAAGGATAAAGTTCTACGGGTTGGGGCGTGGAATGAAAGAAGCTTGAATGTGATAGGGAAACTAGAAAATCTGAAAAGGGAAACGCAGAGGCTCAATCTAGATATAGTAGGGGTCAGTGAAGTGAAGTGGAAAGAAGACAAGGACTTCTGGTCAGATGAGTATAGGGTAATATCAACAGCAGCAGAAAATGGTATAACGAGAGTAGGATTCGTTATGAATAGCAAGGTAGGGCAGAGAGTGCTACTGTGAACAGTTCAGTGACAGGGTTGTTCTTATCAGAATCGGCAGCAAACCCACACCGACAACGACAGTTCAGATATACATGCCGATGTTGCAAGCCGAAGATGAAGAGATAGAGAAAGTGTATGACTATATTGAAAGGGTAATACAGTATGTAAAGGGGGATGAAAATCTAATAGTCATGGGGACTGGAATACAGTTGTAGGGGAAGGAGTAGAAGAAAAGGTTACAGGAGAATATGGGCGTGGGACAAGGAATGAGAGAGGAGAAAGACTAATTGAATTCTGTAACAAGTTTCAGCTAGTAATAGCGAATACCCTGTTCAAGAATCACAAGAGGAGTAAGTATACTTGGAAAAGGCCTGATGATACGGAAAGATTTCAGTCAGATAACATCATGGTCAGACAGAGATTCCGAAATAAGATACTTGATTGTAAGGTGTACCCAGGAGCAGATATAGACTCGGTTCAGAATATAGTGGTGATGAAGAGTAGGCTGTAGTTTAAGACATTAGTCAGGAAGAATCAATATGCAAAGAAGTGGGATACGGAAGTACTAAGGAATGACGGGATACGGATGAAGTAGTCTAAAGCTATAGATACAGCAATAAGGAATAACTCAGTAGGCAGTACAGTTGAAGAGGAATGGACATCTCTAAAAAGGGCCATCACAGAAGTTGGGAAGGAAAACATGTGAAGAAACCATGGGTAACAGAAGAAATACTTCAATTGATTGCTGAAAGGAGGACGGACAAAAATGTTCCGGGAAACTCAGGAATACAGAAATACAAGTTGATGAGGAATGAAATAAATAGGAAGGGCAGGGAAGCTAAGACGAAATGGCTGCAGGAAAAATGTGAAGTCATCGAAAAGAAATTATTGTCGGAAGGACAGACTCAGCCCACAGGAAAGTCAAAACAACCTTCGTAACATTAAAAGCAAAGGTGAAAACATTAAGAGTGCAACGGGAATTCCACTGTTAACTGCAGTGGAGTGAGCGGATAGGTGGAAAGAATACATTGCAAGCCTCTATGAGGGGGAAGATCTGTCTGATGTGATAGAAGAAGAAACAGGAGCCGATTTAGAAAAGATAAGGGATCGAGTATTAGAATCAGAATTTAAAAGAGCTTTGGAGGACTTAAGATCAAATAAGGCAGAAGGGACAGACAACATTTCATCAGAATTTCTAAAATCATTGGGGGAAGTGGCAACAGAACGACTATTCAGGTTGGTGTTTGGAATGTATGAGTCTGGCGACATATCATCTGATTTTCGGGAAAGCATCATCCACACAATTCCGAGGACGGCAAGAGCTGACAAGTGCGAGAATTATCGCACAATCAGCTTAACAGCTCATGCATCCAAGTTGCTTACAAGAATAATACACAGAAGGAGGAAAAGAAAATTGAGGACACGCTAGATGACGATCAGTTTGGCTTTAGGAAAAGTAAAGGGACGAGAGAGGCAATTCTGACGTTACGGTTAATAATAGAAGCAAGGTTAAAGAAAAATCAAGACACTTTCATAGGATTTGTCGACCTGGAAAAAGCGTTCGAAAATGTAAAATGGTGCCAGATGTTCAAAATTCTGAAAAAAGTAGGGGTAAGCTATAGCGAGAGACGGGTCATATACAATATGTACAACACCCAAAAAGGAATAATAAGAGTGGACGACCAAGAACGAAGTGCTCGTATTAGAAAGGGTGTAAGACAAGAATGTAGCCTTTCGCCCCTACTATTCAATCTGTACATCGAGGAAGGAGTGATGGAAATAAAAGAAGGGTCCACGGGCGGAATTAAAATTCGAGGTGAAAGGATATCAATGATACGATTCGCTGACATTGCTTTCTAGAGTGAAAGTGAAGAAGAATTAAATGATCTGCTGAACGGAATGAACAGTCTAATGAGTACACAGTATGGATTGAGAGTCAATCGAAGAAAGACGAAGGTAATGAGAAGCAGTAGAAATGAGAACAGCTAGAAACTTAACATCAGGATTGATGGTCACGAAGTAGATGAAGTTAAGGAACTCTGCAACCCAGGCAGTAAAATAAGCAATGACGGACAGAGAAAGGTGGAAATCAAAAGCAGACAATGAATGGCATGGCAATAAGGGCATTCATGGCCAAGAGAAGTCTACTAGTATCAAACATAGGTTTTAATTTGAGGAAGAATTTTCTGATAACGAATGGCTGGAGTACAGCATTGTAGGGCAGTGAAACATGGACTGTGGAAAAACCGGAACAGAAGAGAACCGAAGCATTTGAGATGTGGTGCTACAGGCGAATGTTGAAAATTAAATGGACTGATAAGATGAGGAATGAAGATGTTCTGCGCAGGATCGGAGAGGAAAAAGAATGTGTTGGAAACACTGATAAGGAGAAGACATAGGATGACAGGACATCAGTTAAGAGATGAGGGAATGACTTCCATGGTACTAGAGGGTGCTGTAGAGGGCAAAGACTGTAGAGGAAGACAGGGGTTGGAATACATCCAGCAAATAATTGAGGACGTAGGTTGCAAGTGCTACTCTGTAACGAAGAGGTTAGCACAGGAGAGGCACTCGTGGCGAGCCGCATCAAACAAGTCAAAAGACTGATGACCAAAAAATATACATATATTTGGGGTTCACTGGCCCGAGAGGGAGGCACGAAGTTTGGGGATTGGCGGTAGCATCGCGACAAGAGGTGGTCACGAGGTCCGAGCGGCCGAAGCCACGAGCTGCTCAAGGAGGGCCTGTGCAGAGCGAAGATACTGGAGGACTTCATCGGGGTCTGCATCGACTACAAGCAGAAGATCGACATCCCGTCGGTTGGTTGGCAATATTCGTGGTCTGACTGCCCTCTTCTACCTGGCTTTCATCGGCACCGCTCAGTAACCGCTGCGACGCACCGAGGATCCAAGGAACTGCTTGCTGATAAAGAGGAGTAACATTCTGTAGTCCTCGTGGTGATTTGTTTCATTGTCTACCTGCCCTCATTATTTTCTGGTTTGTACCTGACCCTCAGAGTTTTACTCGGTTGGCTCATTGGTCGTAAATATAGGCAGTAGTTTTGTACTAAGACACTAGCTGTCGTTTGAAAATTTGTCCCGCTATTATATTGCCTTTCCTTTCTGGTTTGTACCTGATCCTTAATGTTCTAATTAATCAACTCTTGGTCGTAAATACAGCCGGAACAATTGTACTAAGGCACAGGGTCCTTGTGGCTAGATTTTGATGTTAACCGGTTCAATTCTTTGATTGTAGCTGCATTTCTCAGTCATTAATCATACTCTGAACAACCTGTTGTATTATCTGTTCGTTTTTGTGTCTGAAAGACGGACTCATTATTGGCGTATTTTACTTGGATCTTGTGGTTCCGCCGAGTGAGTTCTCTTGCAATAAGTGTTCACAAGTAATGTTTTAAGACGTTCCTTCAGAGCGCTCTTAATAACTGACAATGAGTTTAACTATGAAAATATTAATAGTCAACTGTCACCAGGGCTTTAATCAAAATAAAATTGTCAGAAGGGACGGGTTGGGATCCAGTCGCACCTTGCTTGCCGATTGAAATTAAGAGGTTGGTTGCTTGAAGTAAGCCTTATCGTTGTCGTATTGTTTGCTAATCTGTTTAACCTTTAAGCACAGGTGCGCATCTTAACCTCGAACCTTTCGCCATACAGCTTTCAAATTAAAAGTTAAGGCATCTGTTTTGAGTAAATGAATCACTCTTGTCGTCAATGGTGCTTTCATAGTTTTCATGTGTTGCAAAAGGGCATTTAATAAGACAGACTGTGTACAGCGCCGTAGTAAAAATCGCTGTTTCATCCGATAATGGAGGGCTGCAGGTCCGGCCGTCTTGTAATCGTTGTCATATTGTCTGCTGTTTTGCAATACAACACTTCAGATTTCTTTTGCAAAGATTAAAAGCTTATTCAACTTAAGGTTTAAGGTCAAAATAATTTTGCGAAGTTGTTCATTTTGTTAAAGAGAATTTTATGGTTAAATGCTTCGATTATCCGTAAAACACAGTTTGTATATTGTTAAATAAAGAGGTTGTATGAAAACGAAGTTATGTTGGTGGGTCCTCCCTTCTTCGTTTTCTTTAATTCCAGTAAGTACCACGTATCAATATTGACAGCATGTTACGCTTGTGACAGGCTCTTCAGTGAGCTAGACAGTTGACAGCTCCAGCTGTTTTGATTTTTGACCTGATAGTTACATAATAGCTCGCTTAACAATTGCAAATAACTACTCATTTAATAAACTGAAAATAACTCCACTTCATAAATACGAGGTCACTGAATTTATTTTGGCCACTCACATAAGATATCTGGACAAGGAATGTTGGAGAGATATAGTCTGTCTTGTAAACTCATGGTGAGGGAACATGCGTCTTCTGAAAGAAAGCTGCACCTACCGTAAAGGATTACCAAGATTCAGTTTCCAGTCTAGCAATGTCGAACAGTTTGCTAAGATTTACATATATTATTCCTTGTGTTGGTATTATTAGTATCTCATTCCTGGATTCCTTGTAGTGTAAATGCCCTTTGTGGAAAATAAACACCCTTCTCCCACCCCCCTCCCAACCCCGGGTTACATCTGCACATAGTGTTGCCAGTGATTCACAAGGTTTACTGTGGAGGGTCCGCGTAACTGTGTGAAAGACCTTGTAGCTACTTCTTGTGACGTAATGGGGTAGAAACAGTGGAGTATCTCATGCGTACTATTTAAATAATGTGCGATTTTTTCGTCCCCTCCAACTCGGAAACTAACAGTCCTAGAGAAAAAAATGTACAGGGCATTTTTGTAGGAAATTTAATGTAGTTTCATTTTCCTTGCCAGCAGCTGTTTTGGTATTATAAGAGAAAAACATCAAAAAGTGATCCTGCACACCCCCTCCCCTCTCACGCTAGCACCACAAAATCGGGATTTGTAGTACGCTGTTGGTAACACTCCCTCCTATCATTGCAGAAAAATTTGTGACTACACGAACTTTTGCCACTATTCGATCTTTCTTGGTCTTCGTTGAATAGGCTGTAATGCAAATGTTTGGCACTGCTTGGACACCGCGTGCCAAAATCTTGCTGCGAGTTGTCCAATGTTTCTGTTTTGCAGGGAAATGACCATAATTGTGGGTTGCCTAATGAAATGGATAAAGCTCTTTTAATACCAACACATTACATGAGGTTAGAGCACAATGCAATAACACGGGATATCCTTAAATCTCTTACACGTTATAATATTAAATTATGTGAATAAAAGATCGTCAGTCCATAAAGACACATACTGTTTGAGACTAAATTAGTTACTTTGGATAAAATAGTTTTGGATATTTGCCCACGTCATTGTAACCTATTAAAATAACTACACTGTCGACATTATGACCAACTTATTGTGGCCCTCTTGAGTGCGGCTCACTCGGAAATCGCAGTGAACCGTCCTGAAGAGGAGAGCAGCAAGTCTGTAGGAATGACGGGAATTTATTTAATAGTTTACAATGACGCGGCCTGCGGCGGCACCGTCCCTTTTGTGCTTTTCCTGCACCTACCCGTGAACTTGGTGCAGCATATCGTTTGTAGGAAAGCCGACCAGAACCTACCGCAGTGCAACTCGCACCGGGTTGCATACAAAGTAACTGTTCCAAGAATCGGGAAAAGGTCTTAATTTTGAATGAAAGGTGGAAATACTAGCAAGACTTTGGTGTATTCTGAACCTTGATAATGTACAAGTTCACTGCCAAGCCAGTGCTAATCTTAACACAGTCATGCACAAACCCTTTCATTCATGTTAGTAAGTTTATGGTAACGTATTTGCCGAAATCTGAACAGCTACTAAGCACGGATTGTTCTTAAATGAAAATGTTCGCCATAATATTAAGTATATCGGTGTCTAATGCACTCAAGTTTTTAGTCACCGATCTGTTGAATATGCCACGCGGAATTACAGTCTTTTCTCATACACAAAATTACTTAAAAAATCCGTACTTTCTAAAAAAACACCCCGGAATAAATATGTCTTCACTTTAAAACACTTTTGAAACATGCAGCACAACTAAAACCGGCAAACTATAACTTCCTGGGAACTCATACTACACACGACCGTACCATCGAAAAGCTGAGCTCTTTTAGACTGCTGTAAGCATTCTAATCTCCAAGAGAAAAAAATGCGCGAAGAATACTCCGTTCTGATTCGTCAGCTTTCTTTAAGGCCAATAGAAAAACTTTATCCTCCCGCGTAAGTCCTCGCTTTCCATGACTAACCAATCAACAAATAACATACTTTCGAACTGTACTTTTCCCGAAATAAATATTTAACATTCTGATATTTTGTTTATACTTCACGTTATTAACTATTTTCATTTACACTCCAACTAGCTTTCCTTTGACCATAAACTTACTTAACATATTATGATACATAATTCCCCGTCGTACAACGCTCAGAACAATGATCTACATATTTACTTTAAACCACATTCAGGCATCATTCACACTATTAAAACCATGTACAAAACTGTACAGACACAAATAAACAAAAAATCCTTAAATAAATAAATAGAACAATTCACAAAACCATTCTCTTGACCTGTTTCTTTAATGTCTCTGTGGACTACTGGACTCTGGTGGATGCAAATTAGAACTACGTACTCACATACTCGACAGAACCCACTTCAGACCATCTGTCACTGTGCACGCATGAGTCATTTCCCGATACACAGGCTTCTGACAGGAGCGATATAAGGCGCCACGCCTCAGGCCCAATACTCAAATCTGAAGGCGCCAAGTCAGGAGAATATGTAGGATGTGGCAGCATGTCCCAACCAAAGGTCTCAATGGCTTCCTTGGCGATGCGAGGGCGTTTCCGTGTTGCAGGAGATCATGTAGTCGAGTTTACTGGATAGCGTTGTTGAGTCGTCGTATTTGTTGGAAATAATTTCCTCATTCACGTTTGGTTCCTGTCACACAATTCGTGGTAGAACATACATGTCTTTGTTGTCAAAATTTCCATCTTTGAATAGATAAAACAATTCTGTGCCGTCCTAAGAGGCGTCCCTTATTTGCCATACACTGCAGCTTCCGTCACTAAGGCACCTCGATGACGCGCAAAAAGCGGAAGACGTCGAAAATGCTCTTTTGTATAGACTTCACAATCCATTTTAATGACCTGAAAAGAACAGAAAGTATATCAACACAAAAAATTAAAGGCGTTATCATGCAGAGCACATAATTCTCCATCGAATAACTTAAAACGCATTGTCAAATCATTTAATTTTTCACTCAAAATGTTTACTAAAAAAGAAAATGCCACGACTTGCTGGCCAACCCAATAATTTATAAAATCAGAAATTTCAGATTAATTTATAACTTTGTGAAAAACTTAGCTAATTAATGAACAGTAATTAACCGTCAGATGATTTAGATGGATTGACCTGGGTTATTTTACTCCATGGTAACGTACATTTCGTTACACACTTCATTTATGATTACTCGTGCTCAGAAACTAGCAAGTCTTTCTTTAATATTTTTTTTTGTGGAATCTACAATTTAAAAAACCTCTCTCACACCGGCCTGATTTAGCTTCACTGATCAGGATAGTAAAAACATGCGTATGTTAAGGGAATTTTCATTCACAAAGCAGGCTTATCACATTCACACAGTTCAATACTGTTCTATCCTGATTAAATTGAGCTTAACTTAAATTCCATAAGGCAGTGAAGCAATTTCGAAGTCTCGGGGCGACGAAAATTGTCAGTCGATCTCCTGGAAACATTTGTAATGATTATTAACTTTCGGTGATCACATGGGGAAGACCGGAGATCTGCTGGTAAGACCGTGTTAGCCTAATTATTTGAAGTAACTGGATATCTTGAGCATACAAAACGGCAGGTTCGTCCAGTGTAAATCAGACGTTCCCCACTGATCCCGTGCAACACAGCGTAGTAAGCAGATACTGTCAATAATAATCAGTTAAATAATACGCGAACACACTTACTTTAGTTTAGTTCATGTATTAAATTCCTTCTCATACAGAATCTCATCAAGATGGCGACTAGCTCAACAATACATACATATACATCCTCCTTCTTTCACGACTAATCGGCAAGAATTCCTTCATTCTTTTCATAAGAGAAAACATAGATAGCAGAGAAGCTATTCCATGGAGTAAATGGAAGCTCCAAGGACTAATTGGGCTTGAAACTACTTTGCATTGATAATCGGTAAGATAAGAAGAGATATTTCGAGATATGTACTGAGTTATATAATTTATAAAATTTCTGAAAATATTGCGTAGAGACCGCTGCAAGAGACATTACGTTTCCCGTCAGTTTTATATATCAGTTCCTTAGTTTCTCATTAATGAACAGATAGAGCAGTCTCACTACTGCGACTTCAAAATTTGAAGAGAATGTATTTGGCTACATGAAATTAACTTTTCAGTCAAAACTAAACGAATATATACTTTGCAAACTGTAATAATGGAAACTGTTTATAAACGTTAAGCTGTAGTTTAGTACATTAATTAATTTTTTGATGAAATATCTGTACACTTTAAGCCAAGATACAAAATCATAATAAAAGGTTTAATGAGTCCAGGCAATTGGAACATTACAAAGCTCATTTTTAGTGAATATTTAATAATATTACCACATGACTGCAACAAACGAACACTCGTAAATATTCTTTGCACGTGAGTGATTGGATTCTATCGTCGAGAGGACGGCATTGACTATGTTCCCATTTTTTTAAAAATTTAAAAACAGACGTCTTACGCAATTTTACGCCAGTTTTACTTTTTTACTTCGTGTCAAACAGGAAATAACACTGCTGTGTTTGTATGTAGAGAACTTTCTCATTCATAACGCCTGATTTAATTAGAAAGTAAAGTCACACAGCTGCTTTCTGAAATCCTTCTTTTCGTTCTGCCACTGCACACTTATTGTTCCGACTTTTCCCTTTACTGTTTGTCCTGTTGCCTGGCGGACGAATGTAATTTAATCTGAACCCTTTCACTACCTCCAGCGAACCAAATACGCTGTTCTGAGCAAACATAATCTGCTGCAAAGAAACTTTTTGCTTCGGGCTGCTGGTCGGCCGTGGAAATCGACCCCCCTGGCATTCGGTCTGTCGATGCGTCGCTGTTAAAATGACCGCAGAAAGGAAGGCCGCTGGCGACAGCAGCGCCTCTTGCGGCGTGCCACGCAACTGTTGGCGTTCCCTCCCCGTTGATTGCATTTACAATTCAACGAGCTGGGCGTCTCTAATGAGATAAAACAGAAATGGCGCCAGAGATAGAAATAAGCGACGGTTTAAACCTCATTAATGTGAACAACGGGCGTAGCGAAACAAAGGCTCTGTGATGTCTCGAGATTTTATCGTGTTTCCTGCTGAGAGAGAGGAGCGGCAACAGCAGGAAAGAGAACAGCAACAGGGTGAGAGTGAAGGGTAAAGAGAGAGGTAGAGAGTGAAAGCAAACTACTTGAAACGTTTTCTAAGAAAACAATCAATAAAAGCAAAGCCTTTTACAGGAATTGCATTTCTCTGGAGCGCAGCATACGGGAATATGGTGAACAGAAAGCGCTTTTAAGCATCCATTTTATGGCTTTTTAAATTTGTGATAGTCTATTCTTGCTTGAGTAAATGAACAAATCTCCAAAATGATCTCTTATTTTCTCTCATTAGTCATTGTTGTAAGTTCGAATGTCTTATTTAAGGAAACTCTGTAAATCATAAAGCCTAGTTTTATACTCGTCAGTCATCGCGTGTTTCTCGTCCTTTCATCACGAAATGTGACTTGCGAAGGAGATATTATTAAGTAGCTGAGAGACATGACTCATTTAGACCCTCCTTTATCTGTTTTTAACTTCTAAAACTGCCTTTCGTCTTATGCAGAGATTAGCAGTGATAGACATACGCAACTTAATGAAATTTATAACAATGATTCATGTCTATAACTATTAGTAAAATATACTAATGGTGCAAGAGAAATAGCACTTTTTCCTCTGTATCTTCCTAACTATGTTAAACAAATTTTATAGTCAGTGTTAATCACACTATTACTGTCGCTGTCCACATCTTTAGAAAAGATGTTCCTCATATTTACCAACGCAGTGTTACGTCATTATTTATGATTTTATTCTATTACAGGTATACGGTAGCTTTAATTATTGTTTTCTTTCGATCATATTTAAGCCTAGTGTGCAGATTCTCTTATTACGTGTAGTTTTCTGCAAACTGCGAAGACCTTCATTCGTAAATAATTCTTCAATGGCATAAAGACTCTAAAAAGGTACGCCTATTTTTTCGCATTATTGAGTCTCTCAACTTTTTAAAGTTCATAGTTGATGTTAGTTTCGTATTTTCTTGTAGTAGTTTATATACTGCAATATCTACGAAGACGATATTATGTTTTTACTCTATTTTTATTCCAGTGTGTATGCCATGTTGCAAGGCGATTCAATAGCTTGCACGAGGCATTCTTTTTTATCCCTTATACGACGAGCTATTCTCTCTTGAATATCTCTTTTTATTGGGGCTGACTCGATAGGCAGGATGTTACTCATTATCCTTGTAGGACGATTATGACGGTGGGTACCTATCATATTTTTTATATTTTTGTACTTCTTACTGTCATTTGCTGCCTGTGGGGAAGCTTATTCTTAATATTTGATAATGATCTACAGAAGACATCGTTAGTGGCCAATAAAATAAATGATTACAAAGGAAATGGTTTTTGTTCAGTTTTTCTTCGTTTAATGGCAGCTTTCGCTAGGAAACAGGTGGCTAATTATCTAGACTGAAGAATACGTCCAACAGACAGGGTTTCTTCTACTCTACAAGGTTTGACATAATAGCAAAATAGACGGTCTGAAAATATTTTCCTTATATTATTTCTTCATGTTTTCCCAGGTTTCAACAACCAATTTCATTCAGAACTACTCAGTCATATGAGTCATCACGAAATCCTTATTTAATAGCTCAAAAATTAAAATGAAAGTATCTGTCATGTTTCTTTGCGTATCATTGATAAAAAAATCAGTAGGCCTAGAACGGAACTCTACGACGTCACTGAGGTTGCAACAGTTCAGTCAGAGTCAAATTTGTTTCTGATTTGCAAACACAATAAGACAACATTTTTCTTACTATTTGCTACAAGTGAAGTGAATCATTGGTTAGGAAATTCCCCAATATCTGGAACTGATACAGAGTATCTGCTATCTATAAACATTTATGTTACATGAAACCAAATAAACACTTTCATCTCAGGATAGTAACTTTTTACGAAACATCCTGCGTATGTGACGTAAACTGCGTACCACCACAAGCTGGAAAGTCATTTGCATACATTAACACAATATTTTAGTCTTCCACATAATATGATCTTAGGATTCATGCTTCTTGGAAGTCTCGCTCTCTTAGCAGCAATACGAGGCATCACCTGCATACGTATTTTCCTTCAAAATTGATTAATGGAGGAAGCCATGTAACATGGACAACTTGTACCGGCCTTTGTTTGGTAAAACTATGAGTGCATATAAAATGACTACAAAAAATTGCCTCGATTAGAATGACCCCTTTTATCGGTGACTACTGACCCACGAGGGTATTATTTTAATGTGACCTTAGTTCATTTCAAGTTAGCACAGATACCACTTACTTCGCACGACGGTTAATTTGGGCATAAAGTAAGTTTAAATTCTCTTTAGCGATCGGCTTTTCTACTAGTAAAACTATTATATTTAATACGCTGTGCCTTATGGGAAAAACACATTAAACGAGAATGCATGTCTCTAATTATAATTTATCACTTTCCGACGAAGGAACTAAAAATAATGGATAACAGAAAAACGCTGTAAGAAACTTCATCATTTGGTGCTCCGAAGGCCTTAATAAAATCTTGCCTTCTGAAAGCTGGAAGAATCGTACGAAAAATATTCGTAGCACTCTTAAGCTGACTAAATGCGCGCAACTCATGGAAAACAATTCTCATAGAATACATATTCTTGCTGATGGCAAATGATCACAATATGATCCTCATTACTGAATAATTTGTAATTTCATGAGCACATGGCTTCTTGAAAAGAAATGGGTTAGAAATAATCGCAGTTTGAAGAAAGCAAGGTGTGGGAATAAATAGAGAAAGACTTTGTGTGAGTTTTAATTAGTGAAACGCACGAACATGAAGATCACAGCTGAAGTTACATGAGCAATGTGGTTTCCACACCACAGCAAGACAACGATTATGCTCACAAAGTCCTCATGCAGCTGACGAAAGTAAGAATCATTAGTTGAATGATGAACAGAATTATACCTGGTGTCCCGGGAGGAATGGTCAATATTCAGGATATGACAGGAACGATCATTCGAAGCAAAAAAGGCAAGAAAACGTGGGCTTTAGCTTAGGAGTTCTGAGCATTCCTCCGTCTTAGATTTTCTTCATCTTCGATACTATGAAACAAATCTTTCCTACTGCAAGCTTCTTGCTTTTCAAATTTTGAGAGGTGGTAGTACTAACCAAAACAAGTAAAAATATTCTCGTAAACAGGTGCTCTAAGGTGCATTCCTTAATCACTTTGAGCACTTGTTGATTTCCAATACTGTAAAACACATAATTATCTTCCACTGAAAAAGTGCTCACAGCTCTTAAGATAAGCATTTTAGATCCCACGATTACTTTACAGTTTTTCTTATTTTGGTCCATACTATCTCCTCCCCGAAGTACGGAAAGCAGAGGGCTTATAGTGGAAGAGATTTGTTTCACAGTATGGAAGATGAAAAAGTGATCATAACATTTAAGGTATGCATTTTAAAACCCATGTTTTTCTGTAATAATTTTGTTTCAATGATCGTTCCTGTCATATCCCTGCACATCTCCTGGCACATGGTGTATAGCTCGCCTACAGATCAAGTGTGTAGCATGGAGAAAACGAATTCTGGCCCTCATTAGTCGAAAAAGGATGACACACAGTATCAGTCATAATGGCTGAGTACAGACGTGAATATCTTGCGTTAATATTGCAATCCAAACAGGCCATTGCAGCGTATATTACTTTCATCACTCGTCGCTCGTCTCTCATGTCCAGGAGTAGCAGATTGCAATTCTCATTATAAGTTTTCACATAAAAACCCAAACTGTAATCACCAGCCAATATCTTTCTTTCTCGATATACCTCAGCACAGCCACACATCCGCCTTGCATCGAATACACCATAGAACAGGATAGAACTACAGCTTTTTGTTCTCCATTCAAACACATAACATTCTGCTCCCACACTGGCCACGTTGAGTTCCTATTGACCTGATCTTATTGCTCACGAAAGAACGGAAAACTGCTCGCAGTTTAGGAGCCTTGGGAAGCTACATGTTGGCAAATATAATGGGAACTTTCAAGCTATGTTACAAAAGTTTAAATCCCCTAATTTTTTCCTTGTGATCTATTGATTTTTTAAAAATTTTCTTTAACTATGCCAAGGAATAGAATGGGCTAGTTGAGATCCCGTCCTTTTATGGGGCATGATTATTTTTAACCAGTACACCATTAAGGTGGGAGTGAGGGAGAGTTGGTCCCGAATAGGAATACTTTGAAAGCGACTTCCATGACAACCCGGGGAACCCCCCAAAAACCTTGATCGGTATTGGCGGATTGGAATTATTTTACTTAATTTCTGCGAAAATTTTATCCTTCGATACAAGCAAAACTTCAAATATTCAGGGGTGTGTATGTATCTTTATACAGGGTGTTTCTTTTAACTTGGGACAAGTAAATATCTCGAAAACGAAGCAGTGCACGAAAACAATGTTCTAGGTGATAGGCTAATATTAGTGAAGGGGACAACTGTCTGTGCTACAACCGGTCACTTCCTTACCATCCATCAACCGCCCTTCCCCCCCCCCCCCCCTTGCGTGGCCTGTTTCAATTACTTGTTTTCATGTGGGTACCACCTGCTTGAATTGAATTTTAGGATTATAGGAATATAGGCCAAAAATATGTACGGTTTTAACAATTAAGAAACGACGCAGTTAATTATACATTTCATTTAATATGTAAACAAAAATCCTTGTGTTATAACTGTTGATATTTATGTTCGAAATTTACTTTAGTGTTGCAAATTTGACTGTATAGCACATTGTTATTAGCCGTTTCAATGTCTAGTTAGAAACTACGTTCAAAGTGATCCAGGGACAATGAAGTGGATACAATACTTTTCTGTTCCCACCAAGCCGAAATCGAGTACCCCTGTGGTGAGAGGCAAGGCTACTCACTGAAATCAGTCATTCCAAATTGAATAAAAACTATTACATCCATGTCGTTGTCCCCGGACCACGCTACACGTAGATTCTAACCAGAAATTGAAACGGATAATCGTATTTTATGTAGTGTACGATAAGGTTTGCAACACTAAGTGAATTTCGAACATAAATATCAACCGTTAGAACACAAAGGTTTACATCTAGATAGTAAATGAAATGTAGAATTAAATGCGTAGTTTCTTCATTGCAAAAAGAGGCACACTTAATATTTGTCGATTCAGCACAATCTACCATCAATAGATTACAATGGTTTGTGCAAACCGTACCTATTTTTGGCCGTGCAATCTGAATATGCAATAAATTGGGGGGTTCCCATTTGAAAATACAAAGTAGAACTCGCTCACGCAGGAAGATAGGTTGGTTGATGGAAAGTTGTAGCACAGGCAAATGTCTCCTCTACTAAAATTAACTTTCCACTAGATCTTTGTAGATCTTTTTTTCGTACGATGCATCTTTTTCGAGATATTTAGTTGTCTCAAGTAAAAAGAAACACCCTGCATCTATGTTTGTACTTGTATGTGTGGTGCGGTACTTGTTGCGTTGATGTTGTGTACTGAAAACTCAAGGTGACTCACGTTACATTACTAACATGCGATAGCGAATAAAACTCACCTGTAACATTGTTTGAAGGGACACTGTTACGGCGCATTATGTTCATCAGCCCTTAATGCGAAGACTTGATGTTACTATACACAACACGGCCGTCATTTTGAACATCACCTATTACAGCCTATTATTGTACTACTTCTGTTTTGTTTGACTAAGACATGTATTCATATTTTACTCCACCAAAACCGAATCACACACAGATCCATAAACATCAACACTGTTAATTCTGAATTTCACTTCGCCTTTCCAACAAATCACGTCGTAAAATGCTAGTTAAACAGAAAGAGCTTGATACCGCCTTTGTTTTCATTTAGTAGCACACGCCACGCCACTTGTACGGCTTTGCCACTCTTTCCTCCTGCCTTCGACGGGCCCACAGGGGCTTTCAGAATACCCCTTCACATTTATCTGTTTTATGGTCGCTCCCTCCACTACTATCACTTTTACGGAACATCGTTGGATAGCCTTATATTGCAAGAACACTCTCATGCCCTCAGCTCGATGTGTGGTACTACACACGAAATGTTTTCCTCAGTTATGACACGTCCTCTATATTTCGTCCTCTATATTAAAGTGAATGGTTGATTATACTTCACAACAATATTACGCACTCTCTTGTTCGACTGAATTCACGAATGAAGCGAGGGAAAAAGACTGTCTGTATGCTACAATATGAGACTTAAGCCTCAATTCTTACGGAAATTATCCCTAAAAAGCAGCCTTCCTCGAGAGCGACGTCTCCTCCAAAGACTCCACATCTTCATTACACATTCATACGAGCCTGTACGAATTTACCAGCTCTCAGTGAGGCCTTAAAACACTGGAACAGAGGTGTCAAATAAGTCGAAAGGGCTCGCTTGCATTCACCGTAACATACTTTGTGCACTTTGTACTCTCCAACAGATTTATCTTCCACTATCCTTCCTGGGGTTGATTTCATGTGTTACTTCTGTTTTATGTCGCTTTTTTTTGTCATCAGTATTCTGACTTGTTTGATGCGGCCGGCCACGAATTCCTCTTCTGTTATAAACTCTTCATCCCAGAGCAGCACTTGAAACCTACGTTGCTATGTAGCTTTATCATCAGGTGTTTTAACTATGAGTCAAGGTTCCACAAGTTTTCCACTGATGTTATCTGCGTATCCTAAGTATCTGAATGGATAGTGCGGCCGTTTTGGTGCGGAAGGAAACGGGTTCTACAGGGTGTTTATAAATGAATATCGGGTTTTTAACGCTTTGTAATATTTATTACATTAAACTAACAGTTATCAATGATATGTCAAATGAAAGAGCAACTCAAACAGTTGTGTTTGGCACCAATGCGCATGCGCAGCGATCAACGTTTCCTCTACAATCCGCTAGACAGCGGTAGTAGAGAAGATGGCGACTAGTGAACAGAAAGCATTTTGTGTTTTGCAGTTTGCAAAGACCGGATCTGTAGTCACTGTGCAACGTGCGTTCCGGGAGAAGTTCGGTTGTGATCCTCCAAGTGATAATAACATTCATAGATGGTATTATAAATTTGAAGATACCGACTGCCTTTGCAAAGGGAAGAGCACAGGACGACCAAGAGTTAGTGAAGAGACTGTTGAGCGAGTGAGAGAGTTGTTCACTCATAGCCCAAAGAAATCAGGCCTGAAGGCTAGTCGTGAATTACAAGTTCCCGTGTCGACTGTTTGGAAATTTTTAAGAAAACGCGTGCAACTACGTGCTTACTGTTTACAGTATTACAGTCTTTAAAGCCGGCAGACCATGGATTACGTGCCAAATTTGCAAACGAAATGTTATTTCATGATGATGAAGATTTTCTGGATCATGTGGTCTTCAGTGATGAATCGACCTTTCACCTTAGTGTACATGTTAACACTCACAATGTGCGCATCTGGGGCTCATAAAATCCTCACGAGGTGGTACAAATGCAACGAGATTCCCATAAAGTGACTATTTTTTGTGCCATATCTCGGCTGAAAGTTTATGGGCCTTTCTTTTTTGGTGAACCTACTGTAACTGTAGAAGAAGATGAGCCAGAGAACTTCATTTTCCAGCAACATGATGCGCCACCTCACTGGCATAGTGAAGTACATGGTTGGTTGAACATCACTGTACCCAAGCACTGGATAGGCCGTAAGGGGCCCAATGACAGGGCTTGCTATGCATGGCCTCCACGTTCACCCGACCTAACGCCATGCGATTTTTTTCCTTTGTGACTTCATCAAGAATCGTGTGTACATGCCTCTGCTACCAGAAGACCTCCCTGAATTAAGAAACCGGATTGAAGCAGCTGTTGCTACAATCACTGAAGACCCACTTATCAATGTTTGGAAAGAACTCGGCTATAGTCTTGATGTGTGCCATGTGACAAATGGCGCTCACATTCAACATTTATAAAGTTCTTGGTAAAACTGTTTGAGTTGCTCTTTCATTTGACATATCATTTATAGCTGTAAGTTTAATACTATAAATATTAGAAAGTATTAAAACCACGATATTTATTTATAAACACCCTGTATTTTCTGAAATAGGGAGGTTTGTAGCGGGATCCATGCAGCCTTGTGCAGCCAAAATAAAAACAGCTTCAATAAAAAAAACAACGGCACCATTAGGCTTAATCCATTAGCAATAATCATCGCTGGACTGTTTGGCGACATACTTGTCACATGTCCCATGATCTTCGTACTGCTTTCTTGGCAATAACTGGGCAGTCGCAACGTGCCTAAGGCCTATACCGAGAGCTGTGTTCTTTTACACAATCTCACAATATTATACTACTAGCTGGAAAGAACTCATTTCACTTGGTATCTTTTTTTTATTTATTTTATGAGCTGGAAAGAAATGTGAAATTAATCACGTCATTTGTAAAACATCTAAGATATTCAAAGCATATTTTTTGGTGTTATGCTTTCTGGTGCAAGCTTTGTGGCTGTACAACACACAGCCGCAGAACACTGAAAGTTCGTCCACGTTCCACCTTGGCAAATCCTGCAAGCCGAACCGCCTTTGCCAATGACCAGTAGACAGTAAGTTAGGAGGAAATGCTGAACGAGACGTGACACACACGGAAACTAATGCAGCACAAGGGAACGACTTAGCGACCACGTCAGCAGCAAAGCACAATGACTTTATTGAACCTGCTAAGTACCGTGATACTAGTGACAAAACAGAGTGTCGTGCAACAATAAATATTCAGTTGATGAACCAGCAGAAGAGGGCCTCTGAAAGGTGAAGTTCCTAAAGCCTGAAGTCACTGTCAGGAAAACTGACAAAGAGGGAAAACCAGGACAAATAATTATTTTCAGCCATAATGGCTATGTTTGTGAACCGTAACTGTGTGGGATAATTATTTATTTCAAGTTTCTGATAACAGTAACTTTTTATTTTATGCTTAATCTAGCATAATGCAACGCGTTTCGAACATGTTTTGTTCATCTTCAGGCGTTCTAACTTAATAGATTCAAGATACGTCAATGTGAATAATTGACTACAAATCCGTCAGTACCAAGAATATCTATACAAAACCTCGATAATCGATACAGACTCACATGCAACAGTCCGCCATCTTGTGTTGTGTGTATAACATCGAAGCAAATTGTGCAGTGAATTACGTTGGCAATCAGTGACATAACTATAATGTGCAATAGTGTAATGTCAGTCAACAGCTCCGCCATTACACCAGTGAGCGAGTGAAGCAGCAAGATTACGAAATTGTAAGTGATCAACTGTCACATAAAAGCCTTTCACATTATTTTCGTAACACATAACTGATGCAAATCTATCTGCATCCTATACAGGCTGTGATATACATAGTCAACCACAAAGAAGGAAACCAGCAGAAGACATCACTGATTTCGATTTCTACCCATACACTGCCCCCTCCTTCCACCAAAATGCCACACCAGCAGCTACAGTAAAAACAATGGACAAAGTGTTCTAGATTAATCTAGTTTAAGACTTTATTTTTAAGTAACATTTCTCTATGTATGTATGTATGTATGTATGTATAAACGCCTGAAGATGAACAAAACATGTTCGAAACGCGTTGCATTATGTTATATTAAGCATAAAATAAAAAGTGATTGGCAGGAGAAACTTGAAATAAATAATTAAAGGACAAATGATGTCGTTGGCATCCCCAGCGTCGCAGAGCACATGGGAAGCACCAACCTAAACACTCTATCCCTCTTAACAAGTGTTTGATTGGCACGTGTGGTTCGCTGACTGTGCAGTGTGTAGTCTCAGTCTTTGTGTCAGCTGCAGCTATACAGTGAGGGAGAAGGCTATGGAGGTCGATCCTTGGCACGCCTTCGATCGTCTGTGGTGCCATGAGTTTGGTTGGAAACAAGCTGCTGTAACTAGCTGCACTGGCAGCTTCTGAGCGACAACACCTTCCAGGCTTGCTGGAGGCTTGACCTGTGTGATCAGAACGCTATCCGTCATCCGATTTCGAGAGAGGGGACCACTTCTGCTGCTCATCCCTTCCCTGACGCCAACACCGATGCTGCTGGCTCCTGTTTCCTAAACGGGGTCTGAGAGCCGACCCCTGGACGTCAGCGAGTACTTCAGGTGGACCAGAGAGGGTAACTCCTGAGTGGCAAACTTTGACATCAAAGAGAGCACTCTGGAGATCGATATTCAGAGCTGGAGGCCGCTGGCGTCTACGGATCGACGGGCGCTCCTTAACGTAACCATCAAAAACTGACATTTTGCTGTGTTGCTGGAACCGAAAGACGAGGACATACCGGATCTCTTCTGCTGACGAGGCTGCCGCTCTACCAGCCTAACTGTGCCGTGGAGCTTTGCAAGACAATACTGTATTGTTTCTTAATAAAGTTGTTATTGTCAAAGATGTTTTCTTGGCATTCTCTGGTGTAGCTAGAGTCTCATCTCCGCATCCCACCTGTCTCTTTCCTGACGACTGTAGGAGCCTGGAAGACTCTTATCAATTCCTATATCAGGCATCAGCAGTGGTAGTGACATCTACGCCTGGTACGACAATCACGCATCTAGGACAACAACAGCCGACTGTCTATGTAGCTCTGATGTGAGGTCAACAGCCATGAGTTGAAGCTCGTAACAATGTGATGTGGAGAGCAACTGATATTTGTTTCCTTTCTTGTTCTGTATTGTCTTATGGCCATGCTGAGCCTTGGGGGTCCTGCACAGTAAGTTAAATGTACCGTTAGTTAGACTGCAGGAACCTGCAGACATGTCTCATTCCTTGGGAACACTAGAGAAGTTTCCTTGCAGCCAGTGAGGCGTCCACATTATAATTTGTCTGGGCATGACTCACCATGTGTTCGAGCTGTGTCGCTATGTGTAGTATATAAAGACGTGGTGGTCACAAAGCACACTAGTGCACAGAATCACCCTGGGCTGTGATACTACGAAAAGACTGAGTGTAGTTTCGATTTTTTTCTTTTTGCTTGTTGTGTGCAGTATCCTTCTTTTCTTATATAACGGCAGATGGAGCTTACACACATGTCAGTTACACGGACATCGACTCTGAATGAAGTGATGGAAGCGTTGAAGAGGTAGACAGCCGCGTTGCTATAAACTACAACGCAGCAGGTGCAAGACAATGAAGCACCACATAGGAGAATAGAGCAATGAGAAACCATTGGTGGCTAGGTCTCCTAGGAGAAAATAAAACCATGTTGAGCGTACCCACCCATTTAATCAGTCCTGCAGCAGCTAACCTCATAGTGCCACATTTGGAGAAAGCAACCAAGGATGTATCTATTTTTAGTAATGACATAAAGGCTAACGCCAAATTGGGAAAATAGTCGGAAGAAACGTCCTTTACTATGGTTAGATTAAGTTTAACGGTCGACGTGGACACACATATTATGTACCATGAGACCCTCAGTAAGGCCCAAACATTTGATGGACTGGCTAACGGTCTAATACAGCGCTATCGGAAGCAGAACACTACGAGTTTCGTTAGGGAGAACGTACATGGAGTACCACAGAAGCAAGGCAAATCAGTTGAATCCTTCTCTGACAAGATTAGGAAATTGAACTTACAAACGTATGAACTAACGCAGAATGCGGAGGCCGATGGAGTGATTTCGCGTGAGTCAGAGAATAGGGCTCTGGATGTGTTTCTAAGGTATTTCTGTTGATAAGTCAAGGAGGGTCAGAATGGAGAACTTAAGTGACTTATCTACTGCCAGTAGGATTGTTACACATTTGGAGAAGATCGACACTGTTACACGAAGCCAAAGTGATCGCGGTGTTTTTTCCTCCGAAATGATGTGTTTTAGATTTGGATGTACAGGCCACATCAGGAAACAACGTCGCCGGCCCAAATGTGATGAATGTGGGGAGGAGGGCCACAAAGAGCGTGTTCTTGGAAGAAAGCACAGAACAAGCAACGTCCTAATAATCGATCGTTAAACGCTAACGAGGGTTCCTCCTCCATCGGCAGCATTTCCAGTTGGACATAAGATTGCAGAAACTTATATAATGACGGAGTTCTGCTTGCTGGGCAAAGTAAATGGTAGGGGACATAAATTCCTGGTGCGTGGGCTCACGTGTCAGTAGTCAGTCTCGATTTCTTGGGCAGAAACTGACTGAGGTCGCCATGGTATAGGTTAAGCGGTGTAAGTTATAATGACGTGAAGTCACTGGGGACAACGCTGTTCAGTTTTAACATGGAAAATAAGTGTTTTCGAGAGTGTGTAGAAGTACTACCGCATGTTGGTGAGAGGTGTTGTGCGATCCTGAGATTCGACTTTCTTGCTAAATATCACGTAAAATTTGACCTTTTGTAGCGTTCAGTTAAACTCGGTGGGGCATTGTTTCCGCTAAGACCAGTAGCTATAAATTTTACAATATCGCAAGGTTCGCCAATCATTGACTGCAAACCCAGGCATTAAGGGTCAGTTTACGTAATATGATACCGCAAGGTATAGGGAAGTTGATCTGGGTGAGCTTGGACACAGACATACCTAAGGATGTATTGTATGTTGTACAGCCATTGGAAACTATCGTCATATTAGATAAGTCACACTGTTTTGTACACAGAAGTATACTACGCGTCAGGGACATGGACGGAGATTTTATGGTTGTGATCAGTCCTGATAATTTTAGCAGGGATGATGTGAGTCTGCCAAAAGTTTTAATAATTGATAATTAGGATTTTCTGGAGGAAGATGACGTGGATAGGTCAAGTGAGGACTTCTCCCACAAGCAAACCGTCAATGCAGCTGGATTACTTGAGAAAATGAAATATTTACAAGGAAATGATTGAGAAGCAATGGTGGTTGTGTTACTGCAGTTCACGGATTTGTGTGATCCGAGTGCTCCATTACCAACAAGACCACTCACGCAACACAGAATGCCAACAGGAAATAATCCTCCAGTGTACAAGATCCCATATAGAATTCTGAAATGTATGCAACCAGTAATGGAAGAATTTATAGGCCAGCAGCTAGGTGACGGTATTATTGAGTATAGTGATAGTCCCTGGGGAGCATCCATAATTTTGGTTCCAAAGAACTCACGGATGACATTAAAAACACAGATTTTGCTATGAATCCAAATACGTCAATGCACAAACGATCACAAATGCATATCTGATACCAAACGTAACAGAGACACTCAACAACTTGGGTCAGTGTAACTATTCCTTCATAATGAATTTAAAGAGTGGATGTCATCAACTAGGCCGGCTGCTGTGGCCGAGCGGTTCTAGGCGCTTCAGTCCGGAACTGCACTGCTGCACGGTCGCAGGTTCGAATCATGCCTCGGGCATGGATGTGTGCAATGTCCTTAGGTTAGTTGGGTTTAAGTAATTCTACGTCTTGGGGACTGATGACCTCAGATGTTAAGTCCCATAGTGCTTAGAGCCATTTGAACCAATCGTCAACTAGAAATGATGCCAGAGGGTCGACCATCAACAACTTTTTCTTTTCTGGGAGAGGGGGGGGGGTCATTTCCAATATCATCTAATGCCATTGAGACTCGAGAAAGCAGAGATACCTGGATGGTGTACTCATGAGATTGAAACCAAAAACACGTATGATCTATCTCCATAACATTACGTTGTTTTGAAGGGGGCATGGAAGAGGATGTATGCCAGCTGTAGGAGGTATTCAAAAGACTTCGACCAGCACGACCAACGTTAGGCATCGATAAATGTCATTTTGCAGCAATAGAAGTAAATTAACATGGAAGGTGTGAGAACAAATCCACATTCGGTCTCAGCAGTTCAGAATTTTTCGTCGTTGAAGACAGTCAAACAGTTGCAGGGTAATATCGGTCTCTTTAATTATTGTTGTCGATTCGTAAAGGAACTTATTGAAACTTCTGGACCTTTCCATTTGTTACAGAAAGGAGAAAAATTTGAATGGTCTACAAAATGTCATATGACTTTGCTACTTTAAAGCGAGCACTGACATCAGACCCTGTTTTGATATTCCCTGATTTTGAAAAAAGATTTTATTCTGTTTGTTTATGCAAATAATATTGGCTCTTTGGGTTGGACTAAATATAGATGGTAAAGAGCATACTGTAGCGTATGCATCCCGACAGCTGAACAAAGCAGAAAAATTATTCCACAACAGAGTAGCAGATGTTAGCAGTAATCTGTGGTATCACATACTATTTATATTATTTATATGGCAAAAGGTTTAAAACAGTGATGGATCACGCTGCTTTCAAACAGTTATGAGGATTGAAGGACCCTTGCAGCAGGTTAACAAGGTGGGAACTCCATCTGAGTGAATTTGAGGTAATACACAAGCGAGGGAAAAGGCATGCTAACGCCGACAGTTTGAGAAGAAAAATTGCAATTCTACGAACATTGGGCAGGAGCATTATCGTATAGCGAAAGGTTCAAGCTGCCGATGCTGACTGTCAACAATTCAAGTCACAACCGCAGTACATGACTCATGATGGCTTGTTATGCAGAACAACAAAGTGTGGACTATGAGTGGTAGTTACTGCAGATTTCCAGAACAAAGTCTTGGCACAAGCACGTAACAATAATATGTTGTTAGGCCACGGTGGGCAAGGAACAGCTGATATACGAATTTCTTGGGATGGACATTTTAGGTCCATTTAATAAAATACTATCAGGAAATAAATATATTTTGACTATAATTAACCATCCGTCGCGTTGTATAGTAATGGTTGCAATTCCTGACCAAAAAGCGAGCACAGTTGCTCAAGCGTTAGTAAATAATTGGTTGTTCACATTTGGCATTCTGGACAGGTTAATTTCAGACCAGGGTACCAATTTCATATCTAATCACATGAAGCAATTGTGTCGATTGTTCCGAATTCGCAAGCCTCGAACCAGTGCCTTCCACCTTCGAGTCAATGGGGGAACAGAGAGGGTTCACCGCACGATTTCTAAGATGTTGAGCTATTACGTTAGCAGTAATCATGCAAACTGGGATGTACAGGGTGATTATAATTTAAGATAAACTTCCGAAACGCTGTAGAAGTGACACCACTGATCAGAATTGCAACGGAATATTATTGGAGAAGGGGGAAAACACATGGCAAAAAAAAAAAAATGTGTGAAAATTGATCAATAGATAGCGCTGTATGTATCAGAATACGTAAATGAAAAAACCTGTCATGCGCACGACCCATTGAAGTTGGTATAAACACGCCCGGTACACGGCTTCTCCTCTTTGCGCGTCTGCGACGTTCGCCATGACTATCTGAATGCAGGATCGCGCTCTACTTGTAAAGCTATATTACAAGAACGATGACTGTGCACTCATCGCTCTGCAGAAGTTGCGGACACTGAAGGGTTTGAAAAAAGGCGTTGGTCCGATGACGGCCGTGGGTCTGGAGAAAATGGTTCGGAAATTCGAAAAGACGGGTTCTTTTGGTGTGCAAGGAAGGAAGAAAACAAATTAGTTCGACGTCAGTGGAAGCAGTGGCCACAGCAATGCAGGAGGAGACGAGTGGTGGTGTGTAAACGCGCAGTGCACGGAGAATTGCCCAAACATTGGACATACCCGTAAGCATTGTGCGTAAATCCCTACGAAACATCCTTCTTTGCTATCCATTTAAAATTACCCATGTGCACGAGTTGCTTCCTGGTGACCTGTCAGCAAGAGAGGCCTTTGCTTTAGAATTTCTTGCTCGCATGGAAGTGGACAATGATTGGCCGTGGAAGATTTTGTGGACAGACGAAGCCCACTTCCATCTGACAGGATACGTCAATACACAGAATTGTCGAACATGGGCAACAGAAAATCCACACGCAAATCAACCATTACCACGTCATCCTGAAAAAGTTACTGTGTGGTGCCGGTTTACGGCATCTTTTATCATAAGGCCATATTTTTTCGAAGAGACAGGTGCTTCCGGTCCTGCTACCTGTATCGACACTGGTAAGCGCTATGTCTTTTGCGCAACCACGTCATCCCAGCTCTCCAACAGCATGGATATGTGGATGGGATAATTTTTGTGCAAGATGGAGCACCTCCGCGCATTGCAAATCCAGTTAAGCAGATGCTGCAGCGCCATTTCGGAAATGCTAGAATTATCAGCCGTCATTTCCCCATAGCCTGGCGGTCCCAATCACCTGATCTTAATCCGTGTGACTTCTGGCTAAGTGGCTATTTTAAAATGTCGTGTTCAGTGTTCCGATTGCAAACTTAGCTGCATTGAAGGCACGCATTGCGCAAGAAATTCTGAACATGACCCCGAAAACACTTCGATCAGTTATGGAAGATGCTGTTTTTCGATTTCAACTTGTTGCAGAAAACGGTGGACAGCATTGAACATGTTTTGTGGCGGTCACACGGAAATTAATAATCCGATTTGATTTTGGTTGATGCTTTTTATGCGGTTTTTGGCCTCAGAACAATTAAAACCGATGTGAGTGATGCTTTTTACGCGGTTTTTGTCCTCCGACAATTAAAAACCGATTTTTCCAATCCGATGTGATATGACCTTGCCGTGGTGGATGGGCTGACGTAATTAACAATGTCACACCTGTACACCCATGCACACTAAGTAGTACGGTTTGTTTAACGTCAGACGAACACTTTAGGCATTGTTGTATGATTCATTTGCCATTTTTAGTCGACCACTATTAAATTATGATGCTTACAGCGCCATCTATTGATACATTTTGTAACTATTTAATTTTCTTCTGCCATAAGTTTTTTCCCCTTCTCCGATAATATTCCGTTGCAATTTGACGTCATTCTGACCAGTGGTGTTATTTCTACAGTGGTTTGAAAGTTTAACTTTAATTATAATGACCCTGGATATTTAAATTTTTTAACCGCTGCATACAACTGTATAGTCCATTGTCGCTGGCCGGAGTGGCCGAGCCGTTCTAGGCGCTTCAGTCTGGATCCGCGCGACCGCTACGGTCGCAGGTTCGAATCCTGCCTCGGGCCTGGATGTGTGTGATGTCCTTAGATTAGTTAGGTTTAAGTAGTTCTAAGTTCTAGGGGACTGATAACCTCAGATGTTAAGTCCCATAGTGCTCAGAGCCATTTGAACCATTTAGTCCCTTGTCCATAGTTTCCCCATACGAGGTAATATATGGGAGAAAAATGCCTTTACCTTATGAAGTGATTAAGTTGAAGCTTGGCTCCAACGTTGACTAAGTAAAATCGTTGTTTAAGGAATTACGAGACATTCGGCAGCAAGTAAAACGCGCAAATATGAACGCCTCAGAACGACAAGAGCAGACAGGACAACGCACAGGGAAGTTACCACAATACAAGGTTGGCCAATGGGTATTAGTAACGAATACTATACGATTAAAGGCAAAGCAAAGAAATTCCTGACCTGATACCATGGGCCATAGCGAGTAGTGAAAATGACATCACCTGTCAATGTTAAACTACAGATGTCAACCAAGAATTCGATTAATTCATGTGCGACTTAGGAAGCCTTTTAAAGGAGCTGTCAGTACATTGCACAGATACTAGCAGTATTTGCAGTATGGAATGTGAGCCTCGTGGAACAAAGACGAAACAGACGATTGGTGACCGGAGTACATCTAAAATACCTTACATCCTTAGCCCATGTCGACAGATAAGATCTGAGATTGTTGTTTGTCTGTATTGCACTTCGTTTGTCCTTGAGTAGGTTATTACGACGCCATGCAGTTTTATTTTGTTCTTCTTGCAGTATCCTTTAAAGTGTTTTCCTGTTTTTCATTATCGAGAGATCGACACAATGTTGTTTTTATAAATGGAATTCTAGTTTTGTCCAGATAAACTTGCCTTCTGCAGGGTGGGGGTGATAGTGATACAGGTTCCTTTCTCTCAGGCCGAATACCAAAATAGAGGCCGTGGAAGAGTGTCATGGTCATGCTGATGCTGTACTTCGCCACGAGGAGAGGAACAACAGCTTTAAAGACCCAGTCTCTTGAGTCTGCAGTACTGTTCTCCATGCAACTAGACATTTCGCTGACAAACCATTAGTGGGTGTTTCGACTTACTTTCAACGATTGGGAGGTTAGGAATGAAGTGCTAGACGTATTTGGGGAATTTCATCAGGGAGCACAGAAACAGAAAATTTTAACCGAAGTACAAGGGGAATACCAAGGTTTACAACTCACATATGAAAAACTAAGCAAACAACTTACATAGGTAATGGACATGGTACCACGAACCCTGGTGCATAAAGAGAGGAGTTAGTTAGATGCTGCGGGCAAACTACTAAAACAGTGTTTGGCACCGACGACAGACATCAGGTTGGTTGGTTGGTTGTTTTGGAGAAGGAGACCAGACAGCGAGGTCATCGGTCTCATCGGATTAGGGAAGGACGGGGAAGGAAGTCGGCCGTGCCCTTTGAAAGGAACCATCCCGGCATTTGCCTGGAGCGATTTAGGGAAATCACGGAAAACCTAAATCAGGATGGCCGGACGCGGGATTGAACCGTCGTCCTCCCGAATGCGAGTCCAGTGTCTAACCACTGCGTCACCTCGCTCGGTACAGACATTAGGAATTTGAATGAAACGATGGGGTGAATACAAGCAGTAGTGGAGGCTACTAGATTCAGAGTGGAATGAATTACTACTCAGTCGACAAAGCCAAAGTAGCACGTACTAAAAAATACCAGGATAGTGCAAGAGCTAACTGCTAAACTAGAGCAGATAGGGCAGAATACATGAGATACAGTGCACGCCCTAAACAATGATTTACCGACAATGCAAAATCGACTGAATGCATTGAATAGGAGAGTGGCAGTAGCGACGTTGCTAGGAGCACTGAAAGATAATCTAAATGATACACGAATGGGAGTAACTACTCTACCAGAAGCAGTGCATCGAGCTATCCAGGAGCAGCTAGGTTCTACATTATTGTCGCCGGCCGCAGTGGCCGAGCGGTTCTAGGCGCTTCAGTCTGGAACCGCGCTGCTGCTACGGTCGCAGGCTCGAATCCTGCCTCGGGCATGGATGTGTATGATGTCCTTAGGTTAGTTAGGTCTAAGTAGTTCTAAGTATAGGGGACTGATGACCTCAGATGTTAAGTCCCATAATGCTTAGAGCCATTTGAACCATCTACATTATTGTCACCACAATATTTCCTGAGTAGCCTACACAAAAAAAACAGAAGAATTACGACACATATTGAAGCCATCAGAAAGAAATTTGGCACTATCATATCATGTGTGAATCGTTGAAATGAGTTCCGGTGGTGTTAATTAGATTCCTTGTAGTAGGTCTCAATATGCAGCATCAATGCTTTACCATACACCCCTATCGAGTCAAGTGGAAAACTGCGGGGGAATGGCTACGAGTACGGACCTAAGATGTAAGGTGTTAATAATTTCTGAGCAAAGAGATGCCCACGCTCTAATGTCGTTGGAAGAATTAAAAGGATGCCTGAGTGACAGTGTTACGCTCTGCGCAAGCAGGATGATACATAATGGCGTACAGGCATGTCAGGTCCAGTTATTCCTGGGAATAGCCGAAACAAGTGCATGGCATAGGGAAGTGTTAACGCCGTGTCCTCATAACCATAGAGAAGGCACCCAACTGGGTCTCTTCAGTTTTTTCACCAGAAGTTGTCATAGTAAACTGTTACAAACACAAGAAACCAATTAAGTAGAGTAGAAATACGGGATAGTGGAATAATAATAACCGGTATCACCTGTGACATATCAGGCGCGACATCTCGTTTACCAGCTACGATCATCGGTATGGTCGCACTTATGAGGGAACAACCTGAATTTTACTGGCCCAAAAAGCCATTAGGGGTGTCGCCTATCCGAAACTTTACCTTCCTAAAGAATAATTACAGCCAAACAAATATTCCAGCACGTGCAAGAATACCACGGTAGACAACACAGTATTACGACTATAAACGTGACATTTTACAACGCTGTAGTGGATCTTATTGCGTGTTGAGTCGTTTTCTTCTGTTTCAAACGAAAGTCAGTACACCTCTCTGATTTACCTGTGTACCAAATACCCGTTGACTGGTTTGTAAATAAAGCTCAAAAAGGTTCAAATGACTCTGAGCACTATAGGCCTTAACATCTGAGGTCATCAGTACCCTATAACTTAGAACTACTTAAACCTAACTAATCAAAGAACATCACACACATCCACGACCGAGGCAGGATTCGAACCTGCGACCGTAGCAGTCGAGTGGTTCCGGACTGAAGCGCCTAGAACCGCTCGGCCACCGCGGCCGGCAAATAAAGCTCAGATATAATAGGGGAATTATGTGTAAACTAAAAGATGAAGATTTAAGTATATGAATCATTGTGTTAGTATGGAAGAAGCGACTTCTGCAAAGATTCGATGTATCAACCGTAGAAAATTATGTGAATTAGCTGTATGGTAATGTAAGAATAACTAAAGTTGTATAATGTGTAACTAGTGGAGGAAAATGTGTAGGATGAGGCTATTACGGGTACTTCAAACTGAAAAATTTGAGAGGAATTTTCTGAAGATTTAACAAGGAAAGACCGGATTCCAAACCGGAACAAATATGTGTAGGAGCAAACAAGGGGATTTGATAGGGGAGAGTAATAAAATACTTGACAGGTGGGCAGAATACTTCCAAGAGTTACTGAATCCAGAAGTAGAAGGGTTAGAACGAGAAGAACAGGTGGAACTAACTTACTATGGACCAGAGGTTTTAACACCAGAACCTACATTGGGGGAAGTTATGAAAGCCATTAAGACCTTAAAAAACAATAAGACACCTGGAGAAGATAAGATCCTGGCCGAACTTCTCAAGTATGGTGTGGAAACACTGTGGAAAACAATTCATAAAATAATACTGAATATCTGGCAAGAGGAGAGCATGCCAAAGGAGTGGAAAACAGCTACAATGTGCCCCATACATAAAAAAGGAGATAAATTAAACTGCCAGAACTATCGAGGAATCTCCCTACTAAATATTACATATAAAATTTTCTCCAAGATTCTAACCAGCAGGCTTACTCCATATGTGGAAGAGAGAGTTGGAGACTATCAGAGTGGCTTTAGAAGAAATAGGTCAACAACTGACCAGATATTCACATTGCGCATACTACTTGAAAAATGTTACGAATATCAAATTAACATCATCAGCTTTATATCGACTTTAAACACGCCTATGATAGCATCTCAAGAGTGGCATTGAAGAATGTAATGAAAGAGGCTGGAATACCTAAGACGCTCATTAAACTTTCTATGATGACACTCAGCGAAACCAACTGTAAAGTAATTACAGGGCGAAATCTCCAGAGAATTGGAAGTGGAGAAGGGATTTAGACAGGGTGACAATATCTCCTCATTGCTATTCAACCTTTGCCTAGAAAAAGTCATAAGTCAGATAGAGTTAAATAAAGGAGGAACCTTCTTAAATCGTTCACTACAGTACCTAGCCTATGCTGAGATGTGGCATTACTGGCACGAAACATTGCTGTGCTGGGCGAAGCCTATCAACAACTGGAGAAAGGTGCAAGGGAACTTGGCCTGACAGTCAACATCGAAAAGACCAAGTATATGGCAATGACCAACCAACAAAACCTAACAAATCTCAGGATAGTCGACAGCGAGTTTGAAAGGGTGAGAGACTTCAAGTACCTTGGGTCGACTATCACTGAGACAAATGACAATGGCAGTGAGGTGAAAGCCAGAATAGCAGCAGGTAACAGATGCTACTTTGCCGCATTACCCATGCTTAGGAGTTCGCTTCTATCACGAAAATCCAAAATCCTCATTTACAAAACAATTATAAGACCAGTTGCTATGCATGGTGCCGAAACGTGGACCATGACTGTAAATGAGGAAAGGATCCTTAGCATATGTGAGAGAAAGGTGCTACGTAAAATATATGGCTCAGTATATGAGCAAGAACGTTGGCGCATTCGTACGAATGCAGAACTACAACACCTTTTTGAAGAACCTGACATTGTCACTACCATTAAAATAAGGAGACTGCGGTAGTAAGTCACGTGGTCAGAATGGAAGAAGACAGAGCACGTAAGAGGATTTTTGATGGCAAGGCTGGAGGCAGACGGTGGAGGGGACGTCCCAGAAAGAGATGGGTGGATGGAGTTGAAGAAGACATGAAAAAGCTGGATGTCAGAGGATGGAGACGGAAAGCCATGGATCGGATAGAATGGCAGGATATTGTGATGCAGGCCAAGGGCCTTAAAGGAGTAAGTAAGTGAGTAAGGGGAAGACGTTACACTCCAGGATTGCCAGTCAAGGGAAAATGCTGCGCAAGATGCGGCAGACGCAGGAGCCGTTGCAGCATGTGGGAACGACTGAGCGCCCAAGTCTGCAAAGCAAAACATAATGACAACATGAAAGACGAGAGATACTGTTGTACCAGTGACAAAACAGAGTGTTGTAAGAAGGTCTAGGTACCTTTTATTTATTGATTTACCTATTATTCATAATTAAAGCCTATTATCTGAAAAGCTAAAATAGGCCATACAAATAAAATTTCCTTGGATAGTTATAAGTGATGTATTACTTATTTATTTTTGATAATTCTTTTTTTTTAAAAAGAAGAGAGATTAAAAATACTACAACTACTTCTAGTACTACAAAACAACATTAAAACCCCTAACCAATTACCCAAGTATTATCTACTTCAAACACTAGAATTTCTTATTTGTTTATTTTTGTGCATTTAATTTGCACGTGGTTGTTTCCGTTACTGGATCCACCCTCATGATACCTCGGTCAACAGACATAGTCTGCTGGATTCTTTTGGCATCGGGCAGCACGTCAGCAGCATTTCCACTGAAGCGAGTAATTCCATCCATCACTGTTCCTTCTTAAAGTCCACACTTCCAAGATCACTTGCACCATTGCAATATAGATTCTTGGGACAGTATTTAACTTGGTGTTCGCCAGCCTCACTCATCTTTTCTCCGTCTGCAGAGTATGATGTCTAGCCTGGACGGAAGCTTGGTGACTTATTTTGGTTGAGTGCCTCGTGAAGTCTTCCTTGGCCTTCCTGGATACTGCGGCTGCAGTAACGTCCAAGATGCGCAAGGTCGACTCGCTCCTTAGTGCTGTCGTGGGATCCGACATCCTTAACACCGGACGATCATTGCCCGCTGCATCTTCATAGAGCGCACAGTCGCACAATGGGTGTTCTGGTGTGCCCACACTGCCGCAGGCGCAGCTATCGTTCATCTGGCTTCAGATTTTGTATAGATGCGTGGCATAAGACCCATCGCCAGTCAGGTAATGTATGAACCCACTCGATGGATTAAGAAATCTCATTTTTAATCTCTCCCTTATGTCAGGAAGAAAATCATATGCTCTCCTGTCAGCGCCTGAAGTGGCCCATTCATTTTGTCACAGTTGAAACATGCGATCTTCTACTGTCTTTTTCGAACTGGCCTCAGTTCCAAGCAGCCTTCGTACTTCCATTTGATTACGTTTCTTTAACCAGTAAAAGGCTCCCCTTTCCCTAATTTCCAAGTCCAGTGGGAATATTCCTAAAGTTATTAACAATGCCCCTATTAATCTTAGTAGCACGCCTCGTTGAACTCTTCTCACTACTGAGGCTGACTTCACTAGCTGCAATCAATGAACCCAGACGCTCGTACCATATCCTACAACCGGCCAGAGTGGCCGAGCGGTGCTAGGCGCTTCAATCTGGAACCGCACGACAGCTACGGTCGCAGGTTCGAATCCTGCCTCGGGGATGGATGTGTGTGATGTCCCTAGGTTAGTTAGGTTTAAGTAGGTTTAAGTTCTAGGGAAGTAATGACCTCTGATGTTAAGTCCCACAGTGCTCAGAGCCATTTGAACCATATCCTACAACTGATGTTAATACAGATTGGTGGTACACTCTAATTGACTTCAAGGGAGGTTGAAATTGCTTATTTGCAATGGTTATAATTTTATTCATTACACTGGTACCTTTCCTGTCTGCTTATTCTACATCATGTGTAAAGTTAGGACGTTCGTCAAGAAATACCCTTAGATATCTCGTTACTGCCCTTCTTCTAATAGTTACGTCATTTAATCTTATTTTATGGTTCTTTATTAAGTTCCCTTTCAGCAGGCGGAACGTTATTTTGTGAGGTGCTAGTGACAACACTTCGATACCAGCTCTCAAGTTCGTGGAGGGCCGCATTATGTTTGTCTTCTACAATTCTTTAGGAGTCACCAGTTACATCGAACAGCACGTCATCTGCAAATGCCACCAGACCGCTTGTGTTACCACTGTCATGTAACCTCTGTAGTGTGGGCTCCAGTGCTACATCCCAATCTACCGGACCACTCACTGATCCCTGTGGACAGTCTTTTGTTATTGTCTTCGTTGTTTTCTTTCCTGGGCATGCTAAAGAAGCATGTTACCCGTGCCAATAATCTCTCAGACTATTACACAGCGCTTCTGGACACTGCAAATCCCTAAGGCAATCAAAGAAAGACGACCACCTTAGGTTATCGAAAGTGACAACAATATAAGTCACCATCACTGGGGCGTACGTACAATTAGTATCTGTCGCTAGCGATATCGTCTTGTTAATTGGGTCTTCATCTGACTTGTCTCTTTTAAGCCCATACTGGTGAGGGCTCATCCCGTGTAGCAGTTTGTGACCTTGTAATCTTTTCCATGATAGTTTTTCAAATATCTTGCCTAGAACTTTCAAAATACAAATGGGTCTGTAGGATTTGGGTATCATTGGATCCTTACCCTGCCCTTTACTAATTATTACCACTTCAGGCTTCTACCACGGTGCAAGGAGCCTGCCTTACAAGAGGCACTCATTGTACCGATCGCACAAGTAACTATCTAATTTGTCACATAAGGCTTGTATTACTTCGACAGGCATCCAGTCCGGTCTTGGAGATTTTTTCTTTTTCAGTCTTAAAATTATATGCCTAATTTCTTCTTGTGCGAAGGGGTGCACCAGTTTATTGCTCCTGTATTCTTCCCATAACATACCCCCTAACCTACGCTGATCATCTGTCTCACCTTCTTCTTCATCGTCACTAAGTAGTGTTTCCATTAGCAGGGCATCTGACTGTTCCCAGATTTCTGTTACCGTCCCATCATTCCTTCTGAGAGTGGGTAAGGCTATTGGTGGTCGTATTTTCTCGCAGACTATTTCATACGGTACGCCCCGGGGATCTGTTTCTAAGTTAGCCTTCTCGAATTGCTTCCATCGTTCCATTTTTGTTTTCCACAACTCTTCCATAAAACGTTGTTTAAAATACCTGTATCTGTGCAACCGTTGGACTCTTTCTGCAGAGTATCTTGGCTTCTGCAGAGTATCTGGCTCTTCTTGTTCCGCATCTTAATTTTTACAGCGCCTCAGTTCAGATGCAAGGTACTCCTTTAGAATGACCTCTGCTCTGATAGGTATCGATGCCTCCATTGCTCTATATATAGCTACTGTCAGTTCTTGCACTTTAAGATCTACGTTATCACACAGCGATGGGGTTCCTGGACACTGAAACACTCTTCTTAGTTCTTCCCAGTCAGCGTCCTCGATCTTATATTTGGGCCTTATGCGCACGTTTTCTGTTATCTTGGATTTCCTTCCCAGTGATGGTATTGTGTATGATATTGTAGTCACTCGATGTCATTCCATTCGCACCCTTCTAGTCTTTCACACGATTCGCCGCTGCCGTATTTTCTAAAGTGACGTCAATATTTGACTTTGCTCGGATCCTCCCTTCGTAGTTTGGCTGCTTGTGAGGTGCATTCGATACCTGTAGGTTGTTCCGTAACGGCTTCTTCTAGTTGTCTTTCGCGATCATCAGCCAGGCGGCTATGCCACAATATTGACTTCGCATTTGCATCAATGGAGTACACAAGAGGCTTAGTTCGTCCTAGGTGACTAATATCCTTTAGTTTTAGCAGCATAGATACTACGCAACACCTGGGGGAGTGACTCCTGAGTGCAAATTTTCGACATGAACGAGAGCGCTTTGGATATGGATACATAGAACTGGAGGCCGCCGACATCCACAGGTCGACGGCTGCCTCGTGGTGTAACCAATGCCACCCTACGTTTCGCTGCACTGGCAGAACTGCAAGTTGAGTGCATACTGGCCCTCGTCTATTGACGAAACCACAACTTTGCCAGCCCGGCTGTGGCGTAGCACCCTGAAAGACAATCGTGTATTGCTGCTTAATAAATGTGTTATTGTTAATGATGTTTTCTTGGTGTGCTCGGTTTAGCTGGGTCCTCAAAAGCACTTCCCACCTGGCCCTCTCCTGATGACTATAGGACTCTGGGACTGGACTTCTATGTATTCCTGTACTATGAATCTTCTCTGGTTAATATTTCCGCTTCTATGAAGTTGTTGTGAATTTTTTCTAGGACATACCGAGAACACTGTGCAAAATTAGAAATTTGTTTGTAAGTTTTAGCGATGGTCTTGGTTAATCAGTGTTGATCCGTGCGCGGGTCGTGTTCATGCCATTTATTGTTCCTCATCTTCTTTTACGGTACTGCCGCCACGATTTCTCATTCCATTTACTGGCGTCACTAACTTCTGCCTTACTTGCCAGTGAGTGGCAGTAGCAGCGCTTATCGATAAGTACACTGTTGTACTATCTCTGGAGCGACCGATAGTATTTCTGGGTCGTCGTGTGTCTGGAAGTCAGTTGGAGATGACCAGGAGTGCAGTCGGGACGCAGCAGCAGTGAAGTCGAGGATGGAGCGCCGGTGAGGCGCGGACAGACAGTGCTCGCTGACCGCTGGCGACGCACTTGAACTGTCTGACGGAAGGAGACTGGAGCAGAACCGACTGTTCGGTCGTCTCATCGGTCGACGTGTATTTTGTCCATTGACCGTTTCCGAGCCTAGGCAGTCGGTCGGTTGGGGCAGAGCAGCGAGGAAGTCTCCGTGCCGCATATTCAGGCCGGAGCCGCTGGTGGCGTACATGCGCGAATGGAATTGTAAGGCGCTTCTTGCGAGGGTTACGAAGTTCTTCGCCCACCGATCCTGCACACTAAAGTTGTGTGCTCACTTAACCTGCTATCAAGCCTCGACTGCTATCACATCTCTTCGTTTGATCATGGTTGTTGCTTTCTGGGAGATTCAAGCGAGCAAGAATGTGTGTGCATTGAAGTCGGCTAGAATTGCAGCCATCTTCCTGTGTCGTGTTTAACTTAATTTAATTTCTACCTTCATTAATGAAGTGTACCAGCGGTATCTTCTGCCTTGTGGCCGTTGACGTTCCGGTGACCTGCCCTGGTCGTTGATGTAGTTTTCAGCAGTGTATTTTCCTCGTCGTGTTGATGTTGCCCAGCACGGCGAGTATTTCGACAGCTGAGGTGTTGTTGGTAGTTTTGGGCGTTTATTCTGACTTGGCTGGATAGGGCACCAGTATCCAGAACGTTATGCTATTGACATCTTGTTGTCGTTTTGCTGGTCGGGTGGAGCAGAACTGATCTTGTTGCTAGGTTCGTCGGCCGGCTTTCGGTTGGGTTGCTTTCCGATTAAGAGGTTGTAGGTCTGGCTGCCTGTCTCATCTAAACGTGCGTTAGTGTTACCTTCCCAGGCCGATCCTTGGAACCTTCTGAGCGCCGCTCCTTGTATTTTACATATTGATTTCCTTTTTAGTCTTAAGTACTCTGTGTGGCCTTCAGCCGAGTTTTAGCTTATCAAAATTGCAAGACTTCTCTTTTTAGGCCTTAAGACGAAAAAAAATTGTTTCTTGTCTGGTATGTGGTCTTCAGCCGAGTTTCAGACTTTCAAAATTAAAATTGAAAATTCCTTGTGGCTAGGCCTTAAGCCGTAAATTTGTTTCAAGTTGGTATGTGGCCTTCAACCGAGTTTTCAGCCTTTTCACATGAAAAGTTGAAACTTATGCCTAGGCCTTAAGCCATAAGAAATATTTTCTGGTTTGTATGTGGCCTTCAGCCGAGTTTTCCAGCTTAAATTAAAAATTGGAAATTTCTTTGTCTGGGCTTTAAACTGTGAGATTGTTTGGGTTTCGTATGCGGCCTCCAGCCGAGTTTTCAGCCTATTTAGATTAAACACTGAAAATGTTTGTCTCGGCTTTAAGCTGTAACACTGTTCTTGATTAATGTGAGGACTTCAGCCGAGTTCTATGCGAAACATTTAAGCTAAGGCTTTCAGCCTATTTATATTGAAGATAAAAAAGTATTTTCTAAAGAAGTGAAACCTCCAGATGAACTCCTGTACCTCAATTCCTTGCTTAGGCCTTGTGCTCTGGATTTTCGATATGGCCTTCAGCCGATCTAAATTAAATCAAAGGAGGTCTTTCGTTAAAACCTTGAGAGTTTTTGATTCTTGCTTGTGTCATTATCTGTGTTAAGAAATAAAGTTTATATGTTGAGTGAAACTGACAGTAACTTATTTTGACCCCTTTCCACAAATATAACCTCATCCGCTCTGTCCTGCTAGCTCAGGGATCTCAAGTCTATCAATGTATTTAAATGATTTTGTTTCCCTTTGTGCTGTATTCTGCAGTCGTTGATTCATTTATTACACTACGCCATCTTTTGCTGTTAAAATTGTTCTCTCATAACACCAGTCTTTGTGTATGTAGTTCTCTCTATAAATTGCTATTCTTTCTTGATGAGTTGCTCCTCTTGTCTATACCATGTTGCACAACTCATCACTTAAGACGATTTTGCTAGAGTGTGGATCAATACATTGTGTAGTATTAATATCCTAGAGCATTCGAGAATATTAGTGTAAGCTCGAGGACATACACTGTTGCGAAAGAGACAGAAGACATCATGATGACCACTATGATGAGATGTCAGCCACATCAAATACTCATATATCCACAGTGATAATACATACCGCCTCAAAGACACTATATTGCTAAAGTGTACAAGGGAGAACCAAGGGTAAACCAAATATAGGAAACAATAATTAGCACTCAGTGGTTTCGGAGGTATCGACAACTTCACGTACAAGCATTTCATACTGCCTGACAAAAAAAGTGTTGCACTCGAAGACATGTTCAGGTGTCAATGCAAGTTCATACATATACACAAAATTGACTGGTATGTGAATGATCAGAGTTGCGATTCTCTTTGACAGACAGAACGGCCACCGTATTACGTTGGTGTTGCTTGTGATTAGTGTTGCTACCAGGACTGGTACAGTGTCACATATTAAGTGATGACTATTAACGACATGTAGATGTTGCGTACTCCTCTGAAACAGCTTTATCAGGAGAAACAGTTTCAAAGGGGCCTCATTGCGTGTCTCTGTTTGGCTGGCTAGTTATATCATGTAACATCTAGATCTGTGGGGAATTCGGAGGTGACAGCGATCCGTTGTTCGACTGCATATTAGATTGAAGGCAAGGCATACTCATCGTCAACGTTCATGTCGACCACGTCTGACCACCACAAAGAAGGATCATTGTACTGTGCACCATAGACGTCGTAACCTCTTCACATTTGCACTTGCTATCCAGGACCACGTCACTGACTCCCTGCAAGATACTGAATCATCCCTAGCATTGGTCGGAGACTGCTAGCAGTCGGACCAAGGAATTACCGTCCCATGTGTAGGCCCCAGGACCACGTCACTGACTCCCTGCAAGATACTGAATCATCCCTAGCATTGGTCGGAGACTGCTAGCAGTCAGACCAAGGAATTACCGTCCCATGTGTAGGCCGCCGTTAACACCGCAAGTAAACAGCAGCGTTTGGAGTGGTACCGTGACGGGGAAGGATGGACAGCTGACGGATGGCATCGCACTGTGTTATGCGATGAATCACGGTACTGCACCGCCCCAGACGACCATCATCAGAGAGTAAGGTTGGTACATCGAGAGAGGTCTCATACTTTCAGTGTTTTATTTTTTTAGAGGCGCGGAGGTGTTACTCCTGGCATTACGGTTTAAGGAACCATCGGGTATTACTTCAGGTCGCGACTGGTGCTGACTGAGGGAACTCTGATACCATAATGGTATGTTATGGGCGTCCTTCGCCCACATGTTTTATCTCCCATGCGACAGTAGATGACGTTTTTCAACCTGAAAATACTCGTGTACAAATGTCACGTGTCCGGGAACTGTCTACATGATCTTGACGAAATCCCATGACCAGCCACATCCCGAGATATGTCGCCGAAAGGACGTTTCTGGGACCATCTCGGACCTCAACGCCGTCCCAGGGCCGATATCCAGGATATCAAGAACCTGTTACAACAGTTGTGGGCTATCTTGCCTCACGAAAGGGTCAATAGCTTTGTGATACTTTTTCCTACCGAATAAGTGCAGGCGTCCGAGCTCGATGAGACGCAGTGTCACACTGAAGTTTCTTTCTGTAGGATTTGATGTGTAACACATATGTGTTTGAGGCAACGTATGACATGTTATATGATGTTAGTCTCCCGTAGTTGAGTGTCGTACTTCTTGGCGCAGCGTCCTTCAGTAAAACATAATTCCCTCTCTGAAATGCAGATGAGTTGAATGTTTCTGCCAGATGTTGGGAAGACTGACACAAAGGACTGTCAACAACGGTAGCATTTCCAGCTGCTACCGAGTAGCTTTGTCGTGTTTCTTTACCAACCTGAGCTCTGTTTTTAAGTGTAATCAGCACTCTGACTACCCACATGCACATACGCCATTAAATATAGTATCAAGCATTGGATCAACAATTTCAATCGTCGGAATCATTATTAACTGTCTGTTGTGGATTTCTAATTGGGTGTAGTTTAGTTGTATTCTTTTGTGCTCTTGTAACATACTATCGCACAATATGCCTAGAAGTCTTATTCCGACGAAAATAACGTTTCTGGGTCGACAACTGTTACACAATTTGTGCCGAAGGGAAAATTATTTGTAGTGTGACTGATCAGTTGCAGAGCGAGGGGAACATCGTTGCAGACTTTTTCTGCCGACAGCTCGAACGGGAACAATCAGGGTTTTATTGAGGCATCTTTCAAATGAATGCCTGCTGATGAAACGTATGTACAGCGATACCTAAAACCTACCTTCCAGACGAATACGTGTTGATGAAATGTCTGTACAGATGTATCCAAAACCAAAATGAGATTGTTTTGCTTTGCTTTAATCAGGGCTACCAAAAACACTTTTGCTGGAAAAAACAGACTTATTGTTGGTGTTTGTGATGTAGTTTCATTTTTAGATGATGGTGTACGAAAGATGAAATACGTTTAACAGAAAATAACAATCTAGCTTGAAGTTGCCTGAAAGTTTGGTATGCAGTAGTAGGGAAAGCAGATAAATAATTGTTCTAGATGATAAAAGGCGAGAACAGTGCGTTAGGAATGTGAAAAGGAAGAAAGCTAGTACAGAAAGAGAAAAAGATCATACTTACAGTCTTGGATTGTTTCCAAATGTATGTATACGTAAAATCCATCAACAAGCCCGGTGGTGTCCATCCGTACTGGCCAACCACCGTGTCATCCTGAGCCAAAGGTGTCATTGGATCCGAGATGGAGGGTTTATTGTCAATGTTCGTGAGCAAGAGTCGCGACTGCTCGGTCAAGTAGCTCCTCAATTGACCTCGCGAGGCTGAGTGTACCCAGTACCAGTCCTTCCAACAAGGAAAACTCATTGGCAGTATCGGGAATCGAACCCAGGTCCTCCGCAAGGCAGCTAGCGGCGCTGACACTTCTGTTCTTCCCTTTTACTTCTATCTATTTCTTCCTTCGTCATTTTTCGTCATTTGGTCTGTGCGGATGTCGCGTGACACACCTCTTCTAGTTTATCGTTAGAAACGTTGTGAAGTTTATTTTTATTATTTTTTTTACTTCCTTTTAATAACCTGTGGTGGCCAGCCCCACAACCAATCTCGCTGAATTACCGTTGCCAGCTTCCATTCAGCTCTGGAGCCGAAAGATGTAAACGTATAGCAAATAAAATAAGAAAACCTAACGGCCTTTTCTCGTGAATCAGATTTTTGAATATGTAAGTACATATTACACTAAAAGTATAAGCGGGGTTGCTTGCAAACTTGGTGCTCTAGTAATAAATCATGAGATTAATAACAAAAAATGTTGAATTTTTTTTAAAAGTGATGTTTGAAATGTAAGTGTTAATTCAGTTTCGTCTGCAGCTCGTGGTCGTGCGGTAGCGTTCTCGCTTTCCACGCATGGGTTCCCGGGTTCGATTCCCGGCGGGGTCAGGGATTTTCTCTGCCTCGTGATGACTGGGTGTTGTGTGCTGTCCTTAGGTTAGTTAGGTTTAAGTAGTTCTAAGTTCTAGTGGACTGATGACCATAGATGTTAAGTCCCATAGTGCTCAGAGCAATTTGAACCATTTTTTTAGTTCAGTTTTACATTAGTTAACAAAGTGAAGAATTTCAAATCCTATAAATAAGGTTTGTATACTCTGTAAGTTTCATGTAAGAAACGCTCGTACTTACGAGGGAAAGTGTACCTACGTAATCATATAGATGTAGAAGTTCGAGAAAAAATTGGCAAAACTATTATAATAAAAAAGTTTTGTTAGGTTTTGTGACTTCCACCACTCTGCGTCTAAAATGTGGATTCTTAGTGATCATACAGAAAAACTTTTTCGGTTGGTTTGAAACTGGGAAATAAAATGTTCTGTGCCTCTCCCGTTTCCAGTAGACGATTTTGATGTCCCATTCCCTTTAAGGATAATTGCTGTTTAGTACCTCAACTAAAAATATAGTATACAATGTGCACTTTCAACTTCTCGCGGTGCAATGAATAGTCCATCAAATTTCTGGAAGGCAGCCGTGCAAATAAAACTTCCTCCGTTGATATTTCAGCCGAGTATCCTCCGGCCATCCTCAAAGTGAGTCACAAGATGACAAGATGCCAAGCGGGGCCTTATATGCTCCACCACGGCGGTACTGCGCATGCGGATCACAGACGGTGGTCATGATGTAACCCGACTGGAATTTCCCCTACCTCCAGGACTTTATCAAGTGTAACTCCTCCTCTTGTGATTTTTGCACAGTTTGTTTGCCATTACCAACGGTTTATTGTAGAACTCAGTTAGTCTATCTTCTCTCTCATTCCAATTTCTAAAACCATATTATCTCATAACTCTTTCTTGTATTCCTTCCTCTACAGCCGTGTGGCAATCCGCGTGATTGTTAGATAATCATCTCCTTTTACACACTAAATTACCAGCTCAGTATCCTGAATTCCTTTCTTCATCTTCAGCTTGTGACGTCGGCACGTATTTCTGAACTGATGTTCTTGGCGACTGGTTTGGTGTCGATTCTGGTGAGAATAACACTATCACGGAACTGTTCGCAATAACTGACTCTACTCCACTTCTCAGTTCATAACGAGTCCTACTCCGTTACACCATTTTCTACCGCTGTTGACATTATCCTGTATTCGTCTGACCAGAAATCGTTATTTTCTTTCGATTCGACTTCACTGGCCCTTACTATACCCTGACTGAGCCTTTGCATTTCCCTTTACAGATGTTCTAGCTTCCATACCACCTTCATACTTTCGCCATTCCACGCTCCGACACTCGTTGTCACCTCTCCCTTGGCAGTCCCGTCCCAGAGATCGGAATGGAAGGCTCGTTAGGAATCTTTTCTAGTTAAAGGCCACATGTCCTATGGATATACTAGAGTGTTGTTAATGCAGTGGCTTTCATTGCCTTCTGCGACCACGTGCCGTTGACTGTTGCTGACTATTCCACCTCTTACGGAAATTTCCGACCCCAAGAGAAAAATTTTGCCCTGAAACTCGGGCTACGCTTCCATCTTCTTTGACAAAGCCCTTGGCAGAACGAGGGTGGCACGTTGTACCGCGAGTCTTCGGCCGCCATTGCTGATGACTTTCTATTCAAAATTTAAACGGTAACAGGGATCTAAAAAGGAATCGAGGATGTTTTGTTTAATAATAAAAGACGCTTCCCCTAGTCTATAGGCTGATGTGATCGAAGTATAAATGTTGGTTCTAGATATAGTAGGTCTCAGTGAAGTAAAATGGAAAGAAGGTAAAGTTTCCTCGTCAGACGCATAGAGAATGGAATGAGCTACTGAAATTAGATCATCGAAAAGATTATTCTCATCAGCATCGATAAAAAATCAACGCCGAAAACTATAAAGAAAGTATATATGTGATGGTATAAGCAAAATATGACGAGGTACAGCAGTATACCTGGGTAATTCAGATTTTAAAGAGAGATGGAGATGTAATAAATATGAGAGGCTGGAATACATAGTAGGCAAAAGAATAGAAGACGGAGGTACAGGAGAATATGGGATACGAAATTTGACTGAGAGAAGACAAAGGCTCCATGCAGCTTGTAAAAAAGTTCAGTTAGTAGGAGCAAACACATTGGTCTAAAATCGTAAGAGAGGATGTGTGACTGGGAAAGATCTGGAGACACAGGAAGCTTGTTCAGAAGCAGATCTAGACTAATGATGATATTTTGACGTTTAAGAGTCGACTAAAACACAAGAAAAGCAGCTATGATATTACGCTTGACAGTTGTAGCGTAAGATTTCTTGATTTCCAAGAAGCTGTTCGGCAACGTATAGTGGTGGAAAATGTTTGAAATCCTCAGCAAGGTAGGTATAAACTATAACGGAAAACGGATAATATACTCTATGTAGAGTATATAGGAGGGAACAGTAAGAGGAGAAGACCATGAGAGAACCGCTCGGATTAAAAAGTCGTATTTGGCAGGGATGCTGTGTTTCTCCTCAACTGAAAAGTCTGTATATTAAAGAAGCTATGATGAAAATAAGACTAAGTTTCAAGGGTGGGATGATAAATTAGGTTGAGGATAACTATGATAAGATACACTGATTACATTTCCATCGTAAGGGAAAATGAGGAACAATAGCAGGACCTGCTGAGTGTAGTTAACTACCTTATGAACACAGAATGTAGACTGAAAGTCGAATTAAGAAAGACAAAAGTAATAAGGAATAGCGGAATTGAGATTAGCTATAAACTTGAAATCAAAATTGGGGACAATGTAATAGACAAACTGAAGAAATTTTGTTGCCTTGGAAGCACAGTAATACATCATGGACGAAGCGAGGAGTGTAAGCAGATAAGCACAGGCAACAGTGCATTCCTTTCTAAAATAACTCTAATTGTATCTAACTTACGTATTAATTTGAGAAAGAAGTTCCTGAGAATATGCGTTTGGAGCACAAAACTGAATGGAAGTTAGTCCTGGAGTGCGGGAAAATCGGAAAAGAAGAAAATTTGAGATGATGTGTTACAGACGGATGCTGAAAAATTTGGTGGCGTGGTAAGACAGTAAGTTAGGTGCTCATTTGCGTAAGCGATGAAGAAATGACTGCATGAAAAACACTAATTAGAAGAGGTGATACTATCATAAAGCATGTGTTAAGACATCAGTGAGTAGCGCTCACGATAGTGGAGGGAACTGTGGAGGACGAAACGTGCTGGGTAAGACTTAGATTATAGCCTTACTTTCCAAAGGTGAGCACCGCGTGCTCGGGGATTGAAAGAGGAATTCATGACGAAATTTTGAATAATGAGTTGGTAATAGTGTGGAGGATCTTGCCTTGAACTTGCACAGCCACAGCGATGAGGGGTGTCCAACATTCGTCAATGAAACCAGCCCATAACATGACAGATCCATCTCGCTGTTGAACCTGTGAGACTGCATCCTAGATATGTGGACTGGTATCTGGCCACCTCTACGCTCTTCACCGCCAACTCCCTTGATTTAGAGTCCGTTTAATATTTCTGTAACTCACCCTCCTCATGCCTCTCGGCGTTGGAGATCTGGTGAGGGCGGGTAAGGTGTGTGTGTGTGTGTGTGTGTGTGTGTGTGTGTGTGTGTGTGTGTGTGTGTTGGAGCAGTTCTTTGTAATTAATGTCTGGAGAGAGTTTCCAGTTAGAGTAATACTTATTTTAATTTAATACGGCAGTAGTACAAACACCCGCTAATAACGTATGCGGTCGTTGGTTCTTCATGGGGGCAGGTCCAAGCTACTTTTTTTGTTTGACGTGATCTTAACTCCATAAACAACAACCAATAACTTCAAGTAGTGTTTGTTTGTTATCGTTCAGTACAAGAACAATAACACAAGTGAAACGTAGCGAAATATCTCGCTGCATGAAACGGCCTTCATAACAGACAAAAACACTACAGCACAATCTTGAAAAATATGCACATGTGTAGCTGTCCCTCCCTATTCCTTATTTTCTGTATGCATGTCACGTCATCCCATGACGTCAAACAAGCTCTGTATCAGAATTATTACGTGAATTATGGGTCAAGTAAAGTTTCGTACAACTTCACGTTATGTTGGTGGCCAATTACATCGATAATTATGTGCATCTAATTGACATTCAAAGTTTCTCACAAACTGACGCTTCTTTTCACATGGAAATCTTGCTTATGATGTATTAAATGACCGTTTTGAACGTTGAAGTGGGAGGATTAAAATTATATAAGAACAAAAATCACTTGAATGAGACGTTTACGAAACTGATACTGGATTTTGTCTAGGCAAAGTCTTACGTGAGTCGTCGACATATCTTTATCGACGTTTCAATTAAATGTGATTAAAAATTGTCTTTTAAGTATAACTAATTATCAGAACGGATTTATTTTGAGCTTGTGTTTCGATTAAAAGGCTTTTCTAATGAAGTGTCGAAGTTAAAATGAATAATGTTCTCACGACAGGCTACGTAGTATTATTTCATGGAAGTTCTCGACCACAAAACCTACTATCCTACTACAGAGATGACGTGGTTCTTAGATCCAATATTTGTTAATAACGCTGGGGATATTCTGTAAAAGAGAAACCAAATACGAAAACTCGAAACACGCGGAGGAAACTGATAACGTAAATACAAGAAAAAAGGTTCAGTATGGAAAAGGATGGATAATTTCAAGCAATTTTCTGTAGTGGCCTAATGTATCCATTGTGTTACATCAGAGGCAGCTTTTATTATGTGAAATTTTAGGCAGTACTTTACACTGGAGATTTCATCTGAAGCAATAGATTAGGAACATTTTCATTATATTTTTTAAAGTCAACAGTGTTCTGACTGGTTTGATGCAGCCCGCCACGAATTCCTCTTCTGTGCCAACCTCTTCACCTCAGAGTAGGACTTCCAACTTACGTCCTCAATTATCTGCTGGATGATTTCCAGTCCTTGTCTTCCTCTACGATTTTTACCCTCTACAGCTCCCACTAGTTCCATGGAAGTTATTCCCTGATGACTTAACGGAAGTCTTACGATCCCGTCCCTTTTTCTTGTCAATGTTTTCCATATATTTCTTTCCTCTCCTACTCTGCGCAGAACCTCATTCCTTACCTCATCAGTCCGCAGCTCTTGGTCTACTGGCTAGCACTGCTGCCCCTGGATCACGGGGTCCCCGATTCGATTCCCGGTCGGGTTAGGGATTTTCTTTGCCTAAGGACTGGGTGTTTGTGCTGCTCTCATCACTTCATCATCATCATCGTCGTCATTCATGAAAGTGAGCAAACTGGACTGTGGAAAGATTGGGACATTTTACGGGCGCTGATGACCACGCAGTTGAGCACCCCACAAATAAAACATCATCATCATAACTTACTTCATCAGTCCTCCTAATTTTCAACATTATTCTGCAGCACCACATCTCGGATGCTTCGATTCTCTTCTGTTCCGGTTTTCCCACTGGCCATGTTTCACTACCACACGTTGCTGTGCTCCACACATACATCTTCAGAAATTTATTATTCAAATTAAGACCTATGTTTCAGACTAGTCATGAATGACCTTTTTGCCAATGTTAAATTGCTTTTGATGTCCTCCTTGCTCTGTCCGTCATGTTTTCATTTTGCCCGCCTAGGTAGGAGAATTTCTTAGATTCATATAATTCGTGATCATCAGTTCTGACGTTAAGTTCCTCGCTGTCCTCATTTCTGCTATTCCTCATTACTTTCTTTTTCTTCGGTTTACTCTCAATCCTTTATTCTGTACTCAATAGACATGATCAGCAGATCATGTAACTCTTCTTCACTTTCGCTGAGTAAAGCAATGTCATCAGTGAATCTTGTTTTTGATGACCTTCCACCTTGAATTTTAATTCTTCTCTTGGACCTTTCTTTTATTTCAGTTGTTGCTACTTCGTTATATAGACTGAACAGTATGGGCGAAAGACTACATCCCTGTATTACATCTCTTTTAATCCGAACACTTCGCTCTTAGTCTTCCAGTCTTATTGTTCCCTATTGGCTTCTGTGTACATTACCCATCTGTCCCTACAGCTTATCCTATTTTCCTCAGAATTTCGGAAGTCTTGCACCAGTTGACATTGTGGAACACTTTTTCCAGGTCGACAAAGCCTATGAACGTATCTTGGGTTTTCTTTAGTCTTGCTTCCATTATCAACCCCAAAGTCCGAATAGATTCTCCTGAGCTTTTACCTTTCTTAAAGCCAAACTCATCGACATCTAACACATCCTCAATTTTCCTCTCCATTCTTCTGTATATCATTCTTGTCATCATCTTGGATGCATGAGCTGTTAAGCTGAATGTTCGAAAATTCCTCCACTTTTCCGCTCTTGCAGTCATTTTCATTATAGCCGACATATTCGTCCCGAGAGAATAAGCAACTGTATTGTTATTTAAAACAATTCTAATTTCTTCTCCAGTCTGAGCTGCACATTTTTAATTATATGATGTGTTTCGATCACTCAGGATCATCTTCAGATCCAAGTGATTGTGTCAGAATCCCTCTTGTCGATCCGTAACCTCTGACAGGGAGTTATGAACTGATAAGAAGAGTTTCTAACACAACTGCTTAGATCTGAAGATGATCCAAAGTGATCGAAGCATGCTATGCAGTTAATGAAGAATAAATGAGAATTATTGTATAGATTACGAACAGATCAAGTGGCAGTAATCTATCTGAGATTCATGAAAAGATCCACGAGTTCAGTTATTATTATAACACAAGTTTCGTCCGAAAAGGGCTCCCTAAGAGACAAAATTTTCTGAATTGTAGATATATGTTATCAGGTGATGTTGACATTGGGCGAGCAGTATAAGTTATATAACAACTGTTCGGTGTTCATAGCAGCAACTGTCTGTGCTGTGATGTACGCCAGTATGGTAACTTTCAAGGCTGAGGACCCTTCGTAGCGTAACGTGAAACAGGTGCATGAGCTAGTAGGAAATGACCCTTCGAGGCATATTGAAAGAATGACCAGTGAATACACGCTGTGTTATAATGTTCACGATGGGAGACACAGAGTCTCTACTGAACTATAGTGAGGAATCAGATTCGTTACGCTGGTCTACATCACCAATTTTGATGTGATGTTTATCGTTACACTCATTTCTTCTTCTTCTCAGTCCATATTGTGTACAATACATGTTCATCCCATTCACCACGTTCTGTAATTCTTTTTCACATTCACTGAGGGTAACAATATGAATAAAGAGTATCCTGATAAAAATAACCCAATCTGTAGGATGATGCGAAATATTTTTGAACGGTTTAAACTAATCAGGACGCGAATTTACAGCTTTATGTTTGTGACACACTACCCCTGGCGGACAAATTAGGCTTACCAGCAAGTGTTACCCGTGTGTCCAAGCATCGATTGGAAGGCCAGGAGAGGGCGCGTCGCTACGCTCCCTGTGGACGCATCGCGTCGGAGAGCGGCTCGGTGCCTTGGTCGTTAGGCCAGCCCGCAACACTCCCGCTCGCGGTTAACCCTGGCCCCTCCCATCCCACCCCTCTGATGTACCCGCAGGCGTCGTCGTTGTCGTGTTTCGGCGGTGTTGTGGCTGCTTTGAGTTTCCCGAGATACAGAGTTGAGGGAAAAACGAAGACAAAATGGAAACCCCAGGAATTCGGTGATGTCTATTACTCTTTGGTCCATCTTCTGCAACGGTCCTTAGATGGTCAATACTATAGCTCAATATGTCTTGATGTGCAATAATATGGAGCTTGTATGCCGTAGGTTTAGAAGTTGTGCTAGAATAATGAGCAGATGAAAAGCTTTCGAAATGTATTGCATACTTCAGAAATAGTCAACCATCTGCGTGCGATCTTGACCTTGTTATTTGCTGAAGTGCTTCATTGAAGTACTGTACCTGGGTTCTCGTACGTGTATTCGAGTTTATGTATCAAAAGAAGTTCAAAAGAAGAAGAAAGATTATTTATATTACAGAGCTTTGGCATGTGCAAATCATCCCCCGAGCTATAGGTTGTCAAGGCAGTTGAATATAAATATGGAAAATTAATTTCGAGGTTTATGTACAGTATTTAATATTAAATAAATGCAATATATAGAGTTTCCCGAGATACAGAGTTGAGGGAAAAACAAAGACAAAATGGAAACCCCAGGAATTCGATGATGTCTATTACATTAATGCATTAATGCATTAATTCCATAGTGCACATTTATTGCATCTGACATTTTCATAACAATCACTATAACAATTTCTGTTATGTAAGCCTTTGTACACATCAGTAATGAGAGTTGGGCTACATAGTGGCGCAGCAACGGTTGTCGTAGGAAAGCTGGACAGGAGCGCAAATGATCAGTGAATGATTCATCGTAGTGAACAGATGATTTACTTGTCTTGTATTTCTCTAAACGTATGAAGACTACTTACAGATGTTGAAGCAGGGAACAGAATCCAGCTATAAATGTCAAAAACGATGAGGCTCTCTGTGTTAAGGCATGAATGATGGAATGAGCCATGACTAGTCAGCGTCCATGCAGCATCACATAGTGAAGAGGCTCCAAGTGTGAGTGATCTGCGTCACTGCCACCTGCCATTATAAATTGTGGCGGCAGAGGGTGCTTGTGGTACAGAGCCAGTGGATGTGTGGCTCAGTGGGTGTGCTCCATTGGGCCCGCAAGATCGTGCACGACCACTATCGGCATCTTAAGGAAACATGGAATTCTGTTGCCAATTTTGAAGTCGTGGAGTGGTATCAACATGTGATAACACACTTTCAGGTAAAACTGCGGTTATAAACATCAATTCTTCGAAAGAAATGTCAGTAAAGAGATATAGTAATGCAGCACATTAGCACTGACGTGCTTGTCTAGTATCTTGCTGTGAATTTTTATTAAATTTTTTTTTCATCATAGGGACATTCGTGTCCAAGTATGTATCAAGTGTGTCACCATTAATGTATAAAAATGTCTTGCGCCTGGATTTCTCAAGACGATTTCATGAGCGAGTTTTTGACGCTCCTTATACTAATTTTTCATTCGTCTACTTTCTTATTATGCTTTGTCAAAGTAGCACACTCTTCATTTATTTAAAATTGAATCATGCACATAAAATTGGTGATACATTAAATGTATTCAGAATTGTGAATAATGACAACCATCAGCTGTAGAATGGAACGACGACAATGAAAATTTGCACCGGACCAGGACTCGAACCCGGATTTCTTACTTATCGCGAACGGTTGCCTTATCATTTGGCTATCCGTGCACGACTCACTGCCACACCCAAACTTCCATGGTTGACGAACCATGCGTCTTAAAATTGGAGATATCTGAAGAGTTGAGCGTGAGTTCGTGGAGAATTTAGTTTTATCCCTTTTCACAACAATGCTTAAATCCTGTTTGCCGGCCGCGGTCGCAGAGCGGTTCTAGGCGCTTCAGTCTGGAACCACGCGGCTGCTACGGTCGCAGGTTCGAATCCTGCCTCGGGCATGGATGTGTGTGATGTCCTTAGGTTAGTCAGGTTTACTTAGTTCTAAGTTCTAGGGGACTGATGACCTCAGATGTTAATTCTTCCGGGTTATATGGCCGTGGTCCATGGAATACTTCTATTCCTAACGTTTCGTCCAATACTACGTTGGACATCCTCAGAGGTATTTCATGGACCACGACCATATAACCCGGAAGAATTATCAACAACAGTACCATCCGGTCGTGAAAGCCTTCATTGTATGCTCAGATGTTAAGTCCCATAGTGCTTAGAACCATCTGAAATCCTGTTAACAGTTCCTCCAATTCTACTTTATTTTATTTCCTCAAAACCGTTTATTCTTATATGTATTGTAAATGATAACTTGCATTCTGCGATTGCATTTCATACACCTTTGAGGAACTTGCAGTTGGTACAGTTTTATCCTGTTCATCCGCTGCTCCAATAATATTTGTTAGTGTTTCTTAGGATGTGGTGTTTTACTAATTTAGTGGTCTACTTTACAACACTGAAAGCGTGAATTTAAGAAGGGCCATCCAGTTATTATACAATAAACAATTATATCCGAAACAGAAATGCCGCAGCTCTTGGATTATGTATTTGATGGTAATCGGTCTGATACGGAAATTGAAAATCTTTTATTATTTTACAGTTAAGATTCACAATTGATTACATCTGAAGAGTGGTATGAAGAATTTACAGACAATGAAAATCAGTTGTGCCAACACAACCTCCAGAGGCTCAGCCTCCTAGTGATATTGCTATATATTGGAGGCATCGTTATCAGGAGAAAGAAAACCACAGATCTGAGCGTGGAATGTCAGATCCCTTAATCGGGCAGGTAGGTTAGAAAATTTAAAAAGGGAAATGGATAGGTTAAAGTTAGATATAGTGGGAATTAGTGAAGTTCGGTGGCAGGAGGAACAAGACTTCTGGTCAGGTGAATACACGGCTATAAATAAAAAATCAAATAGGGGAAAAACTGGAGTAGGTTTAATAATGAATAAAAAAAATAGGAGTGTGGGTAAGCTACTACAAACAGCATAGTGAACGCATTATTGTGACCAAGATAGACATGAAGCCCACGCCTACTACAGTAGTACAAGTTTATATGCCAACTAGCTCTGCAGATGACGAAGAGATTGATGAAATGTATGATGAAATAAAAGAAATTATACAGATAGTGGAGGGAGACGAAAATTTAATAGTCATGAATGACTGGAATTCGACAGTAGGAAAAGGAAGAGAAGGAAACGCAGTAGGTGAATATGCATTGGGATTAAAAACTGAAAGAGGAAGCCGCCTGGTAGAATTTTGCACAGAGCATAACTTAATCATAGCTAACACTTGGTTCAAGAATCATTAAAGAAGGTTGTATACATGGAAGAAGCCTGGAGATACTGGAAGGTTTCAGATAGATTATATAATGATAAGACAGAGATTTAGGAACCAGGTTTTAAATTGTATGACATTTCCAGGGGCAGATGTGAGTTCTGACCACAATCTATTGGTTATGAACTGTAGATTAAAACTGAAGAAACTGTAAAAAGGTGGGAATTTAAGGAGATGGGACCTGGATAAACTGACTAAACGAGAGGTTGTACAGTGTTTCAGGGAGAGCATAAGAGAATGATTGAGAGGAATGGGGGAAAGAAATACAGTAGAAGAAGAATGGGTTGCTTTGAGGGATGAAGTAGTGAAGGCAGCAGAGGATCAAGTAGGTAAAAAGACGAGGGCTAGTAGAAATACTTGGGTAACAGAAGAAATATTGAATTTACTTAATGAAAGGAGAAAATATAAAAATGCAGTAAATGAAGCAGGCAAAAAGGAATACAAACGTCAGAAAAATTAGATCGACAGGAAGTGCAAAATGGCTAAGCAGGGATGGCTAGAGGACAAATGTAAGGATGTAGAGGCTTATCTCACTAGGGGTAAGATAGATACTGCCTACAGGAAAATTAAAGAGACCTTTGGAGAAAAGAGAACCACTTGTATGAATATCAAGAGCTCAGATGGAAACCCAGTTCTAAGCAAAGAGGGGAAAGCAGAAAGGTGGAAGGAGTGTATAGAGGTTCTATACAAGGGCGATGTACTTGACGACAATACTACGGAAATGGAGGAGAATGTAGATGAAGATGAAATGCGAGATATGATACTGCGTGAAGAGTCTGACAGAGCACTGAAAGACCTGAGTCGAAACAAGGCCCCGGGAGTGGACAACATTCTACTAGAACTACTGACAGCCTTGGGAGAGCCAGTCCTGACAAAACTCTATCATCTGGTGAGCAAGATGTATGAGACTGGCGAAATACCCTCAGACTTCAAGAAGAATATAATAATTCCAATCCCGAAGAAAGCAGGTGTTGACAAATGTGAAAATTACCGAACTATCAGTTTAATAAGTCACAGCTGCAAAGTACTACAAGAATTCTTTACAGACGAATGGAAAAACTGGTAGAAGCCGACCTCGGGGGAGATCAGTTTGGATTCCGTAGAAGTATTGGAACACATGAGGCAATACTGATCGTACGAGTTATCTTAGAAAATAGATTAAGGAAAGGCAAACCTACATTTCTAGCATTAGTATACTTAGAGATAGCTTTTGACAATGTTGACTGGAATACTCTCTTTCAAATTCTAAAGGTGGCAGGGGTAAAATACAGGGAGCGATAGGCTATTTACAATTTGTACAGAAACCAGAAGGCAGTTATAAGAGTCGAGGGACATGAAACGGAAGCAGTGGTTGGGAAGGGAGTGAGACAGGATTGTAGCCACTCCCCGATGTTATTCAATCTGTATATTGAGCAAGCAGTAAAGGAAACAAAAGAAAAATTCGGAGTAGGTATTAAAATCTATGGAGAAGTAATAAAAAATTTGAGGTTCGCCGATGACTCTGTAATTCTGTCAGAGACACTAAGGGACTTGGAAGAGCAGTTGAACGGAATGGACAGTGTCTTGAAAGGAGGATATAAGATGAGCATCAACAAAAGCAAAACGAGGATAATGGAATGCAGTCGAATAAAGTCAGGTGATGCTGAGGGAATTAGATTGGAAATGAGACACTTAAAGTAGTAAAGGAGTTTTGCTATTTGGGGAGCAAAATAACTGAGGATGGTCGAAGTAGAGAGGATATAAAATGTAGACTGGCAATGGGAAGGAGAGCGTTTCTGAAGAAGAGAAATTTGTTAACATCGAGTATAGATTTAAGTGTCAGGAAGTCGTTTCTGAAAGTATGGAAGTGAAACATGGACGATAAATAGTTTGGACAAGAAGAGAATAGAAACTTTCGAAATGTGGTGCTGCAGAAGATCACATAACTAATGAGGAAGTATTGAATAGAAATGGGGAGAAGAGGAGTTTGTGGCACAACTTGACAAGTAGAAGGGACCGGTTGGTAGGACCTGTTCTGAGGCATCAGAGGATCACAAATTTAGCATTGGAGGGCAGCGTGGAGGGTAAAAATCGTAGAGGGAGACCAATAGATGAATACACTAAGCAGATTCAGAAGGATGTAGGTTGCAGTAGGTACTGGGAGATGAAGCAGCTTGCACATGATAGAGTAGCATGGAGAGCTGCATCAAACCAGTCTCTGGACTGAAGACCACAACAACAACTTTGGAGCCATAAAAGTAAGATTACTGAAAAAGGACCAGATAGAGGTGGAAGAAACTGGACTGATCCAGACTGGCATATGTAAGGCTTCTGAATAAAAAGTGTGATTTTGCAACATTTTTGAATTAAACTGTTTCGAGAACTTACATGCCTCAAAAAATACAAATTTTTGCGTTTTATTAAACAATTGTAATGTATTGTGTGTTATTCCTATATTCCAGTGTATTTGATAATATTTTTATCTCAGTATATAAATGTGATGACGACACGATATTATGCACTTTAGAGCAAGCAACGAGATTAGTAAACATACGTCATTTTCTTATTAGTAACCTGGCGTAAGCCACATGGCTTGTACCAAAGCATAAGTACCAAGAAAATGTTACTCATGAATACATTATCATCAGTGGAGCCAACCAACACACTACAGGTTTTTTGATTCTATTTATGGTTTAAGTTAGGTTTCCTGTCTATATAGGCTAAGTAGAAGTTGTCCTGATGTATTAATTGGTGAAGTGCAGTCAGACGTAACACAATAAATCAAAGGCATATGTAACAATAGTACGCTAGAAATAGCGGAGCATTACAGCATTGAAATAAAGTTTTCTGTTTCCTTCTTTGATTGCTGTTCAGCACAACAAGGTCAGGAAATGTCAGTTTGCGACTGTATGCTCTTTTCCTGTGTTTGCAGAAAACTTATAACTTAAAGATGTGTCCATCTTCTTCAGGCAAACAATTATTAAGCAAAACAATAAATATGGACTTGAGTAAAGGTGGACCAATCCTTAATTCATCATTTTGTGGAAATATTTCGATGATACTGTCGATCAGGAATAAAATCCCAATAAAATTTTCTGATAAACGGTGAGAACTTCATTCTGCTGTACTAATTTACTAATCAGTTTTGTCTTGTTAATTCCGGAAGTTGACTTCTCCAGTTTTCAGCAGATCTGGGTAATGTGAGCTTCATTATTCAGTTCATCCTCAAAGGATAAATTAAAATGGATTATGCTCAGAAAGGAAAATCTGATGTTTGGATCTCAAGAAAAAGACTTTGGCTGGAAACTTGTGGGGAAATAGCACATTTTATTTTCCCAAAAACTGCATATAACCATCTTACATTCGATGTCAGTTACGGAATTGCTACACATTTTATTTGAAAGCAGTCTATTCTTTATTTCTTTCTGCATTCTTCTTTCTCTCTTTTGCATTCTTGCTGTTGATTTGCTTTCTACGAGTTATTCACTTCAGTGTACAGGGAGAATCACCTGTAATTTGCACCCCAAACGTTGCTGAAAGGAAAGTGGTATTGATGTATGGTTTTCACGGAATGGATTGTTAGTCAGGGACTGATACTGTTAACGAATCAGCGTACTGTAGTAATACTTTGAAAGTCTATTTTTGTACAAAAATACATTTTCTTAATGGAAAAAAGCCAGTTGAAATTAACAAACAAAGAGTTGGGTAAATCAGAATGTCATTGGTGTTTATTGCAGGATTCTAGCAAGAGTCGTTTACGACATATAGTATGTTGAAAAGTTCCCACACCGACCCTTGTACAATACCTGCGGTCGTACGCACTGAAGAACAACATAAGTGAATACACTATTCACGTCGATTCTGACGATTAACGATACAACTGATCATCACAGGCTGGATTCAGAATGACCACCGGCTGGAATAGACTCCTCCAGTCTGGAGTGGAACGACTGCTGCATACGCGCTTGCATTTCAGCGGAGATGGCGGAGGAGGCTGCAGTGATACGTCGTTGCATATCATCGAGTGTAGTTGGTATGTCTTTGTAGACAGCGTCTTTCAGCTTTCCCCGCAGTCTGCAGGCATCACATCCGGGGAACGGGCCAGCCAAGTCACAAGTGCTCTGCGTCCAATTCAACGATTTGGAAACAATTCGTGCAGACATGCTGTAGTATTTCGTGCACTATGGGCTCGACAGTCATCATGTCGGTATCACATATTCCTCCCAGTCTGTAGAGTAACGTGGTCTAGCATCTGTGGAAGATGGTCTGCAAGGAGGCAAGTTCAGTTTTAGTCTATGACAAATGGGCTTATGAGTTGATGGTTCACTATCCCACACTCCTTGGACGCTGACGTTCCGCCTTACGAAGCCAGGGGGAATTGTCCACAGAGCAATAGGGCATGCTTCGGCGGTTCACCTGGCCATGGTTGGTAAATGTAGCTTCGTCACTGAACATGATAAATCTAGAGAGCCCTGTCTCAATACGAGTCTCATAATCGTTTCCGTGCAGCTGTTGATGGAGAGGGATGTGACAGAGAGGGAGCCTATGTCGACGGAGAATCCGTAGGACACTTGCCTGACCCTTGCCACTTTTTGCGGGAGATAACGTGCGGATCAACTGGAACAGCACGCACATTAATTTCCCCGTCTTCTGTCGTCACTTGTTTCCTTCTGGTGTTACACTACCACTTTCACGTAACTGGCTGAAAAGGTTAATAAATGATTGCTGAGACGGTTGACATCTATTGGGATATCTTGCCTTATACACCGTAGAAGAACGAACTACATTCTTCCTACCCTCTCCATAATCAATGAACAGTCAGCCTTTTTCTCTAAAGTAGTAAATACCGTCGTCCACTTAAGACATACTGTTTGAACTGTCATACGCTAACTGACTAGCAAGTTGCAAAGCACTCAAGGAACACATAAGCGCACTATAAGCAAACATTACAACAGCGTACCGAACAACTACGTAGGTTGAATAGTACAGACAAGTGTCGATATCGAAACTTTTCAAAATACGATATCTCGTAAACGACTGCCATTAAGCCCCTGCGGCAAAAATAAATGACATTCTGATTTACCCTACTTTTACTTTGTGAATGTCAATAGGCATTATTCCACTTAAAAAAGTATATGTTTGCAAAAAGGGTACTTTCTAAATATTAGTACAATCTGTTGGCCGACAATATGAGCCACTGACTACCAATCATTTCTGTGAAATCCGCACACGAATGGCACTTTCCGTTTCCACAATATGTGCAGTGCAATTTTTAGATGGATAATTTGAGATTTTAGTGTTTCACCTCTGGATAGTATGCAGTTTTTATGAAGTTCCCCCATATTTCATGCTTAATATGCTATTTTTCTCTTTCTATTTCAGCGTTCTCGTTACCCAGATCTAACTTCATTCGCCTTTTACATATACAGCAGTTCCTAACATCTGTCGGTTCTTGGTCATTCTTTGTTGTAATTATATTGCGTATTCGACTTATGAACCTTTAAAATAGTTGTTCAAATTACTTTCGTTTAAATTTCATGAATAGTATTTGCCTTATCTCAATGTTGCTCATAGTAATTTGCTGTATTACCCAATTTCCTACAATGACAGCAGTTTTAGTAAAATCATTTCTTAGAGATATAGTTATTGTCAAAATAGACAGCTTTACTCTCTTTCAGTCATCCAACGTAACACGTAATAAGTGTAATACAGCATCTTTGCCTCTGTCTGTAGAGTTATTCTACCCCCACATCATCCCGTATTCGAAACCCTCAGCGAGTAAGTGACGATGTGCATTTGAAATTAAAATTTTGGAATTACCTGTACGATTGCTTGTAACCCTTCAGTCAAGAAAGTTTCGAGATTGGATTAATAATAAACAGAGAGAAATTGAAATAATACTTTAAACGATTCTGGTGCTTTGTACACATTTCCCTTCTTCAAAACATTCTGGTGAATGCCATGAACACTTGATTTAGAGATTTTGCTCCATTGCAACTTGTTGTACAACACATTGATACGCAACGGCCACACGTCCACTACTTAACAACGCCTTCTCGCACTGACTGATCGATTGCACATCTATTATTTACAATTATCTGTTCAAGCTGGCACCGTAGTTTACTGCGCTGACGGCACGTATACGCCAGGAATAAAGTCAGTTTTGTAACTTTTTGACGCTGTAATTTCAGCTAATACGTTTGTATCACTGATTTGCTACTGTAACTGAGGTCAATCGATTTTTAGGTAGTCACACAAGAGCACACAAAGCAGAGATAAAGATAAATTCTTTTGTCTCCCGTCTGGTAAACAAGTGTACCGTGTCATTATCATAAAAAGTATAATAGTCTTGCATGAGCATAAAAGTTTAGGATAATTGTGCATTTTAGAACACGGTTTTATTGTAGTTTTTACAAAAGTATTAAGGATAAACTGCAAATTAACAACCAGACAATTTCTGTCTTTTTGAATTAGGATGATTTATATAAAACTGTCGTTAGTATTAATGCTAGTCGCCACCCATTTTTAACATGATTGATAAGGAGTGTTTAGTATCAGAAATTATTCGTAAAACCTATCCGGAATTAACTATCAACGGCAATCAGACATGTTTTCTTAATGGACCAGGAAGATACGTGAGGCTTTGTTGCTCCATGTTATCTGTGTTGAATGGTAGGGTACTTTGTAATCAATAGTTTCTACTAAATTGCAAGCGAAGGGTAGATTTTAATGTTCTACCGGAAATGGATGCATGAGAGACATTTGTAAGCAAATCATGGTGAAGACCGTGGCTAAAGAGGTGCTGACACCCTGTGTGTTAAAGTAGAAAAAAATAACAAACAATTTTCTTTCTTTCTACGCCATTTTCACGTTTATCCACTAACTGCTTGGTGTTTTGAGCGTACTTTTGACTGTGGATGTGTTGCTACATGATCGTACATTTCGTCTATACTTGTACAACGGTGCCAGAAGATGTTCGAATTGTGCATCAACTTTTAAATACACCTTTTTGAGAGTTCATTCTTCGAATGCTGTTGATTTCGAGTTAATAAGCATAGCAGTCATAGTGTAGGCGTCTTCTTCATGTGGTGAATTTCATCCGAGGTGTTATATATACGCTCAGACGAAATAACTATCGCTCAACATCATCGGGAATGTCACTGAGACAGTTTGCAATGACGACACAATGAATTTTCTCAACTATTTCTTCAGAAGAAGCTCCTATCTCTTGTTTCGAAGTAAACATATATTCAGTTACCATAACGTCACGTCTGAAGACCTTTCTGCATTAATAAACGTCCTTGAGTTGTATTGTAGAATTGACACGAGCTTGTAGCAATTTATATTTGGGTGGCAGACAACTTGTGAAAAATACGTTTTCTCATTACTCGATTTAGCCAATTCACACTAACTTTTGACACTGATTACTTGACATAACTGTCAACACACTACTGTGCGTTTATCTGCCAGAAACGTTGCACAAAACTGTAATGATAATCAGGTTCAGCTGTTCCTATCTGTTTCTTGCAACATTACTAGACCTGTCAACCATTCGTAAATTATGTAGTGGAATGCTTCTTTCGCTGTTGTTTTGCAAGTTTAATAATGGAGTCAGTATTGTTTACTCTTTTCTACATCGAGCACAGTTAACCGTGTTGCTAGGACAGTGGGAATCAGTTAATCACCACTGATTATACAGTCACGAGTTGACGTTGCGATATCTGTGATAATATTTGGTGAATCAACCCGCTTTATCAACATCAGCCAGTGCTGCTTCGCCGAACAGCTGCCAATGCATTATGTACCGGGGGGTCCCAATATGTGTTGGGTACACTGTCAGCATCATAAATCATAACCTTTTCGTCAATATTGAATCCAAAAATCACCACACAGCTTACCGTTTAAGTCGCTAGAGCAACAAAGCGTTCTAAACGATTTGAAAACAGGCACAGATGATTGCCGTTTTCGAGTCGTACAGAAACGCATAAATGTGGTTCTAATTCACTGAAATCAGTCTGTTGCTTTGCGCTCGCTTATAATTATATTTTTGGTTATTTAACATGATTGGATTAAAAGCGGCAAAGTAAAACTGAACCATTTTTGTTCTTCAGTACGAAGAGGCAATCAGCAAATAATTTAATGAGGATGACGTCATGTTCCATAACTTCTGGAAGGCATTCAATATAACTCATACAATAGCCTAGTGATTAAAACACGAGCTTACAGGAATCTCGATCACCTTTGTGACTGGATTTAGGGCATCCTGCAGATAGGGCATAGCATTTTACACCTCACGATTTCTTTCCTTTAATTTGAGGTTCGTTTGAGTACAGATTCCTGGAGGAAGGTGTTCACGAGGAGGGTGCAGTATACTCGTGCAGCATAGCTTTGAAACACAAACCCATCGCTGAAATGTTGACTGTGGGGATGAACAATAGGGTGGAAGATCCTATCTCGCTAGTACACAGCCCCCAAATTACTCTCTTTAGGAAATGAGAGGCTCCGACATCTGCGCATGATTCCGACCCAATACAGGACTGACAACGGTTTCTATCGAGGCATGAGACGGTGTACCCGCTAAGTGCATGGTATCTTGTCATCTCCACATTCTCTTACAACAGTTATTAGGCCTCAGACAAATCCTGCCCTTGTCGGTGAAGAGCATTAGACGCCATTTGTCCTTGTTCCTATGTTCACCTTCTTCATGCTCCACAGTCTGTGGTTACGGTTGTATATCGTCAAGATCGTCATAGCCCAGTCGCCTCCAAAAAGGCAGCGCACTTGTTCCTTTTTCCCACAATAGCTACATGACTTAATTTGTGGGTAGTGGTCATCAGCTAGTGTTGGTCATAGGAGACCACCACGAAGAGGATCTTCAGTGTGCTGTTTCTCATGACAGCGGTTGAAAGTTCGAATGATTTTACTATGCTACACGACAGTTCGGCGGGCAACTTCTGAGTTGAAAAATTTCCTTGCCGTTAAGAGTCAATGGGCGCACGCTCTAAACTTGAAATGGCCATTCGAACCATGTTCACAGACTGAACAGTGTACGAAAACAGTTCTGTTCCGTTCTATATTGGAGACATTACGCATTCTACAAAACTACACTGAAGATGCAGGCTTGTGATCAAAAACCATAAGCCATGCAGAGCATAACGCCCCGTTTAGGCATAGGTTTTAATACTGACTCTGAATATTAAGTTTTTTTTTTAAATATGTGATGATGACAGTAGCCGAAACGGTGTAATAAATAAAGAAAATTTTGATAGCGATGTGGGTAGAGTTATTCACAAAATATATACAATGATCGTGGACTGATGCAGGACATTCATTTCTTTTATTTATTAATTTTAGTGAAATCCAGGACAACTCCGGGAGGGTCGACACTTGATCCATAAGCACTCAGTTGAAAAGACCGCACGACCTATTACTATTGATAACACTATCGTCTGTAAGTCACCAGAAACAGGTGCGACAAAATATCTGAGAGTAAGGTGCCGGGTCCAAATCTAGCTACTTTGATATGTTAGGGCTTGTATAAGTCTTGAGAGGTTATGGACAATTGATACATATGTTAGTGTAATTATCTTCCCTTGTAGGCAGGTTACAAATAAATTGTTGTAATTTACTATGGTCAATATTCTGTATAAAGTTTAACACCGCGAAAGAAAAAATAAAAGAAAGTGTTCGTAAAATTTTCGAATGCACAATTTATTTAAATGTATTTTTTTTTCATTCTAACATTGCCAGACACTTTCATTGTTGTAAATCACTTGAAGGCTATGAATGAACAATGTTCTGAAGTTGTTTTCAGCCTTCTAAACATATTTCATATATGAATTTGTTTATATAGATGAAGAGCAAGTTTCGTGATACCAAACCAAACACGTATCCACTTCTTTCCATAACTATCGAACGAATAAAGTGTACCTGAGGCAGGGCATTCAGGGTCGTCTGCTTCGCAGCCTTGGTAATCAGTTGACGGTCACCACCAATATAAAGAATGACCAACCCAGGAGCGTGGGCGACAGGATAGGTAGTGAATTTAAAGGTAATAAGATGAAACCATGACTGACACTATTGTGGTTTTCTGGAAAAAAGGCGTAGAGAGATTCTAAATAGGGGTAGGCATGACGGAAAACTTCAGACTCTCAAAGATCGATCCGACACGTGCCGAGGTCAGTAACTGGAAGAGCCAGCAACCTCCCAGACCCGCTATAGCTAAAATTTGCCCGACTTGATTGGGGAAAGCTCATTGGTCGCCTGGGAATCGCTGAAACCCAGCGTCAGCACTGGCGGTACGGCACGTGGGCCCTCGCTTCCCTTTCCCAGTCTCCGTGGACAGATCGAAAATATCGAGGCTGTTACAATACTTGGTAATAATTATATATTGTACACTACACTCACTTTCAATCGAATCAGAGGATTTTCTACTGATCGTGTTTGTTTTCTTAGGTCTCCTAAAGGAAGCAGGTGATATATTACTTTTATTATGAGATAGATCCCTTTTCTGCAAAGATCTTTCCTGGATTCTGATTTTTTGTGGAGGAATTACTCACTAGAAGAACAGAGCCATGTCTTTTTCTTATGTGGACAGCTGGATTTTGGGCACGGCTCTGATTTAATGCTGGCTCAACACAGGAGTCTGTTTTCAAGTGGAGGTTTCAGGAGAATCTCTCCGGTTCATGTGTTCGTCTCTCCACAAGAACTATTTCTTGCCACGCATGGACAACGTAGTCCTCCTCGCCGAAGACGTCACGCTTCTGTGGAAATATTCCTGCCATGGGAAAACCATTTGCAGTGGTCTCCATTGTTGTAGCAGGTACGAAACCTTCAGCTAAAAAACTGACGATATGATGATTGCTAAAGATTCGCCCAAGACTGCAACTCAACCAGTTATCGATGCCTTGTGCATAGAAAGATTTTCATGGGAACGTAAAAGAAACATCCAGTGAGTACATTTTTCTAGTAGAATGTGGCGGCAAGACCAAACCATTGAAACTCCATTTACTCTTACATGATCAACGATAATAGTGTCGCGCACCTGCGAGTAATGTCCATCCAACACTAAAGCAGCTTGATCTTCTTGTGATAGTTTTACATTACGCAAAAATGTTAAAACCATTGTTCAAAGATTTCTGCAGTGAGTCCTCTTGACTCATTGACAGTTCCTACTGCTCCTGGAAGTGCCCATTCCATAAATTCTTGCTTCTTTCTCTTGGGAAATATCAGCATTCGCGGAACGTGTTGTCACGCAGCAGACAAGCACATAACTACTGTCACCAATGAACCTCTGTCGGCTGACAGTTTGTAGACTTCCCATTTACCTTTCAATACAGTAATTCTCGGACCTTTATGCTGAGCATCGGAAATGTACAATTCATCCACGTTGAATATTTTCGGTGGGTTATACTAACTTTATCTAGGTTAAGCTTCGAGATACTATATAATTTCGTCATGTTTTCCTTATGAAGACTATTAATTCTGGCGAATGACAGTGCTTCTGGTTTCCTTAAAGATAGCTTAGGATGCCTGCCGAAGTAGAGCAAATCCACTTGCGTCCAGCATTCTTCTGATCATTTGAAAAAGGATGTCACGTATTTTTACGAATTGCAAGTTGAAACGAAATTTGGGGGAGATCTTTCACAGAATCCATAGAAAGTATTTTCCATCTGCGTACAGTACACGACTAATTCGTCTCCTAAGTGAGCATGCAAAACTGATTCCCGCCCTATTTTGTTATCAACCAATTCGTGAACGATAAGCCCTCCAAACTATTAAATATAGGCTGAACATTTGTAGCCCGTTATCCTTTCTTTCAGTAGCCTTTTTCACGACCTCTTTATGCCACTAATTCCGTTTTTATATCTGAAAAAGTAAGATCATTTCTATATATTGCAAATAAAATCAAATTTTAATAACAATTCGATATTTAGTTCCCGGCATTAAAATAGGAACTGCAAGGGGGACGCAATTTCGATCCTCTCACGATTTATTGTAACAGCCGCTAAAGCAACACACTCCATTCCCTTGACTATAGAGCTTACATGCCAGAAACTGCAACACATGACTGAAATACAGCGGTACATTTCAACGCAAATCATGGCTGACACTAGTAATAGCACGCTATTAATTTGACTGCTACTCTACCTCACCTCAGCGCAAAAAATGTACCCCTCGCACACGGAAGCCACACTCGCTTCATACTATCGATTCTCTCAGCAGGACAATGGAATGATGCCACGTATAAGCACACACTCAAACATTAGTTACCACCTGTTGAAACTGGAAATGCCTTGGTGGACGAAATTAGAAGCAGAGACGAAATCGTGGCCCCTATCGTTATATGTTCGAAGCGATAAAAAAAGTAGAACGACAGCATAAAAACAGTTGTGGGATATATATGCCTAACTGATATTCATAAGTGGAACAGCAACGAAATGTGTGTGATTCGTCCCTACGTTAGCCGTGATGATGCACTCCGGTGACTCCGTACTCTCTCACTTGATGTAATATGCGTAATTGAACTCTTCCGTATCTTCAGAACCTCCGGGAATTAAGCAGGTTTCTTCTCTATATAATAATGCGCTGTGTTCTTCCTTTCAATGTGTTAGAAATTACTTAATATTCTTCCAATAGCTTCATTCTCTGACATAGATGAACGTGTTAATCTGTGGAACCGAACCTCAAACGAATATTTCTCCTTATTTATTTTGAATCCTTCTTAATGAAACATGGATTCTTCTCTCTTCTTATATACATTAGGATAGTTTAACCTTCCTAGCTGAGATGGGACTGGTTGTCAAATTTCCTGCAAATCGTCGCCGTGGTGTGAAAATTACTTTAGCCATTTCACAAAATAATGACACGTAGCGTGCTGAATTCGATCAGCCACAGATATTATTTGAGTGATCTGTCACGTAATATTTTAGAATACCACTTTAAACTGTCTTTCCATCACAATTTCAGTTAACACTTTCGGTGAGTTGTAAGATGTGTTCATCTTCAAGGATACGTTGTTAACTTACAGGTAAACGTCGAACTCATATCTAACCTTAAACTGTTGGTGAGAAAGCATCACACACTATGTTTACATGCGACAAATCTTCCGAAAGACACAAGCCGAATTACGAAAAACCGTTTTCCGCAGTCGTATTTAATACTAAGGTCTGAAGCGGATTTTCTAGCCCAGTTAAACATGGCGCCTGGAAAACAGCTGTTACAGTTTATGATTTAGTTAGCAAACTCGCTATTTCTCTTCAGTTATACGAGATGTAAACAGCTACGATACAATATTTCTAATGTCTTTCGCTGAACAAAAAGCCACTCCGTTCATATTAGCCGAAAATTTTTAACCTAACAGCCCAAGCACGTTACAAAACCGGTCGCTCACATGGGAGCGAATCGATTGCGGAATTGGAAAACCGGCGACCACAGGCGGATTTTTAGAAGCGATTTTGAAGTGTTTACATGATCACCGGAAGCGTTATTGTAAGTCGGTCTGCGAAATCCGATTTTGTGAGCCCCATGTAAACGGGGTGACAGATTCTATTACTTGAGGCAAAGTTCACGTAAACGTATTTTTGGGATACGAACTCTTGAATTACCACCACAAGCAAATTTTAATTCAAGCCATTAAGTGGACTATTTGATGTATTATCCAAAGTTAGAGAAATTAAGTTTTAACTCTCTCGAATATAATATTTCAGACACTTTTTCTCAAATAGGTGAAACTTCCAGTATATATTTTGGCGTCCCTAATATTTCCAAAATGACTTGTTCATTAATAACCACCAAGCTGGCGTAAAATTAAAGTCTTTTTATTCAATTGAATACTAACTACAAACTTTCAACGTTCTTCGGAAGTCAGTAAAATTGAAAAACTTCCTTTCTTGTTCGTTGGCAGAATCACTACTCAACATAAGTGCTCACATTCTCCGGAAGTCAGTAAAATTGAAAAATTTACTTTTTTTGCTCGTTGGCTGAGTCACTACTCACATAAGTAGTCACCAAACATTTAAATTAACACACTTTTTATTTATACCGCTTTCATATCATATACAATGAGCATTACTTGATCAACACCTTTTTTGAACTGATACATTTTACATACAGCAATTTTAAACATAAATTTTTGTAAGAATGTGCACTGAACATCTGATAACGACGACACGTGTTATCGGCACCTTTTGTTTAGTGACCCGCACTGTTGATTGCTGCGTCGGTAAAAAAACCATTGGACCACTTGCCAGTATCTTCTCCATCCGACATAAAAAATTTTAGTATATGCATAATACGTATAATACATAATTAAATCGTATACTTTTCTTGCCTACCCTCTGTAGCTCAAGCGAAATTAAGGACGGTGTTGCTGACTAAAATCTGGAACACTAATAATGTAAGTCACACGTGACACAAACGACTCCCAAAACACTCGTTCGGCCAATTCTTGAAATCTTCTCGGCACTCTGCTACCTTTAACTCGTTTATGGAGATTCCGACGAAGAACTATGTATTTCATCACGGATTCACTTCGTTGGCGCGGGATCATAAGAAAATGCTTAATCAGTTTCAGTGACAGACGCTACTAGAAAGGCATCATGCTTGATAGTGTTTGTTAAAATTCCGAAAGGTTATATTTCAGGAAGACTGAGGCAACATGTTCCGTCCTCCTACATAAATTTTGACGAATTCACGCTTACCGACCGTTGTTCTTCGCTAGTACCCCACGCGACTGGAGCAGGAAATGGGAAAATCATACTGGTAGCCTCATTATGAATCTCCATCCGCCCCACTCACGCTGTGACAAATTCTGTCGTGCCATTGTTTTGTCTTATATGATGAGAAATGTGGAACGGGAGAGTGAAATAAAGTTAAAGTTCAAAAGTACGGTGGCTTCTGAGTGCTTAAAATATTTAAGAAAAAAAGAAACCATATAAAGCAAAAGGACTGTTTAGTCACTGTAAAGAAAGTGCAAAAATTATTATAAAGTTGAGTATTGCATAACGTGTAGTACAATATTATCAATAACTGTAGGTATTCAGAAAATAAAATGACCAACATAGAGTCTGAAAATAAATGTAAAGGATGAAAGGAGTCTACTGGGGCACACTTAAATGTAGCACCCGAATATTGTGATGATACTAATTTAAAATAAAATGAAACTATTATATCGTAAACGATATATGTGTCTGATGGGCTCTGTAAAGCCGATCGCTGACTTTGCGTGACCGCTGAACCAAAGATACTGCTAATGGTCTGAGATTGTAGTGTTGGAGTAAGAGAGCGCTTGGCGCAGAGCAGTGAGTGCGTAGCAGTCTTTGAGTGAAAGAGGGTGCAGTAAGCAGTTTTTGGCCTGTGCTCTGCAAAGCCACCAAGTGTTAGATTATAATGTAGGAATTTCCTCATACCAATATTTTGTGTTACACCGCACGTGAAACAGGTAGTTCAGATGATGGTGATTTTATAATGGAATGTAAAATGAAATGATCAAATGTAAATTTACTTATAACAAGAAAGGATTACTGGATTGATATTACAAAGAACTTTACGAATACACGTATTATTGGAAATATAAATGTGGAAGCAGAAGTCTTCTCGCACTTTCAATGGCTCTGAGCACTATGGGACTTAACATCTGAGGTCATCAGTCCCCTAGAACTTAGAACTACTTAAACCTAACTAACCTAAGGGCATCACACACATCCAAGCCCGAGGCAGAATTCGAACCTGCGACCGTAGGGGTCACGCGGGTCCAGACTGAAGCGCCTAGAACCGCTCGGCCACACCGGACGGCATCGCACTTAAGGCAAAGAAGTTAATTTTGTACTACTTTCCTTTTGCCAGCACTCTAGTGCAAATAAGTTGGCTGATAATTGATGTACAGACTAGTCAGGTATTCCTCTTTTGTAATGTTTCTAAGATTTGTTAACACAGGTATACGTAATTTGATGATTTGTCTTTATACCTTTTTGTGATGTTCGATAATACTTGCTGTACAAATCTCATTGTTCGTGACTATGTCAGCAAGGAAAGGTTTTCATTTTGTAAAAGGGATGTAATTTTTCTGAGTAATCTAATTTCAGTTGTCAGATGTTCTTAAAAGCCAAACTTAACTTTGAAGCCAGTTTTAGTATTTCACCCAAATCACTACCGCCTCCCTGTCCAGGTGATATGGTTTTTAAAGGCATTGAATTTTTCTTAAAACTTTTTGTTTATCAGCCAAAAGAATTTAGCGTATATTTCAAAGTATTACGGTTAGCATTCCACACCGCTGAGCCTGTAGCTAGTATATTTTATTCTTCTTCATGAGAGAGCAGAATATAACCGATCCACCGATGCTGTGTGTACAGGGACCAGAGTTATCACTTTTGAACAGGGCCAGATGATTCAGTGCTTAAGGGGCTGCATGTACTTTGTGGTGATTGTATTTCTTTATTGGTATTGGGAGTTGCATTGCCCAATCTGTTGGTATAAAGTTTTTCTAACAATAACACAGAGTAAGCACACCACTTGCAGTTTCAATACGCTACATGATAACTCCAGTTTTGTATGCATTCCCAGTTCAGGCAATGATTCAAGTATTTCAATAAAAATTTTAAATAACGTTACATGGTTTTCAAACAGGCGAGAGAATGTGAAGGCTTCCCCTTGGCAGGCAAGCAAGTCAGCGCCGACAGTGCAACAGAGAAAGGAAGGCTGAGCGACTTCGCTGGGAACGAACGCAGTGCTCACGATGTCGTATATAACTACACCCGATAAGCTTTCTATTTCCCAATTTTGGACGACGAAAGCACAGTATCTCGCTAAGACTATTTGCCCAATGTGCGAAACATTCATGGAGGGAGGAGTTGTGTGGTCATGAAATAAATGATGATTTAGTCCCCATGTTAAAGAATTGTTTTGTTTATTCCTTTAAGTTTCCATCTCACCTTCAAAGTATACTAATATTAGTAATAAAATTTCAGTTTTAAAGTCTGTCCACACAGAAAGTTGGAAAGTGTGGGTCTCACGGGAAGCGTGCTGGAGATAATTCCCTGCAGTCACACTATCGTCTGTGTCCTCGGTGGCTCGGTCAGAGAGCTGGCTGGCCTGTGTAATAAAAAAAAAAAATAAAAAAAACTGAGTGAAAAGATCAACAACGAACTTCAACGGATGTCATGTGACGTTCGCTACGACGAAATACAGCGAACAATAACGAACAAAATGCAAAAAGAAGTCGGATGGAGCGTCTGCCACGTAAGCACGAGGTCCTGGGTTCGAATCCCGGTCGGGGTACACATTTTCCAACTGTCCCCGTTGATATTTATCAATGCCTGTAAGCAGCGAAAGGTCTAGATTTCATTATAACTTCATTCTTTGAGAGCTGCAAGGTCACCAATGATATCTGTACAGATACCAGCTTCATTTGTCACATGTTTGGCTTAAGTTAAACAAACTTTGACTGGACAATCATAAGTGCAAGTGAGTGTTATCTTAATTACGTGGAATGCTCATTTTATAACATAAATTCAATAATTAGTTAGTGTAAAAGACGATGTACATCAGAAATTTTGTGCACAGTGATTAACATTGAACATAAGGTTTATTTTAATAGTTACCGTTAGTTATGGGACATACTGTGAAAGCGTTCATTATTTAAATAGCAATGCTGAAACTCAAATCAACTGTACTGAATACGGAATTTAAAACAAAAATCTAAACTTGTTAGAAACATGCACCAGAATAGCTGCTTATAGTAATTAATTTTTATTTCCGATAGTCTGCTTCGGCATTTACCACCTTTGTGAAATAGCTGCGAATACAATTTTGGCGAGACCATGTACGAATATCTTCCTTGTAATAATTAATCTTTATTAACGACAGACTCTTTCAGCATTTATCTCCATTGTAATGCACCTGCGAATACAATAATACGTTAATTATTGTTTGATAGTTCTACTCTTAGTACGTTATATCTTTACGAAAATTATACAAATGAACAGCGATGTTGTTTTATTAACTAAACAGTTACACACTAATAAAAATACTTCATACTTTCAACAAAAAGTACACAATAAAAACTTCACGTCATCTAGCAAGAGACATAAAACACCACCAATAACACTTAATGGTATATTTACTTACTTTGATGTCACAAATCTTGTGTACCAAGGCACCACTAGAGGGAACTACCCAAATCATAAAATACAGTCTTTTACAGAAAATGAAAATATCCATTACTGGAAGACTTGACATTATAAATCTTTTCGAAATTTCACTATCACAAAATTATTTTGAATTTAACAACAAAATGTATACCCAACCAGATGGAGTAGCCATGGATAATAATGTTGCAGGCAGATTAGCCGATATTTTCCTAAATTCTCTGGAAGAAGTGCACATAGCGCTACGAAGGTCAAACTCCCTTTCCCTGTCAAGCTCTGAAGAATCCACTCTTATGTTTATCGTATACTAATTCCGGTACGTAAACAATACCCTAATTTTAGTAGATGGCAGCCATGCAAATCTCCAAAATATCCACCAAAACCTAAACACTAAAATTAATTTCACTATCGAAATGGAGGAAGACAATACCATTAACTGTATATCCCTCACAATGCCAAAAATTGGCAGTCATCACGCATTTGATATCTATAGAAAGAATACCACGTCTAACAAAATTATAAAAGCCAATTCCTGCAATCCAATGTCTCATAAAAAAAGAGCTTAACACACTTCGTTATATAGCCTGTACAGGTGAATTTGACCCCAATGTAATCACGAAACTATACTACAAATGCAAAGCGTAAAAGCAGAACACAATATATAACGAGATAATTTCAACTCGAGAAATATCATATAAACAGAAAAAAAGAAAGATCTGTACCAACAATGTACCTTGGCAGAAACTCCAGCGAAATTAATAGACTTTTTGAAGCCAAAAATATTCATCTAGCCTTTCGAATCAATAACAAACATTGAATAAAATTACATCCACCACCACTAGAACTTCCAAAAATGATAACCAAGACATATACAAAATCACATCTAGCAACAGTAATAGCTTTGGGATTGGCCAAAAAGGAAGAAAATTTAACATCAGACCTAAAGAACACATTAGTTACAGCGAAAATAATCAGTCGAACTTTGTTCTACGTATGAAAAATCAAAACTAAACTGCCGATACTATCGAAAATACACTCCAAATCTTGCACAAGATACCAAAAGGTCTTCCAATGAATATCCTTGAAGAACTGGAAATTTATTTAAACACAAGATAAATACCCACATGGAATATTAAATGAGCAAATGCTCATTTAGACACAAACAATACCTCAAATATTTCACTGAACTTTTAGAACACGAAAGACGATAAGTCGGAAACAACATATACAAAAACCAAACGCAACTGTGAAAAAATTTTGTCAGTAAAATAATATCACTGGAAAATTGTATAATACTTGTCAACATATAAAGTCGTAAGAGTAGAATCGTCAAATTACTGTCAAACCACCTGTAAACATGGTTCTCGATCGAAACGTCGGATGGCGTTGGGAAATTTCCTACTGAGCATGGTGGTGCAGTGGTTAGCACCGTTGACTCGCATTCGGGAGGACGATGTTTCAAACCTGCGTCCAGTCGTCCTGATTTAGGTATTCCGTAATTTCCCTAAATCGATTTAAGCAAATGTCGGGGTGGTTCATTTAAAAGGGCACTACCGATTTCTTTTCCCTTCTTCCCTAATCCGATGGAACCGATGACCTCGCTGTTTGGTATCTTCTCCAAAATCAGCTAACCAACCAGCAAAAATTCCACTATGTTGCGTCGGCGCAGCTGATCGACATCTTCACATCGAACCATAATTAACTTATTATTTTCGATATATTTGCATCATTTACCATCTAATCAGAACAGTGACAGTTATAAAACAGTTCACTAACTACGTAATATGGACGATGCACCGTTTTAGACGCGAATATAGTATAGTCACTGTAATATCAATGGCATTCACATTTGTACACTTTTTCACCAAAATTGTATTCACAAGTACTTGACATTGGCGATAAATGCCGAAGCAGTCTCTTGTTGATAAAGGTTTAATTATTATAAGCAACTGTTCTGTTGATAATTCTATTAATAATGTCATTATATATTATATTATGATGCTGGTCCCAGATAAGAACTAAGAATAAAAAGAAAATAAACTTTACTAGTAGCAATGAGACAATACGAACGTAATAAGCTGGCATTCGTACATTATTATTATATTTGACTGTTGGGTTTAGCGTCTTCTGTGCCACTACATTGTTTTTCGGCATTGTTCATAGCAAAGTACGTGAAGGACGTTATTACAAAATTGGAAACGTTAGCCAGTGGTTTTCTAATAACAAAATTATTTAGGAAAATCTAGGCGATTGAAACGGAGGAAAATACCATTTCTAGAAATAGAAAGTAATGGAACTATTCAGTATATGTAGTGCCGACGGTTCTGTTTCTAGTGGTCGGCAAATGACAGGCCAGAAGAATGACACTCTGACACGGAAAACATGGCCCATCGGGAGCGAAAGTGGACTGCTGTGGCCGTCGCTCGCTGGTGATTATCGAGAGTGGCCTGTATAAGTAATCACGGCGCTACATCCTCTCCCTGTTAAGCTGCGTAAAATTAACTGGAGGTGTGAAATGTGACTGCGTCTAGTTTTCACAGTTGTAACTAGTTTTCAGTTTAGTAATTGTTCCGTGAGTGATAGGCGAGTCATATCTACAATTAAATACCAATATCGGTTTCGATTCCCGGCGGGGTCAGGGATTTTCCCTGTCTCGAGGTGACTGGGTGTTGTTGTGTCGTCTTCATCATCATCATTTATCCCCATTACGCTCGGAGGAAGGCAATGGCAAACCACCTCCGCTAGGACCTTGCCTAGTCGGCGGTGCGGGTCTCCCGCATCGTCCCCTACGCTCCTCGGAATATGGGACCTAATCATCATCATCATCATCATCAATGTGACAATCACGATGTGTAACATGTTTTCGGACACACCGCCGAAACGTTTGCTTGCCGTGGTGTTATATTCATACGACGCCGTCAAGAATTTAACGAGGTACGTGTTGTAGAGACATGCAGAATACTATTAAAGCAATTCTATAGACTGCTAAATAACAGTGGTGTGTACGAGATGTTGCTATCTTATGAAATAGGAATGTAAAAATTACTGGAAAAAAACGGCATTGCGTTTGCGGAGACTGACTTTTTTTGCAAGGCATATTTTTTTTAATTTTTGGCTCATTTTTATGATACTATCGTAATCGATTTCAGCCTTTGAGGGCCATCTTTAGGTGTTACAATAGAGAAAAGAAAAGCTTAAATTAAAGACTGCGACAAGTGCAACTGTTTTCACAAGGTCTACTTGTGAAATTAAAACGGTTCAAATGGCTTCGAGCACTATGGGACTTAACTTCTGCGGTCATCAGTCCCCTAGAACTTAGAACTACTTAAACCTAACTAACCTAAGGACATCACACACATCCTTGCACGAGGCAGGATTCGAACCTGTGACCGTTGCGGTAGCGCGGTTCCAGACTGTAGCGCCTAGAACTGCTCGGCCACCCCGGCCGGCTTGTGTACTTAGTGAAGTGCTATTAACATGCATATGGTTCATAGCTATGGGCGGCATTTAATGGACAAATGTTCACGCGTTGTCAGCTAGACATAAAATCAGGAATTGTATACATACAGACAAGTGTATTTTTCTTTGCCGATTCTTTGCGCTAGATGCGCGCCGCCTCTATACGATAATCTTCAATCGCAAAAACAGTAAAACATGACAATTATTACAGTAATATTTCAGTCAGTTATTCATCAAATACGAAAGAAATACAGGTCGTTAAAACAGTAAAATCTGTTTAGAACAAAGTGAGGCCCTTACAGTAAAAGAAAGAGAGTAGCAACCCTTACGGTATACTATTCGGTACCCGTTGGCGCTGTATTTTAGGCTGCTAGGTGTTTCCGCTACTTCACGCAAGTTTAGGAGAGACGGACGACCAGGGCTGTTCCTCGTTGCAGATCGCTGACGCTCTGCGAGGTGTCTAGTTTAGATGGGTAGATGTTAGGAAGTACAGGTGCGGCCCGGACGGCACAGTGTGGCACTTGTTCAGAAGGCTGCCCACAATCAGTTGGAGGAACTATGCAGAAAGCAGCGTCTACCGCAGCTAATTAAATTGCCGTAAATACTGAAACAGGCATTAGTTGAAAACTCATTATCATCATTGAGGAGTTTATCCGGTTCTTTGCGTTTCGTGACGCAGACCTTCAGTTCTTCTAACATGTCTTACTACCTATGTTTTTCGATTTCACGTAAAATATTTAGTTGTTGGCGAGTCCTACCTATGTCATGTCCTTCCTTTTGCAAATGTAAACCTAATGCTTTTACGAGAATCACATTGTATTTCTTAGATCCCAAATTTCGCATATTTATTGCTCCTTTATGGTAAGATATGACGCATTAGTGTTTTATATTGTGGATATTTGTGTTGTAAACGCCTACTTTGTTCTAAACGGATTTTACTGGTTGAGCGACTTGTATTTACTTTCGTATTTGATGGATAACTGACTAAAATATTATTGCAATAAATGTTGTTCTTTATTGTTTTTACGTTTGAAGGTTACTTTATAGAGGAGGGGCGCACCTAGCGCAAAGAGTAGGGAAGGAAAAGTGCACTTGGTTGAATGTATATAATTCCCTGATTTCTGAATTTGTGTTTAGTTGACGACGCACGAACACTTCTTCATAAATAGTCACGAACGATATGCATTGTAGTAGCTCACAAGCAGATGTAGTGAAAATAATAGCAGTTGTTTCAGGTCTTAATTTAAGTTTTTCTGTTCTCAATTGTAGCATTTGAAGATGGCTTTCGAAGGCCAAATTGTCAATGCGATTGTGTCATAAAGAAGTGATTGAATAAAAAATAAACAAATAACGTCGTGAAAATTTCTTCCTTCATACTTATCCAAAATGAATTCTGTGATGTCTAGTACTTTGGATTCAAATATGTTTCGTGAAGCCTGTGTTTGCACGATTACATGTTAAGTCCATGATTGAAAATCCGTTGTGATGTAAGAGACGCCACAGTACTCCGATGACTATGGCTGATATTTCAAAAATTTAAATCTGCTTTAGTGGTACAAAACCGTTCCAACCTTACATTTGCAAGACGCCGACCGACCCAACACGCCTTTTGCTAAGATGATCTGCACCGGTTGTGATGCCTGATAGACAGATCGTTCCCCATGAACCCAACTGCGGAAATAAATCTGTCGTGGAACGGAGTGATATGAACAGCTGGCCCTCGTAAATGAGTTCTGGGTTTTAGTTCTTACAAAAAGCATGAAGGGTTTAAGTAATTGAAATGGGGTTACCTGACTACTGATGTAATTACACATTAACCCCTCGCTGCTGTGGGCGTATGTACGTTCCCTGCTATGCCGTTTACCAGGTGGTGTGGACAAGTATACGCACGTCTCTTTGGTTTACCTCAGCGAATAAAAACAGTTCGAATGTTTCTCATTCAACATATGTGCATAATTACGTGCTATCATTTGCAGGAACCCTCGTTTCGATATCCTGAATCGTTTATGAGATATAACGATTGTTATGAACACATGATTCACAATGCGGAAAGACGGGAATGGGATCGTTGCGCGGAACCCTCGGTCGGATATCAAACCCAATAACTCGATAACGAATTTAGGTATCTTTCTGCTCTCAGTTTTAAATAACATTTCGATAGATTATCTGCATTTCATTAACTGCAACGTATGAGCTAAGATCAACAATATGCTAAGTTTATCCAAAGCATCTGTACCCCTGCAAACACTTTAAAATTTCGTGCAACGTTTTACTTAATTTTATGCAGCGTAGCAGCTATGAGGAATAACAAAAAGAAATGAGTTCTTTATCGAGTGAAGATATCGGACTGTAAGATGTGAAAAAATCGTATGATATGTATTTCACATCGGCTGTTTCTGCGCAGGTACCAGCATCTGGCAAGCAATGCAGCCATAATAAAAGCCACCCTGAGCACGAAATATAGAGTGCATGTCTACAGCAGGGAAAAGCTCAATAAATTCCAAATGGAGTGGAATTATTAATTATGAGCATTGAAACGAAATTGAGTCAGAGCTAGGTTGGTTTGGGACAAATGACAGTCTGTTCGGCTGTATAAACCCTCAAATCACTGACCAAGCGTTACATCACGGTACTTCACCAAGTTTAGAAGCAATGGACCGAAAAACGTGTAACTGATTTAGCTGCTGGTTAGTCTGTGCTACAAAGTGATCTTAGAGGATGAGTCAGAGAACCGAGTCCTGCTTATGGAGGAGTCTGCTGTCGGGCGCTAGTCTTTAGTGTCCGTGAGATGAGCTGGTCCAAGTCTGGTTTCCGACTATCCAGATTTAGGTTTACCGAGATTTCCGCAAATCGCTTCAGGCAAATACTTGTATGATTCTTCTGCAAGGGCTCTGTGATTTCCTTCCTCATCCCTCTGTGTTCCGAGCTTGTGCTCCGTCACTAATATGTACTGCGAAAGCAAAGTAACTAAACACAGACTTTCGAAATTCGTTCATCGAAGACGACGAAGTAAATATTCCAGAATCCGAATCAAGAACAGCTCCCAACAATAGTAACTTAGAAGCAGACGTCCTAAGAGTAGTGAAGCACTTAAATAAATTAATAAAAGCAAGTCTTCTGGTCCACACTGTACACCAATTGCGTTCCTTTCAGACTACGCTGATGCAATAGCTCCATACTTAACAATAATACACAACCGCTCGCTCGACGAAAGGTCTGTACCCAAAGACTGGAAAGTTGCACAGGTCACACCAATATTCAGGAAGGGTAGTAGAAGTAATCCACTAGGTTACAGGCCCACGTCATATGCAGCAGCATTTTTCAACATATATTGTGTTCGAACACTATGAACTATCTCGAAGAGAACGATCCATTGACACACAGCCAACACGGATTTAGAAAAGATTGTTTTTGTGAAATGCAACTAGCTCTTTACACACACGAAATTTTGAGTGCTATTGACAAGGGATTTCAAATTGATTCCGTATTTCTAGAGTTCGAAAAGGCTTTTGACAGGGTACCACACAAGCGGCTTGTAGTGAAACTGCGTGATTATGGAAAATCGTGTCAGTTATGTGACTGGATTCGTGATCTACTGTGAGGGAGGACACAGTTAGTAGTAATCGACGGAAAGTCATTGAGTAAAACAGAAGTGATTTCTGGCGTTACCCAAGATAGTGTTATAGGACTTCTGCTGTGCCTTAGGAGGCAATCTGAGAAGCCGGATTCGGTTGTTCGGAGATGATGATGTCGTTCATCGTCTAGTAAACTCATCAGAAGATCAAAAAAACCGCAAAACGATTTCGAAAAAATATCTGAATGGTGAGAAAATTGGCAGTTGATAATAAATAATGACAAGTATGAGGTCATTCACATGAGCGCTGAAAGGAATCCCTTAAACTTCGGTTACACGATAAATCAGTGTAATCTAAAGAGCGCACATTCAACTAATTACAATTAGAACAATTTAAATTGGAAAGAACACATAGAAAATATTGTGAGGAAGGCACACGGCAGACTGCGTTTAATCGGCAGAACACTTAGAAAATGCAAAGATCTACATACATCAAAACAAGTTTTGCATCTCCCTGGTTCCCAGAACTCCTGCAGATAGACGTTGACTGTGGATATTGTATCACAGACACAGTCCCTTTGACCGTTCTGAGATGTCACTAAACCCGCCCAAAGATGTAAACAACCATGCATGAGCAGCGCCTATTAGACAGAGGTGGTCTGACAGCCGATCAGTTCCAGTCGTTCCACCAGGAAAGAGGTACACGGCTCGTGTTGTCTGTAGTTCAACCACGCCTAGACGGTCAATACCGCAAATCGATCGCTACCGCATTGTTACTTTGTGCCAGGAATGGGTCTCAACAAGGGAAGTATCCAGGCGTCTCGGAGTGAACCAAAGCGGTGTTGTTCGGACAAGGAGGGGGTACAGGAAGACAGGAACTGTCGATGACATGCCTTGCTCAGGCTACTACGGATTACGGCTTGGAGGACTCGTGACAGCAACGCCACCATGTTGAATAATGCTTTTCGTGCAGCCACAGGACGTCGTGTTACGACTCAAACTGTGAGCAATAAACTGCATAAAGCGCAACTTCACTCCCGACGTCCATGGCAAAGTCCATCTTTGCATATATTGATCTACTAACAAGGGAACCTCCCCATCGTATTCCCCTCAGATTTAGTTATAAGTTGGCACAGTGGATAGGCCTTGAAAAACTGAACACAGTTCAATCGAGAAAACAGGAAGAAGTTGTGTGGAATAATGAAAAAATAAGCAAAATACACAAACTGAGTAGTCCATGCGCAAGATAGGCAACATCAAGGATAATGTGAGCTCAGAAGCGCCGTGGTCCCGTGGTTAGAGTGAGCACCTGCGGAACAAGATGTCCTTGGTTCAAAACGTGAAAAGTTCAAATTTTTTATTTTCAGACCATTGTTATCTGTTCGTCCGTCCGGCCGATGCGAGGTAACTGCGCCATAGTATGGGGGCGCTACACCTAAACAAACATCGAAACACACGACGTCAGTCGACTACAGCGCACGGAAGAGAGAGTATTGCTGCTAACGAGGCTCCCTGGCTGGCAGTTGACTGTTCGCTACTTTGGACGAGAGTGCATTAAATACGTGAGATGTATTCTGTGGGCAATATGAATCCAGCAAATATAGCTCGCGACTTCAATAACAAGGTCAATGAATATTTTCCGAACTGTAAGGAATCGGAAAGTTCCTTAAGGGATCGAACGATTGTCGAACATTTGTATGATTATTTCCTACTTTTGTTGATAAACAGTACGTATGATGATGACGATACCTTTCTGATTGCTGCGGGGCTGTATGTACCAGATGATGAGATTGTTGACGATCCGTACGAAGAACACGAAGAGGAAATACTGGGACTTCAATCTGATTGTATTTCTTTGGGTTACATGAAGGAAACGCTCCAATACAGGTTACTGTCCCAACCAATTAAAAGACGCAAATATAGATCGGATGGATGGACGGACAGATAATAATAGTCTGAAAATAAACAATTAAACTTTTCACTCGAGAGAAGACTTGAACAAAGGACCTCTTGTTCCGCAGCTGCTCACGCTAACCACGGGACCACGGCGCTCCGACGCTCATATTATCCTTGATGTTGCATATCTTGCGCATGGACTACTCAGTTTGTATATTTTGCTAATTTTTTTCATAGTTCCACACAACTTCTTCCTGTTTTCTCTATTGATCTGTGCTCAGTTTTTCAAGGCCTATCCACTGAGCCAACTTATAACTAAATCTGAGGGGGGTGCGATGGGGAGGTTCCCTTGTAAGCAAACTGCCTACACTACGCTTGTCCGTCCTCTTTTAGAATACTGCTGCGCGTTGTATGATCCTTACCAGATAGGACTATCGTAGTACATCGAAAAAGTTCAAAGAAGGGCAGCACGTTTTGTATTATCGTGAAATATGAGAGAGAGTGTCACTGAAAAGATATAGGGTTTGGGCTGGATATCACTAAAAGAAAGGCGTTTTTCGTTGCGACGGAATATTATCACTAAGTTCCAATCACCAACTTTCTCCTCCGAATGCGAAAATATTTTGTTGACGCCGAGCTACATAGAGAGAAACAATCATCGTAATAAAATAAGGGAGATCCGAGCTCGCACGTAAAGATTCAGGTGTTCGTTCTTCCCCCGCACTGTTCGAGAGTGGAATAGCAGAAAATTATTGTGAAGGTGACTCGATGAATCCTCTGCCAGGCACATGAGTGTGATTTGCAGAGTATCCATGTAGATGTAGGTTTCGTTGTCGATAGGTTAAAGTCTAATCTTCCCTCTCCTTTCTTCTGCTTCTTGAGAACTGTGGTAATAAAAGCAATCGCAAGTAGGGAAAAGTAAAACTATAGAGGTAAGAAAGTAAAATAACATAAGACGTACAGCCAATATGGCTAATTTCATCACAACCTCTGTACGTTCAGAAGTTGTCTTTAAGTGATTTAAACGTCAAAATAGTTTTTCACATATAATCAGTACTGTTTCTCTTGTATTTCCAATATAAAATGAAGAGAAATGAAAGAGTTAGCAAGGGTAAAAAAGTTGATGTGTAGCGGTCTCGATGGTGATGGTGATGTTTTCGAAAAAATATTAAATTACTAAAAGGCTGCACAGAGTTCTGAGTATAGATACTTAGACTAAGAAACTGGACACAAAGCCAGATAATAATCAGAAAGTGCAAAACGATTGGAAAAAATGAAATAAATGTGCTACCTTCGAAATCATAATGCCCAATATGCATTAAGTTAGACATCAGCAGGCCAGAACATTCAAAGACGGTTTACCGAGGAAAATAAATCTACCTCTCTGAAACTTTGGTCACTACTAGAGAAC